>NC_132910.1:18740238-19085069 GCF_047675955.1 Chlorocebus sabaeus
CTGGAAAGAAGCTTTCTGAGAAACTGCTCTGTGTTCTGAGAATTCATCTCACAGAGTTACATCTTTCCCTTCAAGAAGCCTTTCGCTAAGGCTGTTCTTGTGGAATTGGCAAAGGGATATTTGGAAGCCCATAGAGGCCTATGGTGAAAAAGGAAATATCTTCCGTTCAAAACTGGAAAGAAGCTTTCTGAGAAACTGCTCTGTGTTCTGTGAATTCATCTCACAGAGTTACATCTTTCCCTTCAAGAAGCCTTTCGCTAACGCTGTTCTTGTGGAATTGGCAAAGCAATATTTGGAAGCCCATAGAGGGCTATGGTGAAAAAGGAAATATCTTCCGTTCAAAACTGGAAAGAAGCTTTCTGAGAAACAGCCCTGTGTTCTGTGAATTCATCTCACAGAGTTACATCTTTCCCTTCAAGAAGCCTTTCGCTAAGGCTGTTCTTGTGGAATTGGCAAAGGGATATTTGCAAGCCCTTAGACGGCTATGGTGAAAAAGTAAATATCTTCCGTTCAAAACTGGAAAGAAGCTTTCTGAGAAACTGCTCTGTGTTCTGTAAATTCATCTCACAGAGTTACATCTTTCCCTTCAAGAAGCCTTTCGCTAAGGCTGTTCTTGTGGAATTGGCAAAGGGATATTTGGAAGCCCATACAGTCCTATGGTGAAAAAGGAAATATCTTCCGTTCAAAACTGGAAAGAAGCTTTCTGAGAAACTGCTCTGTGTTCTGTTAATTCATCTCACAGAGTTACATCTTTCCCTTCAAGAAGCCTTTCGCTAAGGCTGTTCTTGTGGAATTGGCAAGGGGATATTTGGAAGCCCATAGACGGCTATGTTGAAAAAGGAAAAATCTTCCGTTCAAAACTGGAAAGAAGCTTTCTGAGTAACTGCTCTGTGTTCTGTTAATTCATCTCACAGAGTTACATCTTTCCCTTCAAGAAGCCTTTCGCTAAGGCTGTTCTTGTGGAATTGCCAAAGGGATATTTGGAATCCCTTAGACGGCTATGGTGAAAAAGGAAATATCTTCCGTTCAAAACTGGAAAGAAGCTTTCTGAGAAACTGCTCTGTGTTCTGTTTGTTCATCTCACAGAGTTACATCTTTCCCTTCAAGAAGCCTTTCGCTAAGGCTGTTCTTGTTGAATTGGCAAAGCGATATTTGGAAGCCCATAGAGGGCTATGGTGAAAAAGGAAATATCTTCCGTTCAAAACTGGAAAGAAGCTTTCTGAGAAACTGCTCTGTGTTCTGTTAATTCATCTAACAGAGTAACATCTTTCCCTTCAAGAAGCCTTTCGCTAAGGCTGTTCTTGTGGAATTGGCAAAGGGATATTTGGAAGCCCATAGAGGCCTATGGTGAAAAAGGAAATATCTTCCGTTCAAAACTGGAAAGAAGCTTTCTGAGACACTGCTCTGTGTTCTGTGAATTCATCTCACAGAGTTACATCTTTCCCTTCAAGAAGCCTTTCGCTAAGGCTGTTCTTGTGGAATTGGCAAAGGGATATTTGGAAGCCCATAGAGGGCTATGGTGAAAAAGGAAATATCTTCCGTTCAAAACTGGAAAGAAGCTTTCTGAGAAACTGCTCTGTGTTCTGTGAATTCACCTCACAGAGTTACATCTTTCCCTTCAAGAAGCCTTTCGCTAAGGCTGTTCTTGTGGAATTGGCAAAGGGATATTTGGAAGCCCATAGACGGCTATGGAGAAAAAGGAATTATCTTCCGTTCAAAACTGGAAAGAAGCTTTCTGAGAAACTGTTCTGTGTTCTGTGAATTCATCTCACAGAGTTACATCTTTCCTTTCAAGAAGCCTTTCGCTAACGCTGTTCTTGTGGAATAGGCAAAGCGATATTTGGAAGCCCATAGAGGGCTATGGTGAAAAAGGAAATATCTTCCGTTCAAAACTGGAAAGAAGCTTTCTGTGAAACAGCTCTGTGTTCAGTTAATTCATCTCACAGAGTTACATCTTTCCCTTCAAGAAGCCTTTCGCTAAGGCTGTTCTTGTGGAATTGGCAAAGGGATATTTGGAAGCCCTTAGACGGCTATGTTGAAAAAGGAAATATCTTCCGTTCAAAACTGGAAAGAAGCTTTCTGAGAAACTGCTCTGTGTTCTGTGAATTCATCTCACAGAGTTACATCTTTCCCTTCAAGAAGCCTTTCGCTAAGGCTGTTCTTGTGGAATTGGCAAAGGGATATTTGGAAGCCCATAGAGGGCTATGGTGAAAAAGGAAATATCTTCCGTTCAAAACTGGAAAGAAGCTTTCTGAGAAACTGCTCTGTGTTCTGTGAATTCATCTCACAGAGTTACATCTTTCCCTTCAAGAAGCCTTTCGCTAAGGTTGTTCGTGTATAATTGGCAAAGGGATATTTGGAAGCCCATAGAGGGCTATGGTGAAAAAGGAAATATCTTCCGTTCAAAACTGGAAAGAAGCTTTCTGAGAAACTGCTCTGTGTTCTGTGAATTCATCTCACAGAGTTACATCTTTCCCTTCAAGAAGCCTTTCGCTAAGGCTGTTCTTGTGGAATTGGCAAAGGGATACTTGGAAGCCCATAGAGGCCTATGGTGAAAAAGGAAATATCTTCCGTTCAAAACTGGAAAGAAGCTTTCTGAGAAACTGCTCTGTGTTCTGTGAATTCATCTCACAGAGTTACATCTTTCCCTTCAAGAAGCCTTTCGCTAAGATTGTTCTTGTATAATTGGCAAAGGGATATTGGGAAGCCCATAGAGGGCTATGGTGAAAAAGGAAATATCTTCCGTTCAAAACTGGGAAGAAGCTTTCTGAGAAACTGCACTGTGTTCTGTTAATTCATCTCACGGAGTTACATCTTTCCCTTCAAGAAGCCTTTCGCTAAGGCTGTTCTTGTGGAATTGGCAAAGGGATATTTGGAAGCCCATAGAGGGCTATGGTGAAAAAGGAAATATCTTCCGTTCAAAACTGGAAAGAAGCTTTCTGAGAAACTGCTCTGTGTTCTGTGAATTCATCTCACAGAGTTACATCTTTCCCTTCAAGAAGCCTTTCGCTAAGGCTGCTCTTGTGGAATTGGCAAAGGGATATTTGGAAGCCCATAGAGGCCTATTGTGAAAAAGGAAATATCTTCCGTTCAAAACTGGAAAGAAGCTTTCTGAGAAACTGCTCTGTGTTCTGTGAATTCATCTCACAGAGTTACATTTTTCCCTTCAAGAAGCCTTTCGCTAAGGCTGTTCTTGTGGAATTGGCAAAGGGATATTTGGAAGCCCATAGAGGGCTATGGTGAAAAAGGAAATATCTTCCGTTCAAAACTGGAAAGAAGCTTTCTGAGAAACTGCTCTGTGTTCTGTTAATTCATCTCACAGAGTTACATCTTTCCCTTCAAGAAGCCTTTCGCTAAGGCTGTTCTTGTGGAATTGGCAAAGGGATATTTGGAAGCCCATAGACGGCTATGGAGAAAAAGCAAATATCTTCCGTTCAAAACTGGAAAGAAGCTTTCTGAGAAACTGCTCTGTGTTCTGTGAATTCATCTCACAGAGTTACATCTTTCCCTTCAAGAAGCCTTTCGCTAAGGCTGTTCTTGTGGAATTGGCAAAGGGATATTTGGAAGCCCATAGAGGGCTATGATGAAAAAGGAAATATCTTCCTTTCAAAACTGGAAAGAAGCATTCTGAGAAACTGCTCTGTGTTCTGTGAATTCATCTCACAGAGTTACATCTTTCCCTTCAAGAAGCCTTTCGCTAAGGCTGTTCTTGTGGAATTGGCAAAGGGATATTTGGAAGCCCATAGACGGCTATGGAGAAAAAGGAAATATCTTCCGTTCAAAACTGGAAAGAAGCTTTCTGAGAAACTGCTCTGTGTTCTGTGAATTCATCTCACAGAGTTACATCTTTCCCCTCAAGAAGCCTTTCGCTAAGGCTGTTCTTGTGGAATTGGCAAAGGGATATTTGGAAGCCCATAGAGGGCTATGGTGAAAAAGGAAATATCTTCCGTTCAAAACTGGAAAGAAGCTTTCTGAGAAACTGCTCTGTGTTCTGTGAATTCATCTCACAGAGTTACGTCTTTCCCTTCAAGAAGCCTTTCGCTAAGGCTGCTCTTGTGGAATTGGCAAAGGGATATTTGGAAGCCCATAGAGGCCTATTGTGAAAAAGGAAATATCTTCCGTTCAAAACTGGAAAGAAGCTTTCTGAGAAACTGCTCTGTGTTCTGTGAATTCATCTCACAGAGTTACATCTTTCCCTTCAAGAAGCCTTTCGCTAAGGCCGCTCTTGTGGAATTGGCAAAGGGATATTTGGAAGCCCATAGAGGCCTATTGTGAAAAAGGAAATATCTTCCGTTCAAAACTGGAAAGAAGCTTTCTGAGAAACTGCTCTGTGTTCTGTGAATTCATCTCACAGAGTTACATCTTTCCCTTCAAGAAGCCTTTTGCTAAGGCTGTTCTCGTGGAATTGGCAAAGGGATATTTGGAAGCCCATAGAGGCCTATGGTGAAAAAGGAAATATCTTCCGTTCAAAACTGGAAAGAAGCTTTCTGAGAAACTGTTCTGTATTCTGCTAATTCATCTCACAGAGTTACATATTTCCCTTCAAGAAGCCTTTCGCTAAGGCTGTTCTTGTGGAATTGGCAAAG
This sequence comes from Chlorocebus sabaeus, assembly GCF_047675955.1. Lineage (NCBI taxonomy): Eukaryota > Metazoa > Chordata > Mammalia > Primates > Cercopithecidae > Chlorocebus > Chlorocebus sabaeus. Next base: position 18,744,825 of record NC_132910.1, read on the forward strand.
GGATATTTGGAAGCCCATAGAGGCCTATGGTGAAAAAGGAAATATCTTCCGTTCAAAACTGGAAAGAAGCTTTCTGAGAAACTGCTCTGTGTTCTGTGAATTCATCTCACAGAGTTACATCTTTCCCTTCAAGAAGCCTTTCGCTAAGGCTGCTCTTGTGGAATTGGCAAAGGGATATTTGGAAGCCCGTAGAGGCCTATGGTGAAAAAGGAAATATCTTCCGTTCAAAACTGGAAAGAAGCTTTCTGAGAAACTGCTCTGTGTTCTGTGAATTCATCTCACAGAGTTACATCTTTCCCTTCAAGAAGCCTTTCGCTAAGATTGTTCTTGTATAATTGGCAAAGGGATATTTGGAAGCCCATAGAGGGCTATGGTGAAAAAGGAAATATCTTCCGTTCAAAACTGGGAAGAAGCTTTCTGAGAAACTGCACTGTGTTCTGTTAATTCATCTCACGGAGTTACATCTTTCCCTTCAAGAAGCCTTTCGCTAAGGCTGTTCTTGTGGAATTGGCAAAGGGATATTTGGAAGCCCATAGAGGGCTATGGTGAAAAAGGAAATATCTTCCGTTCAAAACTGGAAAGAAGCTTTCTGAGAAACTGCTCTGTGTTCTGTGAATTCATCTCACAGAGTTACATCTTTCCCTTCAAGAAGCCTTTCGCTAAGGCTGCTCTTGTGGAATTGGCAAAGGGATATTTGGAAGCCCATAGAGGCCTATTGTGAAAAAGGAAATATCTTCCGTTCAAAACTGGAAAGAAGCTTTCTGAGAAACTGCTCTGTGTTCTGTGAATTCATCTCACAGAGTTACATTTTTCCCTTCAAGAAGCCTTTCGCTAAGGCTGTTCTTGTGGAATTGGCAAAGGGATATTTGGAAGCCCATAGGGGGCTATGGTGAAAAAGGAAATATCTTCCGTTCAAAACTGGAAAGAAGCTTTCTGAGAAACTGCTCTGTGTTCTGTTAATTCATCTCACAGAGTTACATCTTTCCCTTCAAGAAGCCTTTCGCTAAGGCTGTTCTTGTGGAATTGGCAAAGGGATATTTGGAAGCCCATAGACGGCTATGGAGAAAAAGCAAATATCTTCCGTTCAAAACTGGAAAGAAGCTTTCTGAGAAACTGCTCTGTGTTCTGTGAATTCATCTCACAGAGTTACATCTTTCCCTTCAAGAAGCCTTTCGCTAAGGCTGTTCTTGTGGAATTGGCAAAGGGATATTTGGAAGCCCATAGAGGGCTATGGTGAAAAAGGAAATATCTTCCTTTCAAAACTGGAAAGAAGCATTCTGAGAAACTGCTCTGTGTTCTGTGAATTCATCTCACAGAGTTACATCTTTCCCTTCAAGAAGCCTTTCGCTAAGGCTGTTCTTGTGGAATTGGCAAAGGGATATTTGGAAGCCCATAGACGGCTATGGAGAAAAAGGAAATATCTTCCGTTCAAAACTGGAAAGAAGCTTTCTGAGAAACTGCTCTGTGTTCTGTGAATTCATCTCACAGAGTTACATCTTTCCCCTCAAGAAGCCTTTCGCTAAGGCTGTTCTTGTGGAATTGGCAAAGGGATATTTGGAAGCCCATAGAGGGCTATGGTGAAAAAGGAAATATCTTCCGTTCAAAACTGGAAAGAAGCTTTCTGAGAAACTGCTCTGTGTTCTGTGAATTCATCTCACAGAGTTACGTCTTTCCCTTCAAGGAGCCTTTCGCTAAGGCTGCTCTTGTGGAATTGGCAAAGGGATATTTGGAAGCCCATAGAGGCCTATTGTGAAAAAGGAAATATCTTCCGTTCAAAACTGGAAAGAAGCTTTCTGAGAAACTGCTCTGTTATCTGTGAATTCATCTCACAGAGTTACATCTTTCCTTTCAAGAAGCCTTTTGCTAAGGCTGTTCTTGTGGAATTGGCAAAGGGATATTTGGAAGCCCATAGAGGGCTATGGTGAAAAAGGAAATATCTTCCGTTCAAAACTGGAAAGAAGCTTTCTGAGAAACTGCTCTGTGTTCTGTGAATTCATCTCACAGAGTTACATCTTTCCCTTCAAGAAGCCTTTCGCTAAGGCCGCTCTTGTGGAATTGGCAAAGGGATATTTGGAAGCCCATAGAGGCCTATTGTGAAAAAGGAAATATCTTCCGTTCAAAACTGGAAAGAAGCTTTCTGAGAAACTGCTCTGTGTTCTGTGAATTCATCTCAGAGAGTTACATCTTTCCCTTCAAGAAGCCTTTTGCTAAGGCTGTTCTCGTGGAATTGGCAAAGGGATATTTGGAAGCCCATAGAGGCCTATGGTGAAAAAGGAAATATCTTCCGTTCAAAACTGGAAAGAAGCTTTCTGAGAAACTGTTCTGTGTTCTGCTAATTCATCTCACAGAGTTACATATTTCCCTTCAAGAAGCCTTTCGCTAAGGCTGTTCTTGTGGAATTGGCAAAGGGATATTTGGAAGCCCATAGAGGCCTATGGTGAAAAAGGAAATATCTTCCGTTCAAAACTGGAAAGAAGCTTTCTGAGAAACTGCTCTGTGTTCTGTGAATTCATCTCACAGAGTTACATCTTTCCCTTCAAGAAGCCTTTCGCTAAGGCTGTTCTTGTGGAATTGGCAGAGGGATATTTGGAAGCCCATAGAGGGCTATGGTGAAAAAGGAAATATCTTCCGTTCAAAACTGGAAAGAAGCTTTCTGAGAAACTGTTCTGTGTTCTGCTAATTCATCTCACAGAGTTACATCTTTCCCTTCAAGAAGCCTTTCGCTAAGGCTGTTCTTGTGGAATTGGCAAAGGGATATTTGGAAGCCCATAGAGGGCTATGGTGAAAAAGGAAATATCTTCCGTTCAAAACTGGAAAGAAGCTTTCTGAGAAACTGCTCTGTGTTCTGTGAATTCATCTCACAGAGTTACATCTTTCCCTTCAAGAAGCCTTTCGCTAAGGCTGTTCTTGTGGAATTGGCAAAGCGATATTTGGAAGCCCATAGAGGCCTATGGTGAAAAAGGAAATATCTTCCGTTCAAAACTGGAAAGAAGCTTTCTGAGAAACTGCTCTGTGTTCTGTGAATTCATCTCACAGAGTTACATCTTTCCCTTCAAGAAGCCTTTCGCTAAGATTGTTCTTGTATAATTGGCAAAGGGATATTTGGAAGCCCATAGAGGGCTATGGTGAAAAAGGAAATATCTTCCGTTCAAAACTGGGAAGAAGCTTTCTGAGAAACTGCACTGTGTTCTGTTAATTCATCTCACGGAGTTACATCTTTCCCTTCAGGAAGCCTTTCGCTAAGGCTGTTCTTGTGGAATTGGCAAAGGTATATTTGGAAGCCCATAGAGGGCTATGGTGAAAAAGGAAATATCTTCCGTTCAAAACTGGAAAGAAGCTTTCTGAGAAACTGCTCTGTGTTCTGTGAATTCATCTCACAGAGTTACATCTTTCCCTTCAAGAAGCCTTTCGCTAAGGCTGCTCTTGTGGAATTGGCAAAGGGATATTTGGAAGCCCATAGAGGCCTATTGTGAAAAAGGAAATATCTTCCGTTCAAAACTGGAAAGAAGCTTTCTGAGAAACTGCTCTGTGTTCTGTGAATTCATCTCACAGAGTTACATTTTTCCCTTCAAGAAGCCTTTCGCTAAGGCTGTTCTTGTGGAATTGGCAAAGGGATATTTGGAAGCCCATAGAGGGCTATGGTGAAAAAGGAAATATCTTCCGTTCAAAACTGGAAAGAAGCTTTCTGAGAAACTGCTCTGTGTTCTGTTAATTCATCTCACAGAGTTACATCTTTCCCTTCAAGAAGCCTTTCGCTAAGGCTGTTCTTGTGGAATTGGCAAAGGGATATTTGGAAGCCCATAGACGGCTATGGAGAAAAAGGAAATATCTTCCGTTCAAAACTGGAAAGAAGCTTTCTGAGAAACTGCTCTGTGTTCTGTGAATTCATCTCACAGAGTTACATCTTTCCCTTCAAGAAGCCTTTCGCTAAGGCTGTTCTTGTGGAATTGGCAAAGGGATATTTGGAAGCCCATAGAGGGCTATGGTGAAAAAGGAAATATCTTCCTTTCAAAACTGGAAAGAAGCATTCTGAGAAACTGCTCTGTGTTCTGTGAATTCATCTCACAGAGTTACATCTTTCCCTTCAAGAAGCCTTTCGCTAAGGCTGTTCTTGTGGAATTGGCAAAGGGATATTTGGAAGCCCATAGACAGCTATGGAGAAAAAGGAAATATCTTCCGTTCAAAACTGGAAAGAAGCTTTCTGAGAAACTGCTCTGTGTTCTGTGAATTCATCTCACAGAGTTACATCTTTCCCCTCAAGAAGCCTTTCGCTAAGGCTGTTCTTGTGGAATTGGCAAAGGGATATTTGGAAGCCCATAGAGGGCTATGGTGAAAAAGGAAATATCTTCCGTTCCAAACTGGAAAGAAGCTTTCTGAGAAACTGCTCTGTGTTCTGTGAATTCATCTCACACAGTTACATCTTTCCCTTCAAGAAGCCTTTCGCTAAGGCTGTTCTTGTGGAATTGGCAAAGGGATATTTGGAAGCCCTTAGAGGGCTATGGTGAAAAAGGAAATATCTTCCGTTCAAAATTGGAAAGAAGCTTTCTGAGAAACTGCTCTGTGTTCTGTGAATTCATCTCACAGAGTTACATCTTTCCCTTCAAGAAGACTTTCGCTAAGGTTGTTCTTGTATAATTGGCAAAGGGATATTTGGAAGCCCATAGAGGGCTATGGTGAAAAAGGAAATATCTTCCGTTCAAAACTGGAAAGAAGCTTTCTGAGAAACTGCTCTGTGTTCTGTTAATTCATCTCACGGAGTTACATCTTTCCCTTCAAGAAGCCTTTCGCTAAGGCTGTTCTTGTGGAATTGGCAAAGGGATATTTGGAAGCCCATAGAGGGCTATGGTGAAAAAGGAAATATCTTCCGCTCAAAACTGGAAAGAAGCTTTCTGAGAAACTGCTCTGTGTTCTGTGAATTCATCTCACAGAGTTACATCTTTCCCTTCAAGAAGCCTTTCGCTAAGGCTGTTCTTGTGGAATTGGCAAAGGGATATTTGGAAGCCCATAGACCGCTATGGAGAAAAAGGAAATATCTTCCGTTCAAAACTGGAAAGAAGCATTCTGAGAAACTGCTCTGTGTTCTGTGAATTCATCTCACCGAGTTACATCTTTCCCTTCAAGAAGCCTTTCGCTAAGGCTGCTCTTGTGGAATTGGCAAAGGGATATTTGGAAGCCCAGAGAGGCCTGTTGTGAAAAAGGAAATATCTTCCTTTCAAAACTGGAAAGAAGCTTTCTGAGAAACTGCTCTGTGTTCTGTGAATTCATCTCACAGAGTTACATCTTTCCTTTCAAGAAGCCTTTTGCTAAGGCTGTTCTTGTGGAATTGGCAAAGGGATATTTGGAAGCCCATAGAGGCCTATGGTGAAAAAGGAAATATCTTCCGTTCAAAACTGGAAAGAAGCTTTCTGAGAAACTGCTCTGTGTTCTGTGAATTCATCTCACAGAGTTACATCTTTCCCTTCAAGAAGCCTTTCGCTAAGGCTGTTCTTGTGGAATTGGCAAAGGGATATTTGGAAGCCCATAGAGGCCTATGGTGAAAAAGGAAATATCTTCCGTTCAAAACTGGAAAGAAGCTTTCTGAGAAACTGCTCTGTGTTCTGTGAATTCATCTCACAGAGTTACATCTTTCCCTTCAAGAAGCCTTTCGCTAAGGCTGTTCTGGTGGAATTGGCAAAGGGATATTTGGAAGCCCATAGAGGGCTATGGTGAAAAAGGAAATATCTTCCGTTCAAAACTGGAAAGAAGCTTTCTGAGAAACTGCTCTGTGTTCTGTGAATTCATCTCACAGAGTTACATCTTTCCCTTCAAGAAGCCTTTTGCTAAGGCTGTTCTTGTGGAATTGGCAAATGGATATTTGGAAGCCCATAGAGGCCTATGGTGAAAAAGGAAATATCTTCCGTTCAAAACTGGAAAGAAGCTTTCTGAGAAACTGTTCTGTGTTCTGCTAATTCATCTCACAGAGTTACATCTTTCCCTTCAAGAAGCCTTTCGCTAAGGCTGTTCTTGTGGAATTGGCAAAGGGATATTTGGAAGCCCATAGAGGCCTATGGTGAAAAAGGAAATATCTTCCGTTCAAAACTGGAAAGAAGCTTTCTGAGAAACTGCTCTGTGTTCTGAGAATTCATCTCACAGAGTTACATCTTTCCCTTCAAGAAGCCTTTCGCTAAGGCTGTTCTTGTGGAATTGGCAAAGGGATACTTGGAAGCCCATAGAGGCCTATGGTGAAAAAGGAAATATTTTCCGTTCAAAACTGGAAAGAAGCTTTCTGAGAAACTGCTCTGTGTTCTGTGAATTCATCTCACAGAGTTACATCTTTCCCTTCAAGAAGCCTTTCGCTAACGCTGTTCTTGTGGAATTGGCAAAGCAATATTTGGAAGCCCATAGAGGGCTATGGTGAAAAAGGAAATATCTTCCGTTCAAAACTGGAAAGAAGCTTTCTGAGAAACTGCTCTGTGTTCTGTGAATTCATCTCACAGAGTTACATCTTTCCCTTCAAGAAGCCTTTCGCTAAGGCTGCTCTTGTGGAATTGGCAAAGGGATATTTGGAAGCCCATAGAGGCCTATTGTGAAAAAGGAAATATCTTCCGTTCAAAACTGGAAAGAAGCTTTCTGAGAAACTGCTCTGTGTTCTGTGAATTCATCTCACAGAGTTACATTTTTCCCTTCAAGAAGCCTTTCGCTAAGGCTGTTCTTGTGGAATTGGCAAAGGGATATTTGGAAGCCCATAGGGGGCTATGGTGAAAAAGGAAATATCTTCCGTTCAAAACTGGAAAGAAGCTTTCTGAGAAACTGCTCTGTGTTCTGTTAATTCATCTCACAGAGTTACATCTTTCCCTTCAAGAAGCCTTTCGCTAAGGCTGTTCTTGTGGAATTGGCAAAGGGATATTTGGAAGCCCATAGACGGCTATGGAGAAAAAGCAAATATCTTCCGTTCAAAACTGGAAAGAAGCTTTCTGAGAAACTGCTCTGTGTTCTGTGAATTCATCTCACAGAGTTACATCTTTCCCTTCAAGAAGCCTTTCGCTAAGGCTGTTCTTGTGGAATTGGCAAAGGGATATTTGGAAGCCCATAGAGGGCTATGGTGAAAAAGGAAATATCTTCCTTTCAAAACTGGAAAGAAGCATTCTGAGAAACTGCTCTGTGTTCTGTGAATTCATCTCACAGAGTTACATCTTTCCCTTCAAGAAGCCTTTCGCTAAGGCTGTTCTTGTGGAATTGGCAAAGGGATATTTGGAAGCCCATAGACGGCTATGGAGAAAAAGGAAATATCTTCCGTTCAAAACTGGAAAGAAGCTTTCTGAGAAACTGCTCTGTGTTCTGTGAATTCATCTCACAGAGTTACATCTTTCCCCTCAAGAAGCCTTTCGCTAAGGCTGTTCTTGTGGAATTGGCAAAGGGATATTTGGAAGCCCATAGAGGGCTATGGTGAAAAAGGAAATATCTTCCGTTCAAAACTGGAAAGAAGCTTTCTGAGAAACTGCTCTGTGTTCTGTGAATTCATCTCACAGAGTTACGTCTTTCCCTTCAAGGAGCCTTTCGCTAAGGCTGCTCTTGTGGAATTGGCAAAGGGATATTTGGAAGCCCATAGAGGCCTATTGTGAAAAAGGAAATATCTTCCGTTCAAAACTGGAAAGAAGCTTTCTCAGAAACTGCTCTGTTATCTGTGAATTCATCTCACAGAGTTACATCTTTCCTTTCAAGAAGCCTTTTGCTAAGGCTGTTCTTGTGGAATTGGCAAAGGGATATTTGGAAGCCCATAGAGGGCTATGGTGAAAAAGGAAATATCTTCCGTTCAAAACTGGAAAGAAGCTTTCTGAGAAACTGCTCTGTGTTCTGTGAATTCATCTCACAGAGTTACATCTTTCCCTTCAAGAAGCCTTTCGCTAAGGCCGCTCTTGTGGAATTGGCAAAGGGATATTTGGAAGCCCATAGAGGCCTATTGTGAAAAAGGAAATATCTTCCGTTCAAAACTGGAAAGAAGCTTTCTGAGAAACTGCTCTGTGTTCTGTGAATTCATCTCAGAGAGTTACATCTTTCCCTTCAAGAAGCCTTTTGCTAAGGCTGTTCTCGTGGAATTGGCAAAGGGATATTTGGAAGCCCATAGAGGCCTATGGTGAAAAAGGAAATATCTTCCGTTCAAAACTGGAAAGAAGCTTTCTGAGAAACTGTTCTGTGTTCTGCTAATTCATCTCACAGAGTTACATATTTCCCTTCAAGAAGCCTTTCGCTAAGGCTGTTCTTGTGGAATTGGCAAAGGGATATTTGGAAGCCCATAGAGGCCTATGGTGAAAAAGGAAATATCTTCCGTTCAAAACTGGAAAGAAGCTTTCTGAGAAACTGCTCTGTGTTCTGTGAATTCATCTCACAGAGTTACATCTTTCCCTTCAAGAAGCCTTTCGCTAAGGCTGTTCTTGTGGAATTGGCAGAGGGATATTTGGAAGCCCATAGAGGGCTATGGTGAAAAAGGAAATATCTTCCGTTCAAAACTGGAAAGAAGCTTTCTGAGAAACTGTTCTGTGTTCTGCTAATTCATCTCACAGAGTTACATCTTTCCCTTCAAGAAGCCTTTCGCTAAGGCTGTTCTTGTGGAATTGGCAAAGGGATATTTGGAAGCCCATAGAGGGCTATGGTGAAAAAGGAAATATCTTCCGTTCAAAACTGGAAAGAAGCTTTCTGAGAAACTGCTCTGTGTTCTGTGAATTCATCTCACAGAGTTACATCTTTCCCTTCAAGAAGCCTTTCGCTAAGGCTGTTCTTGTGGAATTGGCAAAGCGATATTTGGAAGCCCATAGAGGCCTATGGTGAAAAAGGAAATATCTTCCGTTCAAAACTGGAAAGAAGCTTTCTGAGAAACTGCTCTGTGTTCTGTGAATTCATCTCACAGAGTTACATCTTTCCCTTCAAGAAGCCTTTCGCTAAGATTGTTCTTGTATAATTGGCAAAGGGATATTTGGAAGCCCATAGAGGGCTATGGTGAAAAAGGAAATATCTTCCGTTCAAAACTGGGAAGAAGCTTTCTGAGAAACTGCACTGTGTTCTGTTAATTCATCTCACGGAGTTACATCTTTCCCTTCAGGAAGCCTTTCGCTAAGGCTGTTCTTGTGGAATTGGCAAAGGTATATTTGGAAGCCCATAGAGGGCTATGGTGAAAAAGGAAATATCTTCCGTTCAAAACTGGAAAGAAGCTTTCTGAGAAACTGCTCTGTGTTCTGTGAATTCATCTCACAGAGTTACATCTTTCCCTTCAAGAAGCCTTTCGCTAAGGCTGCTCTTGTGGAATTGGCAAAGGGATATTTGGAAGCCCATAGAGGCCTATTGTGAAAAAGGAAATATCTTCCGTTCAAAACTGGAAAGAAGCTTTCTGAGAAACTGCTCTGTGTTCTGTGAATTCATCTCACAGAGTTACATTTTTCCCTTCAAGAAGCCTTTCGCTAAGGCTGTTCTTGTGGAATTGGCAAAGGGATATTTGGAAGCCCATAGAGGGCTATGGTGAAAAAGGAAATATCTTCCGTTCAAAACTGGAAAGAAGCTTTCTGAGAAACTGCTCTGTGTTCTGTTAATTCATCTCACAGAGTTACATCTTTCCCTTCAAGAAGCCTTTCGCTAAGGCTGTTCTTGTGGAATTGGCAAAGGGATATTTGGAAGCCCATAGACGGCTATGGAGAAAAAGGAAATATCTTCCGTTCAAAACTGGAAAGAAGCTTTCTGAGAAACTGCTCTGTGTTCTGTGAATTCATCTCACAGAGTTACATCTTTCCCTTCAAGAAGCCTTTCGCTAAGGCTGTTCTTGTGGAATTGGCAAAGGGATATTTGGAAGCCCATAGAGGGCTATGGTGAAAAAGGAAATATCTTCCTTTCAAAACTGGAAAGAAGCATTCTGAGAAACTGCTCTGTGTTCTGTGAATTCATCTCACAGAGTTACATCTTTCCCTTCAAGAAGCCTTTCGCTAAGGCTGTTCTTGTGGAATTGGCAAAGGGATATTTGGAAGCCCATAGACAGCTATGGAGAAAAAGGAAATATCTTCCGTTCAAAACTGGAAAGAAGCTTTCTGAGAAACTGCTCTGTGTTCTGTGAATTCATCTCACAGAGTTACATCTTTCCCCTCAAGAAGCCTTTCGCTAAGGCTGTTCTTGTGGAATTGGCAAAGGGATATTTGGAAGCCCATAGAGGGCTATGGTGAAAAAGGAAATATCTTCCGTTCCAAACTGGAAAGAAGCTTTCTGAGAAACTGCTCTGTGTTCTGTGAATTCATCTCACACAGTTACATCTTTCCCTTCAAGAAGCCTTTCGCTAAGGCTGTTCTTGTGGAATTGGCAAAGGGATATTTGGAAGCCCTTAGAGGGCTATGGTGAAAAAGGAAATATCTTCCGTTCAAAATTGGAAAGAAGCTTTCTGAGAAACTGCTCTGTGTTCTGTGAATTCATCTCACAGAGTTACATCTTTCCCTTCAAGAAGACTTTCGCTAAGGTTGTTCTTGTATAATTGGCAAAGGGATATTTGGAAGCCCATAGAGGGCTATGGTGAAAAAGGAAATATCTTCCGTTCAAAACTGGAAAGAAGCTTTCTGAGAAACTGCTCTGTGTTCTGTTAATTCATCTCACGGAGTTACATCTTTCCCTTCAAGAAGCCTTTCGCTAAGGCTGTTCTTGTGGAATTGGCAAAGGGATATTTGGAAGCCCATAGAGGGCTATGGTGAAAAAGGAAATATCTTCCGCTCAAAACTGGAAAGAAGCTTTCTGAGAAACTGCTCTGTGTTCTGTGAATTCATCTCACAGAGTTACATCTTTCCCTTCAAGAAGCCTTTCGCTAAGGCTGTTCTTGTGGAATTGGCAAAGGGATATTTGGAAGCCCATAGACCGCTATGGAGAAAAAGGAAATATCTTCCGTTCAAAACTGGAAAGAAGCATTCTGAGAAACTGCTCTGTGTTCTGTGAATTCATCTCACCGAGTTACATCTTTCCCTTCAAGAAGCCTTTCGCTAAGGCTGCTCTTGTGGAATTGGCAAAGGGATATTTGGAAGCCCAGAGAGGCCTGTTGTGAAAAAGGAAATATCTTCCTTTCAAAACTGGAAAGAAGCTTTCTGAGAAACTGCTCTGTGTTCTGTGAATTCATCTCACAGAGTTACATCTTTCCTTTCAAGAAGCCTTTTGCTAAGGCTGTTCTTGTGGAATTGGCAAAGGGATATTTGGAAGCCCATAGAGGCCTATGGTGAAAAAGGAAATATCTTCCGTTCAAAACTGGAAAGAAGCTTTCTGAGAAACTGCTCTGTGTTCTGTGAATTCATCTCACAGAGTTACATCTTTCCCTTCAAGAAGCCTTTCGCTAAGGCTGTTCTTGTGGAATTGGCAAAGGGATATTTGGAAGCCCATAGAGGCCTATGGTGAAAAAGGAAATATCTTCCGTTCAAAACTGGAAAGAAGCTTTCTGAGAAACTGCTCTGTGTTCTGTGAATTCATCTCACAGAGTTACATCTTTCCCTTCAAGAAGCCTTTCGCTAAGGCTGTTCTGGTGGAATTGGCAAAGGGATATTTGGAAGCCCATAGAGGGCTATGGTGAAAAAGGAAATATCTTCCGTTCAAAACTGGAAAGAAGCTTTCTGAGAAACTGCTCAGTGTTCTGTGAATTCATCTCACAGAGTTACATCTTTCCCTGCAAGATGCCTTTCGCTAAGGTTGTTCTTGTATAATTGGCAAAGGGATATTTGGAAGCCCATAGAGGGCTATGGTGAAAAAGGAAATATCTTCCGTTCAAAACTGGAAAGAAGCTTTCTGAGAAACTGCTCTGTGTTCTGTGAATTCATCTCACAGAGTTACATCTTTCCCTTCAAGAAGCCTTTCGCTAAGGCTGTTCTTGTGGAATTGGAAAAGGGATATTTGGAAGCCCATAGAGGGCTATGGTGAAAAAGGAAATATCTTCCGTTCAAAACTGGAAAGAAGCTTTCTGAGAAACTGCTCTGTGTTCTCTGAATTCATCTCACAGAGTTACATCTTTCCCTTGAAGAAGCCTTTCGCTAAGGCTGCTCTTGTGGAATTGGCAAAGGGATATTTGGAAGCCCATAGAGGCCTATAGTGAAAAAGGAAATATCTTCCGTTCAAAACTGGAAAGAAGCTTTCTGAGAAACTGCTCTGTGTTCTGTGAATTCATCTCACAGAGTTACATCTTTCCCTTCAAGAAGCCTTTTGCTAAGGCTGTTCTTGTGGAATTGGCAAATGGATATTTGGAAGCCCATAGAGGCCTATGGTGAAAAAGGAAATATCTTCCGTTCAAAACTGGAAAGAAGCTTTCTGAGAAACTGTTCTGTGTTCTGCTAATTCATCTCACAGAGTTACATCTTTCCCTTCAAGAAGCCTTTCGCTAAGGCTGTTCTTGTGGAATTGGCAAAGGGATATTTGGAAGCCCATAGAGGCCTATGGTGAAAAAGGAAATATCTTCCGTTCAAAACTGGAAAGAAGCTTTCTGAGAAACTGCTCTGTGTTCTGAGAATTCATCTCACAGAGTTACATCTTTCCCTTCAAGAAGCCTTTCGCTAAGGCTGTTCTTGTGGAATTGGCAAAGGGATACTTGGAAGCCCATAGAGGCCTATGGTGAAAAAGGAAATATTTTCCGTTCAAAACTGGAAAGAAGCTTTCTGAGAAACTGCTCTGTGTTCTGTGAATTCATCTCACAGAGTTACATCTTTCCCTTCAAGAAGCCTTTCGCTAACGCTGTTCTTGTGGAATTGGCAAAGCAATATTTGGAAGCCCATAGAGGGCTATGGTGAAAAAGGAAATATCTTCCGTTCAAAACTGGAAAGAAGCTTTCTGAGAAACAGCCCTGTGTTCTGTGAATTCATCTCACAGAGTTACATCTTTCCCTTCAAGAAGCCTTTCGCTAAGGCTGTTCTTGTGGAATTGGCAAAGGGATATTTGCAAGCCCTTAGACGGCTATGGTGAAAAAGGAAATATCTTCCGTTCAAAACTGGAAAGAAGCTTTCTGAGAAACTGCTCTGTGTTCAGTAAATTCATCTCACAGAGTTACATCTTTCCCTTCAAGAAGCCTTTCGCTAAGGCTGTTCTTGTGGAATTGGCAAAGGGATATTTGGAAGCCCATACAGTCCTATGGTGAAAAAGGAAATATCTTCCGTTCAAAACTGGAAAGAAGCTTTCTGAGAAACTGCTCTGTGTTCTGTTAATTCATCTCACACAGTTACATCTTTACCTTCAAGAAGCCTTTCGCTAAGGCTGTTCTTGTGGAATTGGCAAGGGGATATTTGGAAGCCCATAGACGGCTATGTTGAAAAAGGAAAAATCTTCCGTTCAAAACTGGAAAGAAGCTTTCTGAGAAACTGCTCTGTGTTCTGTGAATTCATCTCACAGAGTTACATCTTTCCCTTCAAGAAGCCTTTCGCTAAGGTTGTTCGTGTATAATTGGCAAAGGGATATTTGGAAGCCCATAGAGGGCTATGGTGAAAAAGGAAATATCTTCCGTTCAAAACTGGAAAGAAGCTTTCTGAGAAACTGCTCTGTGTTCTGTTAATTCATCTCACGGAGTTACATCTTTCCCTTCAAGAAGCCTTTCGCTAAGGCTGTTCTTGTGGAATTGGCAAAGGGATATTTGGAAGCCCATAGAGGGCTATGGTGAAAAAGGAAATATCTTCCGTTCAAAACTGGAAAGAAGCTTTCTGAGAAACTGCTCTGTGTTCTGTGAATTCATCTCACAGAGTTACGTCTTTCCCTTCAAGAAGCCTTTCGCTAAGGCTGCTCTTGTGGAATTGGCAAAGGGATATTTGGAAGCCCATAGAGGCCTATTGTGAAAAAGGAAATATCTTCCGTTCAAAACTGGAAAGAAGCTTTCTGAGAAACTGCTCTGTGTTCTGTGAATTCATCTCACAGAGTTACATCTTTCCCTTCAAGAAGCCTTTTGCTAAGGCTGTTCTTGTGGAATTGGCAAAGGGATATTTGGAAGCCCATAGAGGGCTATGGTGAAAAAGGAAATATCTTCCGTTCAAAACTGGAAAGAAGCTTTCTGAGAAACTGCTCTGTGTTCTGTGAATTCATCTCACAGAGTTACATCTTTCCCTTCAAGAAGCCTTTCGCTAAGGCCGCTCTTGTGGAATTGGCAAAGGGATATTTGGAAGCCCATAGAGGCCTATTGTGAAAAAGGAAATATCTTCCGTTCAAAACTGGAAAGAAGCTTTCTGAGAAACTGCTCTGTGTTCTGTGAATTCATCTCACAGAGTTACATCTTTCCCTTCAAGAAGCCTTTTGCTAAGGCTGTTCTCGTGGAATTGGCAAAGGGATATTTGGAAGCTCATAGAGGCCTATGGTGAAAAAGGAAATATCTTCCGTTCAAAACTGGAAAGAAGCTTTCTGAGAAACTGTTCTGTGTTCTGCTAATTCATCTCACAGAGTTACATATTTCCCTTCAAGAAGCCTTTCGCTAAGGCTGTTCTTGTGGAATTGGCAAAGGGATATTTGGAAGCCCATAGAGGCCTATGGTGAAAAAGGAAATATCTTCCGTTCAAAACTGGAAAGAAGCTTTCTGAGAAACTACTCTGTGTTCTGTGAATTCATCTCACAGAGTTACATGTTTCCCTTCAAGAAGCCTTTCGCTAAGGCTGTTCTTGTGGAATTGGCAGAGGGATATTTGGAAGCCCATAGAGGGCTATGGTGAAAAAGGAAATATCTTCCGTTCAAAACTGGAAAGAAGCTTTCTGAGAAACTGTTCTGTGTTCTGCTAATTCATCTCACAGAGTTACATCTTTCCCTTCAAGAAGCCTTTCGCTAAGGCTGTTCTTGTGGAATTGGCAAAGGGATATTTGGAAGCCCATAGAGGGCTATGGTGAAAAAGGAAATATCTTCCGTTCAAAACTGGAAAGAAGCTTTCTGAGAAACTGCTCTGTGTTCTGTGAATTCATCTCACAGAGTTACATCTTTCCCTTCAAGAAGCCTTTCGCTAAGGCTGTTCTTGTGGAATTGGCAAAGGGATATTTGGAAGCCTATAGAGGCCTATGGTGAAAAAGGAAATATCTTCCGTTCAAAACTGGAAAGAAGCTTTCTGAGAAACTGCTCTGAGTTCTGTGAATTCATCTCACAGAGTTACATCTTTCCCTTCAAGAAGCCTTTCGTTAAGATTGTTCTTGTATAATTGGCAAAGGGATATTTGGAAGCCCATAGAGGGCTATGGTGAAAAAGGAAATATCTTCCGTTCAAAACTGGGAAGAAGCTTTCTGAGAAACTGCACTGTGTTCTGTTAATTCATCTCACGGAGTTACATCTTTCCCTTCAAGAAGCCTTTCGCTAAGGCTGTTCATGTGGAATTGGCAAAGGGATATTTGGAAGCCCATAGAGGGCTATGGTGAAAAAGGAAATATCTTCCGTTCAAAACTGGAAAGAAGCTTTCTGAGAAACTGCTCTGTGTTCTGTGAATTCATCTCACAGAGTTACATTTTTCCCTTCAAGAAGCCTTTCGCTAAGGCTGTTCTTGTGGAATTGGCAAAGGGATATTTGGAAGCCCATAGAGGGCTATGGTGAAAAAGGAAATATCTTCCGTTCAAAACTGGAAAGAAGCTTTCTGAGAAACTGCTCTGTGTTCTGTTAATTCATCTCACAGAGTTACATCTTTCCCTTCAAGAAGCCTTTCGCTAAGGCTGTTCTTGTGGAATTGGCAAAGGGATATTTGGAAGCCCATAGACGGCTATGGAGAAAAAGGAAATATCTTCCGTTCAAAACTGGAAAGAAGCTTTCTGAGAAACTGCTCTGTGTTCTGTGAATTCATCTCACAGAGTTACATCTTTCCCTTCAAGAAGCCTTTCGCTAAGGCTGTTCTTGTGGAATTGGCAAAGGGATATTTGGAAGCCCATAGAGGGCTATGGTGAAAAAGGAAATATCTTCCTTTCAAAACTGGAAAGAAGCATTCTGAGAAACTGCTCTGTGTTCTGTGAATTCATCTCACAGAGTTACATCTTTCCCTTCAAGAAGCCTTTCGCTAAGGCTGTTCTTGTGGAATTGGCAAAGGGATATTTGAAAGCCCATAGACGGCTATGGAGAAAAAGGAAATATCTTCCGTTCAAAACTGGAAAGAAGCTTTCTGAGAAACTGCTCTGTGTTCTGTGAATTCATCTCACAGAGTTACATCTTTCCCCTCAAGAAGGCTTTCGCTAAGGCTGTTCTTGTGGAATTGGCAAAGGGATATTTGGAAGCCCATAGAGGGCTATGGTGAAAAAGGAAATATCTTCCGTTCAAAACTGGAAAGAAGCTTTCTGAGAAACTGCTCTGTGTTCTGTGAATTCATCTCACACAGTTACATCTTTCCCTTCAAGAAGCCTTTCGCTAAGGCTGTTCTTGTGGAATTGGCAAAGGGATATTTGGAAGCCCTTAGAGGGCTATGGTGAAAAAGGAAATATCTTCCGTTCAAAACTGGAAAGAAGCTTTCTGAGAAACTGCTCTGTGTTCTGTGAATTCATCTCACAGAGTTACGTCTTTCCCTTCAAGAAGCCTTTCGCTAAGGCTGCTCTTGTGGAATTGGCAAAGGGATATTTGGAAGCCCATAGAGGCCTATTGTGAAAAAGGAAATATCTTCCGTTCAAAACTGGAAAGAAGCTTTCTGAGAAACTGCTCTGTGTTCTGTGAATTCATCTCACAGAGTTACATCTTTCCCTTCAAGAAGCCTTTTGCTAAGGCTGTTCTTGTGGAATTGGCAAAGGGATATTTGGAAGCCCATAGAGGGCTGTGGTGAAAAAGGAAATATCTTCCGTTCAAAACTGGAAAGAAGCTTTCTGAGAAACTGCTCTGTGTTCTGTGAATTCATCTCACAGAGTTACATCTTTCCCTTCAAGAAGCCTTTCGCTAAGGCCGCTCTTGTGGAATTGGCAAAGGGATATTTGGAAGCCCATAGAGGCCTATTGTGAAAAAGGAAATATCTTCCGTTCAAAACTGGAAAGAAGCTTTCTGAGAAACTGCTCTGTGTTCTGTGAATTCATCTCACAGAGTTACATCTTTCCCTTCAATAAGCGTTTTGCTAAGGCTGTTCTCGTGGAATTGGCAAATGGATATTTGGAAGCCCATAGAGGCCTATGGTGAAAAAGGAAATATCTTCCGTTCAAAACTGGAAAGAAGCTTTCTGAGAAACTGTTCTGTGTTCTGCTAATTCATCTCACAGAGTTACATATTTCCCTTCAAGACGCCTTTCACTAAGGCTGTTCATGTGGAATTGGCAAAGGGATATTTGGAAGCCCATAGAGGCCTATGGTGAAAAAGGAAATATCTTCCGTTCAAAACTGGAAAGAAGCTTTCTGAGAAACTGCTCTGTGTTCTGTGAATTCATCTCACAGAGTTACATCTTTCCCTTCAAGAAGCCTTTCGCTAAGGCTGTTCTTGTGGAATTGGCAGGGGGATATTTGGAAGCCCATAGAGGGCTATGGTGAAAAAGGAAATATCTTCCGTTCAAAACTGGAAAGAAGCTTTCTGAGAAACTGCTCTGTGTTCTGTGAATTCATCTCACAGAGTTACATCTTTCCCTTCAAGAAGCCTTTCGCTAAGGCTGCTCTTGTGGAATTGGCAAAGGGATGTTTGGAAGCCCATAGAGGCCTATTGTGAAAAAGGAAATATCTTCCGTTCAAAACTGGAAAGAAGCTTTCTGAGAAACTGCTCTGTGTTCTGTGAATTCATCTCACAGAGTTACATTTTTCCCTTCAAGAAGCGTTTCGCTAAGGCTGTTCTTGTGGAATTGGCAAAGGGATATTTGGAAGCCCATAGAGGGCTATGGTGAAAAAGGAAATATCTTCCGTTCAAAACTGGAAAGAAGCTTTCTGAGAAACTGCTCTGTGTTCTGTGAATTCATCTCACAGAGTTACATCTTTCCCTTCAAGAAGCCTTTCGCTAAGGCTGTTCTTGTGGAATTGGCAAAGGGATATTTGGAAGCCCATAGACGGCTATGGAGAAAAAGGAAATATCTTCCATTCAAAACTGGAAAGAAGCTTTCTGAGAAACTGCTCTGTGTTCTGTGAATTCATCTCACAGAGTTACATCTTTCCCTTCAAGAAGCCTTTCGCTAAGGCTGTTCTTGTGGAATTGGCACAGGGATATTTGGAAGCCCATAGACGCCTATGGTGAAAAAGGAAATATCCTCCGTTCAAAACTGGAAAGAAGCTTTCTGAGAAACTGCTCTGTGTTCTGTGAATTCATCTCACAGAGTTACATCTTTCCCTTCAAGAAGCCTTTCGCTAAGGCTGTTCTTGTGGAATTGGCAAAGGGATATTTGGAAGCCCATAGAGGGCTATGGTGAAAAAGGAAATATCTTCCGTTCAAAACTGGAAAGAAGCTTTCTGAGAAACTGCTCTGTGTTCTGTGAATTCATCTCACAGAGTTACATCTTTCCCTTCAAGAAGCCTTTCGCTAAGGTTGTTCTTGTATAATTGGCAAAGGGATATTTGGAAGCCCATAGAGGGCTATGGTGAAAAAGGAAATATCTTCCGTTCAAAACTGGAAAGAAGCTTTCTGAGAAACTGCTCTGTGTTCTGTTAATTCATCTCACGGAGTTACATCTTTCCCTTCAAGAAGCCTTTCGCTAAGGCTGTTCTTGTGGAATTGGCAAAGGGATATTTGGAAGCCCATAGAGGGCTATGGTGAAAAAGGAAATATCTTCCGTTCAAAACTGGAAAGAAGCTTTCTGAGAAACTGCTCTGTGTTCTGTGAATTCATCTCACAGAGTTACGTCTTTCCCTTCAAGAAGCCTTTCGCTAAGGCTGCTCTTGTGGAATTGGCAAAGGGATATTTGGAAGCCCATAGAGGCCTATTGTGAAAAAGGAAATATCTTCCGTTCAAAACTGGAAAGAAGCTTTCTGAGAAACTGCTCTGTGTTCTGTGAATTCATCTCACAGAGTTACATCTTTCCCTTCAAGGAGCCTTTTGCTAAGGCTGTTCTTGTGGAATTGGCAAAGGGGTATTTGGAAGCCCATAGAGGGCTATGGTGAAAAAGGAAATATCTTCCGTTCAAAACTGGAAATAAGCTTTCTGAGAAACTGCTCTGTGTTCTGTGAATTCATCTCACAGAGTTACATCTTTCCCTTCAAGAAGCCTTTCGCTAAGGCCGCTCTTGTGGAATTGGCAAAGGGATATTTGGAAGCCCATAGAGGCCTATTGTGAAAAAGGAAATATCTTCCGTTAAAAACTGGAAAGAAGCTTTCTGAGAAACTGCTCTGTGTTCTGTGAATTCATCTCACAGAGTTACATCTTTCCCTTCAAGAAGCCTTTTGCTAAGGCTGTTCTCGTGGAATTGGCAAAGGGATATTTGGAAGCCCATAGAGGCCTATGGTGAAAAAGGAAATATCTTCCGTTCAAAACTGGAGAGAAGCTTTCTGAGAAACTGTTCTGTGTTCTGCTAATTCATCTCACAGAGTTACATATTTCCCTTCAAGAAGCCTTTCGCTAAGGCTGTTCTTGTGGAATTGGCAAAGGGATATTTGGAAGCCCATAAACGGCTATGGAGAAAAAGGAAATATCTTCCGTTCAAAACTGGAAAGAAGCTTTCTGAGAAACTGCTCTGTGTTCTGTGAATTCATCTCACAGAGTTACATCTTTCCTTTCAAGAAGCCTTTCGCTAAGGCTGTTCTTGTGGAATTGGCAAAGGGATATTTGGAAGCCCATAGAGGGCTATGGTGAAAAAGGAAATATCTTCCGTTCAAAACTGGAAAGAAGCTTTCTGAGAAACTGCTCTGTGTTCTGTGAATTCATCTCACAGAGTTACATCTTTCCCTTCAAGAAGCCTTTCGCTAAGGCCGCTCTTGTGGAATTGGCAAAGGGATATTTGGAAGCCCATAGAGGCCTATTGTGAAAAAGGAAATATCTTCCGTTCAAAACTGGAAAGAAGCTTTCTGAGAAACTGCTCTGTGTTCTGTGAATTCATCTCACAGAGTTACATCTTTCCCTTCAATAAGCGTTTTGCTAAGGCTGTTCTCGTGGAATTGGCAAATGGATATTTGGAAGCCCATAGAGGCCTATGGTGAAAAAGGAAATATCTTCCGTTCAAAACTGGAAAGAAGCTTTCTGAGAAACTGTTCTGTGTTCTGCTAATTCATCTCACAGAGTTACATATTTCCCTTCAAGACGCCTTTCACTAAGGCTGTTCATGTGGAATTGGCAAAGGGATATTTGGAAGCCCATAGAGGCCTATGGTGAAAAAGGAAATATCTTCCGTTCAAAACTGGAAAGAAGCTTTCTGAGAAACTGCTCTGTGTTCTGTGAATTCATCTCACAGAGTTACATCTTTCCCTTCAAGAAGCCTTTCGCTAAGGCTGTTCTTGTGGAATTGGCAGGGGGATATTTGGAAGCCCATAGAGGGCTATGGTGAAAAAGGAAATATCTTCCGTTCAAAACTGGAAAGAAGCTTTCTGAGAAACTGCTCTGTGTTCTGTGAATTCATCTCACAGAGTTACATCTTTCCCTTCAAGAAGCCTTTCGCTAAGGCTGCTCTTGTGGAATTGGCAAAGGGATGTTTGGAAGCCCATAGAGGCCTATTGTGAAAAAGGAAATATCTTCCGTTCAAAACTGGAAAGAAGCTTTCTGAGAAACTGCTCTGTGTTCTGTGAATTCATCTCACAGAGTTACATTTTTCCCTTCAAGAAGCGTTTCGCTAAGGCTGTTCTTGTGGAATTGGCAAAGGGATATTTGGAAGCCCATAGAGGGCTATGGTGAAAAAGGAAATATCTTCCGTTCAAAACTGGAAAGAAGCTTTCTGAGAAACTGCTCTGTGTTCTGTGAATTCATCTCACAGAGTTACATCTTTCCCTTCAAGAAGCCTTTCGCTAAGGCTGTTCTTGTGGAATTGGCAAAGGGATATTTGGAAGCCCATAGACGGCTATGGAGAAAAAGGAAATATCTTCCATTCAAAACTGGAAAGAAGCTTTCTGAGAAACTGCTCTGTGTTCTGTGAATTCATCTCACAGAGTTACATCTTTCCCTTCAAGAAGCCTTTCGCTAAGGCTGTTCTTGTGGAATTGGCACAGGGATATTTGGAAGCCCATAGACGCCTATGGTGAAAAAGGAAATATCCTCCGTTCAAAACTGGAAAGAAGCTTTCTGAGAAACTGCTCTGTGTTCTGTGAATTCATCTCACAGAGTTACATCTTTCCCTTCAAGAAGCCTTTCGCTAAGGCTGTTCTTGTGGAATTGGCAAAGGGATATTTGGAAGCCCATAGAGGGCTATGGTGAAAAAGGAAATATCTTCCGTTCAAAACTGGAAAGAAGCTTTCTGAGAAACTGCTCTGTGTTCTGTGAATTCATCTCACAGAGTTACATCTTTCCCTTCAAGAAGCCTTTCGCTAAGGTTGTTCTTGTATAATTGGCAAAGGGATATTTGGAAGCCCATAGAGGGCTATGGTGAAAAAGGAAATATCTTCCGTTCAAAACTGGAAAGAAGCTTTCTGAGAAACTGCTCTGTGTTCTGTTAATTCATCTCACGGAGTTACATCTTTCCCTTCAAGAAGCCTTTCGCTAAGGCTGTTCTTGTGGAATTGGCAAAGGGATATTTGGAAGCCCATAGAGGGCTATGGTGAAAAAGGAAATATCTTCCGTTCAAAACTGGAAAGAAGCTTTCTGAGAAACTGCTCTGTGTTCTGTGAATTCATCTCACAGAGTTACGTCTTTCCCTTCAAGAAGCCTTTCGCTAAGGCTGCTCTTGTGGAATTGGCAAAGGGATATTTGGAAGCCCATAGAGGCCTATTGTGAAAAAGGAAATATCTTCCGTTCAAAACTGGAAAGAAGCTTTCTGAGAAACTGCTCTGTGTTCTGTGAATTCATCTCACAGAGTTACATCTTTCCCTTCAAGGAGCCTTTTGCTAAGGCTGTTCTTGTGGAATTGGCAAAGGGGTATTTGGAAGCCCATAGAGGGCTATGGTGAAAAAGGAAATATCTTCCGTTCAAAACTGGAAATAAGCTTTCTGAGAAACTGCTCTGTGTTCTGTGAATTCATCTCACAGAGTTACATCTTTCCCTTCAAGAAGCCTTTCGCTAAGGCCGCTCTTGTGGAATTGGCAAAGGGATATTTGGAAGCCCATAGAGGCCTATTGTGAAAAAGGAAATATCTTCCGTTAAAAACTGGAAAGAAGCTTTCTGAGAAACTGCTCTGTGTTCTGTGAATTCATCTCACAGAGTTACATCTTTCCCTTCAAGAAGCCTTTTGCTAAGGCTGTTCTCGTGGAATTGGCAAAGGGATATTTGGAAGCCCATAGAGGCCTATGGTGAAAAAGGAAATATCTTCCGTTCAAAACTGGAGAGAAGCTTTCTGAGAAACTGTTCTGTGTTCTGCTAATTCATCTCACAGAGTTACATATTTCCCTTCAAGAAGCCTTTCGCTAAGGCTGTTCTTGTGGAATTGGCAAAGGGATATTTGGAAGCCCATAAACGGCTATGGAGAAAAAGGAAATATCTTCCGTTCAAAACTGGAAAGAAGCTTTCTGAGAAACTGCTCTGTGTTCTGTGAATTCATCTCACAGAGTTACATCTTTCCTTTCAAGAAGCCTTTCGCTAAGGCTGTTCTTGTGGAATTGGCAAAGGGATATTTGGAAGCCCATAGAGGGCTATGGTGACAAAGGAAATATCTTCCGTTCAAAACTGGAAAGAAGCTTTCTGAGAAACTGCTCTGTGTTCTGTGAATTCATCTCAGAGAGTTACATCTTTCCCTTCAAGAAGCCTTTCGCTAAGGCTGTTCTTGTGGAATTGGCAAAGGGATATTTGGAAGCCCATAGAGGCCTATGGTGAAAAAGGAAATATCTTCCGTTCAAAACTGGAAAGAAGCTTTCTGAGAAACTGCTCTGTGTTCTGTGAATTCATCTCACAGAGTTACATCTTTCCCTTCAAGAAGCCTTTCGCTAAGGCTGTTCTTGTGGAATTGGCAAAGGGATATTTGGAAGCCCATAGAGGCCTATGGTGAAAAAGGAAATATCTTCCGTTCAAACCTGGAAAGAAGCTTTCTGAGAAACTGCTCTGTGTTCTGTGAATTCATCTCACAGAGTTACATCTTTCCCTTCAAGAAGCCTTTCGCTAAGGCTGTTCTTGTGGAATTGGCAAAGGGATATTTGGAAGCCCATAGACGGCTATGGAGAAAAAGAAATATCTTCCGTTCAAAACTGGAAAGAAGCTTTCTGAGAAACTGCTCTGTATTCTGTGAATTCATCTCACAGAGTTACGTCTTTCCCTTCAAGAAGCCTTTCGCTAAGGCTGCTCTTGTGGAATTGGCAAAGGGATATTTGGAAGCCCATAGAGGCCTATTGTGAAAAAGGAAATATCTTCCGTTCAAAACTGGAAAGAAGCTTTCTGAGAAACTGCTCTGTGTTCTGTGAATTCATCTCACAGAGTTACATCTTTCCCTTCAAGAAGCCTTTTGCTAAGGCTGTTCTTGTGGAATTGGCAAAGGGATATTTGGAAGCCCATAGAGGGCTATGGTGAAAAAGGAAATATCTTCCGTTCAAAACTGGAAAGAAGCTTTCTGAGAAACTGCTCTGTGTTCTGTGAATTCATCTCACAGAGTTACATCTTTCCCTTCAAGAAGCCTTTCGCTAAGGCCGCTCTTGTGGAATTGGCAAAGGGATATTTGGAAGCCCATAGAGGCCTATTGTGAAAAAGGAAATATCTTCCGTTCAAAACTGGAAAGAAGCTTTCTGAGAAACTGCTCTGTGTTCTGTGAATTCATCTCACAGAGTTACATCTTTCCCTTCAAGAAGCCTTTTGCTAAGGCTGTTCTCGTGGAATTGGCAAAGGGATATTTGGAAGCCCATAGAGGCCTATGGTGAAAAAGGAAATATCTTCCGTTCAAAACTGGAAAGAAGCTTTCTGAGAAACTGTTCTGTGTTCTGCTAATTCATCTCACAGAGTTACATATTTCCCTTCAAGAAGCCTTTCGCTAAGGCTGTTCTTGTGGAATTGGCAAAGGGATATTTGGAAGCCCATAGAGGCCTATGGTGAAAAAGGAAATATCTTCCGTTCAAAACTGGAAAGAAGCTTTCTGAGAAACTGCTCTGTGTTCTGTGAATTCATCTCACAGAGTTACATCTTTCCTTTCAAGAAGCCTTTCGCTAAGGCTGTTCTTGTGGAATTGGCAGAGGGATATTTGGAAGCCCATAGAGGGCTATGGTGAAAAAGGAAATATCTTCCGTTCAAAACTGGAAAGAAGCTTTCTGAGAAACTGTTCTGTGTTCTGCCAATTCATCTCACAGAGTTACATCTTTCCCTTCAAGAAGCCTTTCGCTAAGGCTGTTCTTGTGGAATTGGCAAAGGGATATTTGGAAGCCCATAGAGGGCTATGGTGAAAAAGGAAATATCTTCCGTTCAAAACTGGAAAGAAGCTTTCTGAGAAACTGCTCTGTGTTCTGTGAATTCATCTCACAGAGTTACATCTTTCCCTTCAAGAAGCCTTTCGCTAAGGCTGTTCTTGTGGAATTGGCAAAGGGATATTTGGAAGCCCATAGAGGCCTATGGTGAAAAAGGAAATATCTTCCGTTCAAAACTGGAAAGAAGCTTTCGGAGAAACTGCTCTGTGTTCTGTGAATTCATCTCACAGAGTTACATCTTTCCCTTCAATAAGCCTTTCGCTAAGGCTGTTCTTGTGGAATTGGCAAAGGGATATTTGGAAGCCCATAGAGGGCTATGGTGAAAAAGGAAATATCTTCCGTTCAAAACTGGAAAGAAGCTTTCTGAGAAACTGCTCTGTGTTCTGTGAATTCATCTCACAGAGTTACATCTTTCCCTTCAAGAAGCCTTTCGCTAAGGCTGTTCTTGTGGAATTGGCAAAGGGATATTTGGAAGCCCATAGACGGCTATGGAGAAAAAGGAAATATCTTCCGTTCAAAACTGGAAAGAAGCTTTCTGAGAAACTGCTCTGTGTTCTGTGAATTCATCTCACAGAGTTACATCTTTCCCTTCAAGAAGCCTTTCGCTAAGGCTGTTCTTGTGGAATTGGCAAAGGGATATTTGGAAGCCCATAGAGGGCTATGGTGAAAAAGGAAATATCTTCCGTTCAAAACTGGAAAGAAGCTTTCTGAGAAACTGCTCTGTGTTCTGTGAATTCATCTCACAGAGTTACATCTTTCCCTTCAAGAAGCCTTTCGCTAAGGCTGTTCTTGTGGAATTGGCAAAGGGATATTTGGAAGCCCTTAGAGGGCTATGGTGAAAAAGGAAATATCTTCCGTTCAATACTGGAAAGAAGCTTTCTGAGAAACTGCTCTGTGTTCTGTGAATTCATCTCACAGAGTTACATCCTTCCCTTCAGGAAGACTTTCGCTAAGGTTGTTCTTTTATAATGGGCAAAGGGATATTTGGAAGCCCATAGAGGGCTATGGTGAAAAAGGAAATATCTTCCGTTCAAAACTGGAAAGAAGCTTTCTGAGAAACTGCTCTGTGTTCTGTTAATTCATCTCACGGAGTTACATCTTTCCCTTCAAGAAGCCTTTCGCTAAGGCTGTTCCTGTGGAATTGGCAAAGGGATATTTGGAAGCCCATAGAGGGCTATGGTGAAAAAGGAAATATCTTCCGTTCAAAACTGGAAAGAAGCTTTCTGAGAAACTGCTCTGTGTTTTGTGAATTCATCTCACAGAGTTACATCTTTCCTTTCAAGAAGCCTTTCGCTAAGGCTGTTCTTGTGGAATTGGCAAAGGGATATTTGGAAGCCCATAGACGGCTATGGAGAAAAAGGAAATATCTTCCGTTCAAAACTGGAAAGAAGCTTTCTGAGAAACTGCTCTGTGTTCTGTGAATTCATCTCACAGAGTTACATCTTTCCCTTCAAGAAGCCTTTCGCTAAGGCTGCTCTTGTGGAATTGGCAAAGGGATATTTGGAAGCCCATAGAGGCCTATTGTGAAAAAGGAAATATCTTCCTTTCAAAACTGGAAAGAAGCTTTCTGAGAAACTGCTCTGTGTTCTGTGAATTCATCTCAGAGAGTTACATCTTTCCTTTCAAGAAGCCTTTTGCTAAGGCTGTTCTTGTGGAATTGGCAAAGGGATATTTGGAAGCCCATAGAGGCCTATGGTGAAAAAGGAAATATCTTCCGTTCAAAACTGGAAAGAAGCTTTCTGAGAAACTGTTCTGTGTTCTGCTAATTCATCTCACAGAGTTACATCTTTCCCTTCAAGAAGCCTTTCGCTAAGGCTGTTCTTGTGGAATTGGCAAAGGGATATTTGGAAGCCCATAGAGGGCTATGGTGAAAAAGGAAATATCTTCCGTTCAAAACTGGAAAGAAGCTTTCTGAGAAACTGCTCTGTGTTCTGTGAATTCATCTCACAGAGTTACATCTTTCCCTTCAAGAAGCCTTTCGCTAAGGCTGTTCTTGTGGAATTGGCAAAGGGATATTTGGAAGCCCATAGAGGCCTATGGTGAAAAAGGAAATATCTTCCGTTCAAAACTGGAAAGAAGCTTTCTGAGAAACTGCTCTGTGTTCTGTGAATTCATCTCACAGAGTTACATCTTTCCCTTCAAGAAGCCTTTCGCTAAGGCTGTTCTTGTGGAATTGGCAAAGGGATATGTGGAAGCCCATAGAGGCCTATGGTGAAAAAGGAAATATCTTCCGTTCAAAACTGGAAAGAAGCTTTCTGAGAAACTGCTCTGTGTTCTGTGAATTCATCTCACAGAGTTACATCTTTCCCTTCAAGAAGCCTTTCGCTAAGGCTGTTCTTGTGGAATTGGCAAAGGGATATTTGGAAGCCCATAGACGGCTATGGAGAAAAAGGAAATATCTTCCGTTCAAAACTGGAAAGAAGCTTTCTGAGAAACTGCTCTGTGTTCTGTGAATTCATCTCACAGAGTTACATCTTTCCCTTCAAGAAGCCTTTCGCTAAGGCTGTTCTTGTGGAATTGGCAAAGGGATATTTGGAAGCCCATAGACGCCTATGGTGAAAAAGGAAATATCCTCCGTTCAAAACTGGAAAGAAGCTTTCTGAGAAACTGCTCTGTGTTCTGTGAATTCATCTCACAGAGTTACATCTTTCCCTTCAAGAAGCCTTTCGCTAAGGCTGTTCTTGTGGAATTGGCAAAGGGATATTTGAAAGCCCATAGAGGGCTATGGTGAAAAAGGAAATATCTTCCGTTCAAAACTGGAAAGAAGCTTTCTGAGAAACTGCTCTGTGTTCTGTGAATTCATCTCACAGAGTTACATCTTTCCCTTCAAGAAGCCTTTCGCTAAGGTTGTTCTTGTATAATTGGCAAAGGGATATTTGGAAGCCCATAGAGGGCTATGGTGAAAAAGGAAATATCTTCCGTTCAAAACTGGAAAGAAGCTTTCTGAGAAACTGCTCTGTGTTCTGTGAATTCATCTCACAGAGTTACATCTTTCCCTTCAAGAAGCCTTACGCTAAGGCTGTTCTTGTGGAATTGGCAAAGGGATATTTGGAAGCCCATAGTGGGCTATGGTGAAAAAGGAAATATCTTCCGTTCAAAACTGGAAAGAAGCTTTCTGAGAAACTGCTCTGTGTTCTGTGAATTCATCTCACAGAGTTACATCTTTCCCTTCAAGAAGCCTTTCGCTAAGTCTGCTCTTGTGGAATTGGCAAAGGGATATTTGGAAGCCCATAGAGGCCTATTGTGAAAAAGGAAATATCTTCCGTTCAAAACTGGAAAGAAGCTTTCTGAGAAACTGCTCTGTGTTCTGTGAATTCATCTCACAGAGTTACATCTTTCCCTTCAAGAAGCCTTTTGCTAAGGCTGTTCTTGTGGAATTGGCAAAGGGATATTTGGAAGCCCATAGAGGCCTATGGTGAAAAAGGAAATATCTTCCGTTCAAAACTGGAAAGAAGCTTTCTTAGAAACTGTTCTGTGTTCTGCTAATTCATCTCACAGAGTTACATCTTTCCCTTCAAGAAGCCTTTCCCTAATGCTGTTCTTGTGGAATTGGCAAAGGGATATTTGGAAGCCCATAGAGGGCTATGGTGAAAAAGGAAATATCTTCCGTTCAAAACTGGAAAGAAGCTTTCTGAGAAACTGCTCTGTGTTCTGTGAATTCATCTCACAGAGTTACATCTTTCCCTTCAAGAAGCCTTTCGCTAAGGCTGTTCTTGTGGAATTGGCAAAGGGATATTTGGAAGCCCATAGAGGCCTATGGTGAAAAAGGAAATATCTTCCGTTCAAAACTGGAAAGAAGCTTTCTGAGAAACTGCTCTGTGTTCTGTGAATTCATCTCACAGAGTTACATCTTTCCCTTCAAGAAGCCTTTCGCTAAGGCTGTTCTTGTGGAATTGGCAAAGGGATATTTGGAAGCCCATAGACGGCTATGGTGAAAAAGGAAATATCTTCCGTTCAAAACTGGAAAGAAGCTTTCTGAGAAACTGCTCTGTGTTCTGTGATTTCATCTCACAGAGTTACATCTTTCCCTTCAAGAAGCCTTTCGGTAAGGCTGTTCTTGTGGAATTGGCAAAGGGATATTTGGAAGCCCATAGACGGCTGTGTTGAAAAAGGAAATATCTTCCGTTCAAAACTGGAAAGAAGCTTTCTGAGAAACTGCTCTGTGTTCTGTGAATTCATCTCACAGAGTTACATCTTTCCCTTCAAGAAGCCTTTCGCTAAGGCTGTTCTTGTGGAATTGGCAAAGGGATAGTTGGAAGCCCATAGAGGCCTATGGTGAAAAAGGAAATATCTTCCGTTCAAAACTGGAAAGAAGCTTTCTGAGAAACTGCTCTGTGTTCTGTGAATTCATCTCACAGAGTTACATCTTTCCCTTCAAGAAGCCTTTCGCTAAGGCTGTTCTTGTGGAATTGGCAAAGGGATATTTGGAAGCCCATAGAGGGCTATGGTGAAAAAGGAAATATCTTCCGTTCAAAACTGGAAAGAAGCTTTCTGAGAAACTGTTCTGTGTTCTGCTAATTCATCTCACAGAGTTACATCTTTCCCTTCAAGAAGCCTTTCGCTAAGGCTGTTCTTGTGGAATTGGCAAAGGGATATTTGGAAGCCCATAGAGGGCTATGGTGAAAAAGGGAATATCTTCCGTTCAAAACTGGAAAGAAGCTTTCTGAGAAACTGCTCTGTGTTCTGTGAATTCATCTCACAGAGTTACATCTATCCCTTCAAGAAGCCTTTCGCTAAGGCTGTTCTTGTGGAATTGGTAAAGGGATATTTGGAAGCCCATAGAGGCCTATGGTGAAAAAGGAAATATCTTCCGTTCAAAACTGGAAAGAAGCTTTCTGAGAAACTGCTCTGTGTTCTGTGAATTCATCTCACAGAGTTACATCTTTCCCTTCAAGAAGCCTTTCGCTAAGGCTGTTCTTGTGGAATTGGCAAAGGGATATTTGGAAGCCCATAGAGGGCTATGGTGAAAAAGGAAATATCTTCCGTTCAAAACTGGAAAGAAGCTTTCTGAGAAACTGCTCTGTGTTCTGTGAATTCATCTCACAGAGTTACATCTTTCCCTTCAAGAAGCCTTTCGCTAAGGCTGTTCTTGTGGAATTGGCAAAGGGATATTTGGAAGCCCATAGAGGCCTATGGTGAAAAAGGAAATATCTTCCGTTCAAAACTGGAAAGAAGCTTTCTGAGAAACTGCTCTGTGTTCTGTGAATTCATCTCACAGAGTTACATCTTTCCCTTCAAGAAGCCTTTCGCTAAGGCTGTTCTTGTGGAATTGGCAAAGGGATATTTGGAAGCCCATAGACGGCTATGGAGAAAAAGGAAATATCTTCCGTTCAAAACTGGAAAGAAGCTTTCTGAGAAACTGCTCTGTGTTCTGTGAATTCATCTCACAGAGTTACATCTTTCCCTTCAAGAAGCCTTTCGCTAAGGCTGTTCTTGTGGAATTGGCAAAGGGATATTTGGAAGCCCATAGACGCCTATGGTGAAAAAGGAAATATCCTCCGTTCAAAACTGGAAAGAAGCTTTCTGAGAAACTGCTCTGTGTTCTGTGAATTCATCTCACAGAGTTACATCTTTCCCTTCAAGAAGCCTTTCGCTAAGGCTGTTCTTGTGGAATTGGCAAAGGGATATTTGAAAGCCCATAGAGGGCTATGGTGAAAAAGGAAATATCTTCCGTTCAAAACTGGAAAGAAGCTTTCTGAGAAACTGCTCTGTGTTCTGTGAATTCATCTCACAGAGTTACATCTTTCCCTTCAAGAAGCCTTTCGCTAAGGTTGTTCTTGTATAATTGGCAAAGGGATATTTGGAAGCCCATAGAGGGCTATGGTGAAAAAGGAAATATCTTCCGTTCAAAACTGGAAAGAAGCTTTCTGAGAAACTGCTCTGTGTTCTGTTAATTCATCTCACGGAGTTACATCTTTCCCTTCAAGAAGCCTTACGCTAAGGCTGTTCTTGTGGAATTGGCAAAGGGATATTTGGAAGCCCATAGTGGGCTATGGTGAAAAAGGAAATATCTTCCGTTCAAAACTGGAAAGAAGCTTTCTGAGAAACTGCTCTGTGTTCTGTGAATTCATCTCACAGAGTTACATCTTTCCCTTCAAGAAGCCTTTCGCTAAGTCTGCTCTTGTGGAATTGGCAAAGGGATATTTGGAAGCCCATAGAGGCCTATTGTGAAAAAGGAAATATCTTCCGTTCAAAACTGGAAAGAAGCTTTCTGAGAAACTGCTCTGTGTTCTGTGAATTCATCTCACAGAGTTACATCTTTCCCTTCAAGAAGCCTTTTGCTAAGGCTGTTCTTGTGGAATTGGCAAAGGGATATTTGGAAGCCCATAGAGGCCTATGGTGAAAAAGGAAATATCTTCCGTTCAAAACTGGAAAGAAGCTTTCTTAGAAACTGTTCTGTGTTCTGCTAATTCATCTCACAGAGTTACATCTTTCCCTTCAAGAAGCCTTTCCCTAATGCTGTTCTTGTGGAATTGGCAAAGGGATATTTGGAAGCCCATAGAGGGCTATGGTGAAAAAGGAAATATCTTCCGTTCA
The DNA here is from genome assembly GCF_047675955.1 of Chlorocebus sabaeus. NCBI lineage: Eukaryota > Metazoa > Chordata > Mammalia > Primates > Cercopithecidae > Chlorocebus > Chlorocebus sabaeus. The sequence continues at coordinate 18,775,667 of NC_132910.1, forward strand.
AAACTGGAAAGAAGCTTTCTGAGAAACTGCTCTGTGTTCTGTGAATTCATCTCACAGAGTTACATCTTTCCCTTCAAGAAGCCTTTCGCTAAGGCTGTTCTTGTGGAATTGGCAAAGGGATATTTGGAAGCCCATAGAGGCCTATGGTGAAAAAGGAAATATCTTCCGTTCAAAACTGGAAAGAAGCTTTCTGAGAAACTGCTCTGTGTTCTGTGAATTCATCTCACAGAGTTACATCTTTCCCTTCAAGAAGCCTTTCGCTAAGGCTGTTCTTGTGGAATTGGCAAAGGGATATTTGGAAGCCCATAGAGGGCTATGGTGAAAAAGGAAATATCTTCCGTTCAAAACTGGAAAGAAGCTTTCTGAGAAACTGCTCTGTGTTCTGTGATTTCATCTCACAGAGTTACATCTTTCCCTTCAAGAAGCCTTTCGGTAAGGCTGTTCTTGTGGAATTGGCAAAGGGATATTTGGAAGCCCATAGACGGCTGTGTTGAAAAAGGAAATATCTTCCGTTCAAAACTGGAAAGAAGCTTTCTGAGAAACTGCTCTGTGTTCTGTGAATTCATCTCACAGAGTTACATCTTTCCCTTCAAGAAGCCTTTCGCTAAGGCTGTTCTTGTGGAATTGGCAAAGGGATATTTGGAAGCCCATAGAGGCCTATGGTGAAAAAGGAAATATCTTCCGTTCAAAACTGGAAAGAAGCTTTCTGAGAAACTGCTCTGTGTTCTGTGAATTCATCTCACAGAGTTACATCTTTCCCTTCAAGAAGCCTTCCGCTAAGGCTGTTCTTGTGGAATTGGCAAAGGGATATTTGGAAGCCCATAGAGGGCTATGGTGAAAAAGGAAATATCTTCCGTTCAAAACTGGAAAGAAGCTTTCTGAGAAACTGTTCTGTGTTCTGCTAATTCATCTCACAGAGTTACATCTTTCCCTTCAAGAAGCCTTTCGCTAAGGCTGTTCTTGTGGAATTGGCAAAGGGATATTTGGAAGCCCATAGAGGGCTATGGTGAAAAAGGGAATATCTTCCGTTCAAAACTGGAAAGAAGCTTTCTGAGAAACTGCTCTGTGTTCTGTGAATTCATCTCACAGAGTTACATCTATCCCTTCAAGAAGCCTTTCGCTAAGGCTGTTCTTGTGGAATTGGTAAAGGGATATTTGGAAGCCCATAGAGGCCTATGGTGAAAAAGGAAATATCTTCCGTTCAAAACTGGAAAGAAGCTTTCTGAGAAACTGCTCTGTGTTCTGTGAATTCATCTCACAGAGTTACATCTTTCCCTTCAAGAAGCCTTTCGCTAAGGCTGTTCTTGTGGAATTGGCAAAGGGATATTTGGAAGCCCATAGAGGGCTATGGTGAAAAAGGAAATATCTTCCGTTCAAAACTGGAAAGAAGCTTTCTGAGAAACTGCTCTGTGTTCTGTGAATTCATCTCACAGAGTTACATCTTTCCCTTCAAGAAGCCTTTCGCTAAGGCTGTTCTTGTGGAATTGGCAAAGGGATATTTGGAAGCCCATAGACGGCTATGGAGAAAAAGGAAATATCTTCCGTTCAAAACTGGAAAGAAGCTTTCTGAGCAACTGCTCTGTGTTCTGTGAATTCATCTCACAGAGTTACATCTTTCCCTTCAAGAAGCCTTTCGCTAAGGCTGTTCTTGTGGAATTGGCAAAGGGATATTTGGAAGCCCATAGAGGCCTATGGTGAAAAAGGAAATATCTTCCGTTCAAAACTGGAAAGAAGCTTTCTGAGAAACTGCTCTGTGTTCTGTGAATTCATCTCACAGAGTTACATCTTTCCCTTCAAGAAGCCTTTCGCTAAGGCTGTTCTTGTGGAATTGGCAAAGGGATATTTTGAAGCCCATAGAGGCCTATGGTGAAAAAGGAAATATCTTCCGTTCAAACCTGGAAAGAAGCTTTCTGAGAAACTGCTCTGTGTTCTGTGAATTCATCTCACAGAGTTACATCTTTCCCTTCAAGAAGCCTTTCGCTAAGGCTGTTCTTGTGGAATTGGCAAAGGGATATTTGGAAGCCCATAGACGGCTATGGAGAAAAAGAAATATCTTCCGTTCAAAACTGGAAAGAAGCTTTCTGAGAAACTGCTCTGTATTCTGTGAATTCATCTGACAGAGTTACGTCTTTCCCTTCAAGAAGCCTTTCGCTAAGGCTGCTCTTGTGGAATTGGCAAAGGGATATTTGGAAGCCCATAGAGGCCTATTGTGAAAAAGGAAATATCTTCCGTTCAAAACTGGAAAGAAGCTTTCTGAGAAACTGCTCTGTGTTCTGTGAATTCATCTCACAGAGTTACATCTTTCCCTTCAAGAAGCCTTTTGCTAAGGCTGTTCTTGTGGAATTGGCAAAGGGATATTTGGAAGCCCATAGAGGGCTATGGTGAAAAAGGAAATATCTTCCGTTCAAAACTGGAAAGAAGCTTTCTGAGAAACTGCTCTGTGTTCTGTGAATTCATCTCACAGAGTTACATCTTTCCCTTCAAGAAGCCTTTCGCTAAGGCCGCTCTTGTGGAATTGGCAAAGGGATATTTGGAAGCCCATAGAGGCCTATTGTGAAAAAGGAAATATCTTCCGTTCAAAACTGGAAAGAAGCTTTCTGAGAAACTGTTCTGTGTTCTGCTAATTCATCTCACAGAGTTACATCTTTCCCTTCAAGAAGCCTTTCGCTAAGGCTGTAGTTGTGGAATTGGCAAAGGGATATTTGGAAGCCCATAGAGGCCTATGGTGAAAGAGGAAATATCTTCCGTTCAAAACTGGAAAGAAGCTTTCTGAGAAACTGCTCTGTGTTCTGTGAATTCATCTCACAGAGTTACATCTTTCCTTTCAAGAAGCCTTTCGCTAAGGCTGTTCTTGTGGAATTGGCAGAGGGATATTTGGAAGCCCATAGAGGGCTATGGTGAAAAAGGAAATATCTTCCGTTCAAAACTGGAAAGAAGCTTTCTGAGAAACTGTTCTGTGTTCTGCTAATTCATCTCACAGAGTTACATCTTTCCCTTCAAGAAGCCTTTCGCTAAGGCTGTTCTTGTGGAATTGGCAAAGGGATATTTGGAAGCCCATAGAGGGCTATGGTGAAAAAGGAAATATCTTCCGTTCAAAACTGGAAAGAAGCTTTCTGAGAAACTGCTCTGTGTTCTGTGAATTCATCTCACAGAGTTACATCTTTCCCTTCAAGAAGCCTTTCGCTAAGGCTGTTCTTGTGGAATTGGCAAAGGGATATTTGGAAGCCCATAGAGGCCTATGGTGAAAAAGGAAATATCTTCCGTTCAAAACTGGAAAGAAGCTTTCTGAGAAACTGCTCTGTGTTCTGTGAATTCATCTCACAGAGTTACATCTTTCCCTTCAATAAGCCTTTCGCTAAGGCTGTTCTTGTGGAATTGGCAAAGGGATATTTGGAAGCCCATAGAGGGCTATGGTGAAAAAGGAAATATCTTCCGTTCAAAACTGGAAAGAAGCTTTCTGAGAAACTGCTCTGTGTTCTGTGAATTCATCTCACAGAGTTACATCTTTCCCTTCAAGAAGCCTTTCGCTAAGGCTGTTCTTGTGGAATTGGCAAAGGGATATTTGGAAGCCCATAGACGGCTATGGAGAAAAAGGAAATATCTTCCGTTCAAAACTGGAAAGAAGCTTTCTGAGAAACTGCTCTGTGTTCTGTGAATTCATCTCACAGAGTTACATCTTTCCCTTCAAGAAGCCTTTCGCTAAGGCTGTTCTTGTGGAATTGGCAAAGGGATATTTGGAAGCCCATAGAGGGCTATGGTGAAAAAGGAAATATCTTCCGTTCAAAACTGGAAAGAAGCTTTCTGAGAAACTGCTCTGTGTTCTGTGAATTCATCTCACAGAGTTACATCTTTCCCTTCAAGAAGCCTTTCGCTAAGGCTGTTCTTGTGGAATTGGCAAAGGGATATTTGGAAGCCCTTAGAGGACTATGGTGAAAAAGGAAATATCTTCCGTTCAATACTGGAAAGAAGCTTTCTGAGAAACTGCTCTGTGTTCTGTGAATTCATCTCACAGAGTTACATCTTTCCCTTCAGGAAGACTTTCGCTAAGGTTGTTCTTTTATAATTGGCAAAGGGATATTTGGAAGCCCTTAGAGGGCTATGGTGAAAAAGGAAATATCTTCCGTTCAAAACTGGAAAGAAGCTTTCTGAGAAACTGCACTGTGTTCTGTTAATTCATCTCACGGAGTTACATCTTTCCCTTCAAGAAGCCTTTCGCTAAGGCTGTTCCTGTGGAATTGGCAAAGGGATATTTGGAAGCCCATAGAGGGCTATGGTGAAAAAGGAAATATCTTCCGTTCAAAACTGGAAAGAAGCTTTCTGAGAAACTGCTCTGTGTTCTGTTAATTCATTTCACGGAGTTACATCTTTCCCTTCAAGAAGCCTTACGCTAAGGCTGTTCTTGTGGAATTGGCAAAGGGATATTTGGAAGCCCATAGTGGGCTATGGTGAAAAAGGAAATATCTTCCGTTCAAAACTGGAAAGAAGCTTTCTGAGAAACTGCTCTGTGTTCTGTGAATTCATCTCACAGAGTTACATCTTTCCCTTCAAGAAGCCTTTCGCTAAGTCTGCTCTTGTGGAATTGGCAAAGGGATATTTGGAAGCCCATAGAGGCCTATTGTGAAAAAGGAAATATCTTCCGTTCAAAACTGGAAAGAAGCTTTCTGAGAAACTGCTCTGTGTTCTGTGAATTCATCTCACAGAGTTACATCTTTCCCTTCAAGAAGCCTTTTGCTCAGGCTGTTCTTGTGGAATTGGCAAAGGGATATTTGGAAGCCCATAGAGGCCTATGGTGAAAAAGGAAATATCTTCCGTTCAAAACTGGAAAGAAGCTTTCTGAGAAACTGTTCTGTGTTCTGCTAATTCATCTCACAGAGTTACATCTTTACCTTCAAGAAGCCTTTTCCTAATGCTGTTCTTGTGGAATTGGCAAAGGGATATTTGGAAGCCCATAGAGGGCTATGGTGAAAAAGGAAATATCTTCCGTTCAAAACTGGAAAGAAGCTTTCTGAGAAACTGCTCTGTGTTCTGTGAATTCATCTCACAGAGTTACATCTTTCCCTTCAAGAAGCCTTTCGCTAAGGCTGTTCTTGTGGAATTGGCAAAGGGATATTTGGAAGCCCATAGAGGCCTATGGTGAAAAAGGAAATATCTTCCGTTCAAAACTGGAAAGAAGCTTTCTGAGAAACTGCTCTGTGTTCTGTGAATTCATCTCACAGAGTTACATCTTTCCCTTCAAGAAGCCTTTCGCTAAGGCTGTTCTTGTGGAATTGGCAAAGGGATATTTGGAAGCCCATAGAGGGCTATGGTGAAAAAGGAAATATCTTCCGTTCAAAACTGGAAAGAAGCTTTCTGAGAAACTGTTCTGTGTTCTGCTAATTCATCTCACAGAGTTACATCTTTCCCTTCAAGAAGCCTTTCGCTAAGGCTGTTCTTGTGGAATTGGCAAAGGGATATTTGGAAGCCCATAGAGGGCTATGGTGAAAAAGGAAATATCTTCCGTTCAAAACTGGAAAGAAGCTTTCTGAGAAACTGCTCTGTGTTCTGTGAATTCATCTCACAGAGTTACATCTTTCCCTTCAAGAAGCCTTTCGCTAAGGCTGTTCTTGTGGAATTGGTAAAGGGATATTTGGAAGCCCATAGAGGCCTATGGTGAAAAAGGAAATATCTTCCGTTCAAAACTGGAAAGAAGCTTTCTGAGAAACTGCTCTGTGTTCTGTGAATTCATCTCACAGAGTTACATCTTTCCCTTCAAGAAGCCTTTCGCTAAGGCTGTTCTTGTGGAATTGGCAAAGGGATATTTGGAAGCCCATAGAGGCCTATGGTGAAAAAGGAAATATCTTCCGTTCAAAACTGGAAAGAAGCATTCTGAGAAACTGCTCTGTGTTCTGTGAATTCATCTCACAGAGTTACATCTTTCCCTTCAAGAAGCCTTTCGCTAAGGCTGTTCTTGTGGAATTGGCAAAGGGATATTTGGAAGCCCATAGAGGGCTATGGTGAAAAAGGAAATATCTTCCGTTCAAAACTGGAAAGAAGCTTTCTGAAAAACTGCTCTGTGTTCTGTGAATTCATCTCACAGAGTTACATCTTTCCCTTCAAGAAGCCTTTCGCTAAGGTTGTTTTTGTATAATTGGCAAAGGGATATTTGGAAGCCCATAGAGGGCTATGGTGAAAAAGGAAATATCTTCCGTTCAAAACTGGAAAGAAGCTTTCTGAGAAACTGCTCTGTGTTCTGTTAATTCATCCCACGGACTTACATCTTTCCCTTCAAGAAGCCTTTCGCTAAGGCTGTTCTTGTGGAATTGGCAAAGGGATATTTGGAAGCCCATAGAGGGCTATGGTGAAAAAGGAAATATCTTCCGTTCAAAACTGGAAAGAAGCTTTCTGAGAAACTGCTCTGTGTTCTGTGAATTCATCTCACAGAGTTACATCTTTCCCTTCAAGAAGCCTTTCGCTAAGGCCGCTCTTGAGGAATTGGCAAAGGGATATTTGGAAGCCCATAGAGGCCTATTGTGAAAAAGGAAATATCTTCCTTTCAAAACTGGAAAGAAGCTTTCTGAGAAACTGCTCTGTGTTCTGTGAATTCATCTCACAGAGTTACATCTTTCCCTTCAAGAAGCCTTTCGCTAAGGCTGTTCTTGTGGAATTGGCAAAGGGATATTTGGAAGCCCATAGAGGGCTATGGTGAAAAAGGAAATATCTTCCGTTCAAAACTGGAAAGAAGCTTTCTGAGAAACTGCTCTGTGTTCTGTGAATTCATCTCACAGAGTTACATCTTTCCCTTCAAGAAGCCTTTCGCTAAGGTTGTTTTTGTATAATTGGCAAAGGGATATTTGGAAGCCCATAGAGGGCTATGGTGAAAAAGGAAATATCTTCCGTTCAAAACTGGAAAGAAGCTTTCTGAGAAACTGCTCTGTGTTCTGTTAATTCATCCCACGGAGTTACATCTTTCCCTTCAAGAAGCCTTTCGCTAAGGCTGTTCTTGTGGAATTGGCAAAGGGATATTTGGAAGCCCATAGAGGGCTATGGTGAAAAAGGAAATATCTTCCGTTCAAAACTGGAAAGAAGCTTTCTGAGAAACTGCTCTGTGTTCTGTGAATTCATCTCACAGAGTTACATCTTTCCCTTCAAGAAGCCTTTCGCTAAGGCCGCTCTTGTGGAATTGGCAAAGGGATATTTGGAAGCCCATAGAGGCCTATTGTGAAAAAGGAAATATCTTCCGTTCAAAAGTGGAAAGAAGCTTTCTGAGAAACTGCTCTGTGTTCTGTGAATTCATCTCACAGAGTTACATCTTTCCCTTCAAGAAGCCTTTTGCTAAGGCTGTTCTTGTGGAATTGGCAAAGGGATATTTGGAAGCCCATAGAGGCCTATGGTGAAAAAGGAAATATCTTCCGTTCAAAACTGGAAAGAAGCTTTCTGAGAAACTGTTCTGTGTTCTGCTAATTCATCTCACAGAGTTACATATTTCCCTTCAAGAAGCCTTTCGCTAAGGCTGTTCTTGTGGAATTGGCAAAGGGATATTTGGAAGCCCATAGAGGGCTATGGTGAAAAAGGAAATATCTTCCGTTCAAAACTGGAAAGAAGCTTTCTGAGAAACTGCTCTGTGTTCTGTGAATTCATCTCACAGAGTTACATCTTTCCCTTCAAGAAGCCTTTCGCTAAGGCTGTTCTTGTGGAATTGGCAAAGGGATATTTGGAAGCCCATAGAGGGCTATGGTGAAAAAGGAAATATCTTCCGTTCAAAACTGGAAAGAAGCTTTCTGAGAAACTGCTCTGTGTTCTGTGAATTCATCTCACAGAGTTACATCTTTCCCTTCAAGAAGCCTTTCGCTAAGGCTGTTCTTGTGGAATTGGCAAAGGGATATTTGGAAGCCCATAGACGGCTATGGTGAAAAAGGAAATATCTTCCGTTCAAAACTGGAAAGAAGCTTTCTGAGAAACTGCTCTGTGTTCTGTGAATTCATCTCACAGAGTTACATCTTTCCCTTCAAGAAGCCTTTCGGTAAGGCTGTTCTTGTGGAATTGGCAAAGGGATATTTGGAAGCCCATAGACGGCTGTGTTGAAAAAGGAAATATCTTCCGTTCAAAACTGGAAAGAAGCTTTCTGAGAAACTGCTCTGTGTTCTGTGAATTCATCTCACAGAGTTACATCTTTCCCTTCAAGAAGCCTTTCGCTAAGGCTGTTCTTGTGGAATTGGCCAAGGGATATTTGGAAGCCCATAGAGGCCTATGGTGAAAAAGGAAATATCTTCCGTTCAAAACTGGAAAGAAGCTTTCTGAGAAACTGCTCTGTGTTCTGTGAATTCATCTCACAGAGTTACATCTTTCCCTTCAAGAAGCCTTTCGCTAAGGCTGTTCTTGTGGAATTGGCAAAGGGATATTTGGAAGCCCTTAGAGGGCTATGGTGAAAAAGGAAATATCTTCCGTTCAAAACTGGAAAGAAGCTTTCTGAGAAACTGCTCTGTGTTCTGTGAATTCATCTCACAGAGTTACATCTTTCCCTTCAAGAAGCCTTTCGCTAAGGTTGTTCTTGTATAATTGGCAAAGGGATATTTGGAAGCCCATAGAGGGCTATGGTGAAAAAGGAAATATCTTCCGTTGAAAACTTGAAAGAAGCTTTCTGAGAAACTGCTCTGTGTTCTGCTAATTCATCTCACGGAGTTACATCTTTCCCTTCAAGAAGCCTTTCGCTAAGGCTGTTCTTGTGGAATTGGCAAAGGGATATTTGGAAGCCCATAGAGGGCTATGGTCAAAAAGGAAATATCTTCCGTTCAAAACTGGAAAGAAGCTCTCTGAGAAACTGCTCTGTGTTCTGTGAATTCATCTCACAGAGTTACATCTTTCCCTTCAAGAAGCCTTTCGCTAAGGCTGCTCTTGTGGAATTGGCAGAGGGATATTTGGAAGCCCATAGAGGCCTTTTGTGAAAAAGGAAATATCTTCCGTTCAAAACTGGAAAGAAGCTTTCTGAGAAACTGCTCTGTGTTCTGTGAATTCATCTCACAGAGTTACATCTTTCCCTTCAAGAAGCCTTTTGCTAAGGCTGTTCTTGTGGAATTGGCAAAGGGATATTTGGAAGCCCATAGAGGCCTATGGTGAAAAAGGAAATATCTTCCGTTCAAAACTGGAAAGAAGCTTTCTGAGAAACTGTTCTGTGTTCTGCTAATTCATCTCACAGAGTTACATCTTTCCCTTCAAGAAGCCTTTCGCTAAGGCTGTTCTTGTGGAATTGGCAAAGGGATATTTGGAAGCCCATAGAGGGCTATGGTGAAAAAGGAAATATCTTCCGTTCAAAACTGGAAAGAAGCTTTCTGAGAAACTGCTCTGTGTTCTGTGAATTCATCTCAGAGAGTTACATCTTTCCCTTCAAGAAGCCTTTCGCTAAGGCTGTTCTTGTGGAATTGGCAAAGGGATATTTGGAAGCCCATAGAGGCCTATGGTGAAAAAGGAAATATCTTCCGTTCAAAACTGGAAAGAAGCTTTCTGAGAAACTGCTCTGTTTTCTGTGAATTCATCTCACAGAGTTACATCTTTCCCTTCAAGAAGCCTTTCGCTAAGGCTGTTCTTGTGGAATTGGCAAAGGGATATTTGGAAGCCCATAGAGGGCTATGGTGAAAAAGGAAATATCTTCCGTTCAAAACTGGAAAGAAGCTTTCTGAGAAACTGCTCTGTGTTCTGTGAATTCATCTCACAGAGTTACATCTTTCCCTTCAAGAAGCCTTTAGCTAAGGCTGTTCTTGTGGAATTGGCAAAGGGATATTTGGAAGCCCATAGACGGCTATGGAGAAAAAGGAAATATCTTCCGTTCAAAACTGGAAAGAAGCTTTCTGAGAAACTGTTCTGTGTTCTGTGAATTCATCTCACAGAGTTACATCTTTCCCTTCAAGAAGCCTTTCGCTAAGGCTGTTCTTGTGGAATTGGCAAAGGGATATTTTTAAGCCCATAGGGGCCTATGGTGAAAAAGGAAATATCTTCCGTTCAAAACTGGAAAGAAGCTTTCTGAGAAACTGCTCTGTGTTCTGTGAATTCATCTCACAGAGTTACATCTTTCCCTTCAAGAAGCCTTTCGCTAAGGCTGTTCTTGTGGAATTGGCAAAGGGATATTTGGAAGCCCATAGAGGTCTATTGTGAAAAAGGAAATATCTTCCGTTCAAAACTGGAAAGAAGCTTTCTGAGAATCTGCTCTGTGTTCTGTGAATTCATCTCACAGAGTTACATCTTTCCCTTCAAGAAGCCTTTTGCTAAGGCTGTTCTTGTGGAATTGGCAAAGGGATATTTGGAAGCCCATAGAGGCCTATGGTGAAAAAGGAAATATCTTCCGTCAAAACTGGAAAGAAGCTTTCTGAGAAACTGTTCTGTGTTCTGCTAATTCATCTCACAGAGTTACATATTTCCCTTCAAGAAGCCTTTCGCTAAGGCTGTTCTTGTGGAATTGGCAAAGGGATATTTGGAAGCCCATAGAGGGCTATGGTGAAAAAGGAAATATCTTCCGTTCAAAACTGGAAAGAAGCTTTCTGAGAAACTGCTCTGTGTTCTGTGAATTCATCTCACAGAGTTACATCTTTCCCTTCAAGAAGCCTTTCGCTAAGGCTGTTCTTGTGGAATTGGCCAAGGGATATTTGGAAGCCCATAGACGGCTGTGTTGAAAAAGGAAATATCTTCCGTTCAAAACTGGAAAGAAGCTTTCTGAGAAACTGCTCTGTGTTCTGTGAATTCATCTCACAGAGTTATATCTTTCCCTTCATGAAGCCTTTCGCTAAGGCTGTTCTTGTGGAATTGGCAAAGGGATATTTGGAATCCCATAGAGGGCTATGGTGAAAAAGGAAATATCTTCCGTTCAAAACTGGAAAGAAGATTTCTGAGAAACTGCTCTGTGTTCTGTTAATTCATCTCACAGGGTTACATCTTTCCCTTCAAGAAGCCTTTCGCTAAGGCTGTTCTTGTGGAATTGGCAAAGGGATATTTGGAAGCCCATAGAGGGTATGGTGAAAAAGGAAATATCTTCCGTTCAAAACTGGAAAGAAGCTTTCTGAGAAACTGCTCTGTGTTCTGTGAATTCATCTCACAGAGTTACATCTTTCCCTTCAAGAAGCCTTTCGCTAAGGCCGCTCTTGTGGAATTGGCAAAGGGATATTTGGAAGCCCATAGAGGCCTATTGTGAAAAAGGAAATATCTTCCGTTCAAAACTGGAAAGAAGCTTTCTGAGAAACTGCTCTGTGTTCTGTGAATTCATCTCACAGAGTTACATCTTTCCCTTCAAGAAGCCTTTCGCTAAGGCTGTTCTTGTGGAATTGTCAAAGGGATATTTGGAAGCCCATAGAGGGCTATGGTGAAAAAGGAAATATCTTCCGTTCAAAACTGGAAAGAAGCTTTCTGAGAAACTGCTCTGTGTTCTGTGAATTCATCTCACAGAGTTACATCTTTCCCTTCAAGAAGCCTTTCGCTAAGGTTGTTTTTGTATAATTGGCAAAGGGATATTTGGAAGCCCATAGAGGGCTATGGTGAAAAAGGAAATATCTTCCGTTCAAAACTGGAAAGAAGCTTTCTGAGAAACTGCTCTGTGTTCTGTTAATTCATCCCACGGAGTTACATCTTTCCCTTCAAGAAGCCTTTCGCTAAGGCTGTTCTTGTGGAAATTGCAAAGGGATATTTGGAAGCCCATAGAGGGCTATGGTGAAAAAGGAAATATCTTCCGTTCAAAACTGGAAAGAAGCTTTCTGAGAAACTGCTCTGTGTTCTGTTAATTCATCTCACAGAGTTACATCTTTCCCTTCAAGAAGCCTTTCGCTAAGGCTGTTCTTGTGGAATTGGCCAAGGGATATTTGGAAGCCCATAGACGGCTGTGTTGAAAAAGTAAATATCTTCCGTTCAAAACTGGAAAGAAGCTTTCTGAGAAACTGCTCTGTGTTCTGTGAATTCATCTCACAGAGTTACATCTTTCCCTTAAAGAAGCCTTTCGCTAAGGCTGTTCTTGTGGGATTGGCAAAGGGATATTTGGAAGCCCATAGAGGCCTATGGTGAAAAAGGAAATATCTTCCGTTCAAAACTGGAAAGAAGCTTTCTGAGAAACTGCTCTGTGTTCTGTGAATTCATCTCACAGAGTTATATCTTTCCCTTCATGAAGCCTTTCGCTAAGGCTGTTCTTGTGGAATTGGCAAAGGGATATTTGGAATCCCATAGAGGGCTATGGTGAAAAAGGAAATATCTTCCGTTCAAAACTGGAAAGAAGATTTCTGAGAAACTGCTCTGTGTTCTGTTAATTCATCTCACAGGGTTACATCTTTCCCTTCAAGAAGCCTTTCGCTAAGGCTGTTCTTGTGGAATTGGCAAAGGGATATTTGGAAGCCCATAGAGGGCTATGGTGAAAAAGGAAATATCTTCCGTTCAAAACTGGAAAGAAGCTTTCTGAGAAACTGCTCTGTGTTCTGTGAATTCATCTCACAGAGTTACATCTTTCCCTTCAAGAAGCCTTTCGCTAAGGCCGCTCTTGTGGAATTGGCAAAGGGATATTTTGAAGCCCATAGAGGCCTATTGTGAAAAAGGAAATATCTTCCGTTCAAAACTGGAAAGAAGCTTTCTGAGAAACTGCTCTGTGTTCTGTGAATTCATCTCACAGAGTTACATCTTTCCCTTCAAGAAGCCTTTCGCTAAGGCTGTTCTTGTGGAATTGTCAAAGGGATATTTGGAAGCCCATAGAGGGCTATGGTGAAAAAGGAAATATCTTCCGTTCAAAACTGGAAAGAAGCTTTCTGAGAAACTGCTCTGTGTTCTGTTAATTCATCCCACGGAGTTACATCTTTCCCTTCAAGAAGCCTTTCGCTAAGGCTGTTCTTGTGGAATTGGCAAAGGGATATTTGGAAGCCCATAGAGGGCTATGGTGAAAAAGGAAATATCTTCCGTTCAAAACTGGAAAGAAGCTTTCTGAGAAACTGCTCTGTGTTCTGTGAATTCATCTCACAGAGTTACATCTTTCCCTTCAAGAAGCCTTTCGCTAAGGCTGCTCTTGTGGAATTGGCAAAGGGATATTTGGAAGCCCATAGAGGGCTATGGTGAAAAAGGAAATATCTTCCGTACAAAACTGGAAAGAAGCTTTCTGAGAAACTGCTCTGTGTTCTGTGAATTCATCTCACAGAATTACATCTTTCCCTTCAAGAAGCCTTTTGCTAAGGCTGTTCTTGTTGAATTGGCAAAGGGATATTTGGAAGCCCATAGAGGGCTATGGTGAAAAAGGAAATATCTTCCGTTCAAAACTGGAAAGAAGCTTTCTGAGAAACTGCTCTGTGTTCTGTGAATTCATCTCACAGAGTTACATCTTTCCCTTCAAGAAGCCTTTCGCTAAGGCTGCTCCTGTGGAATTGGCAAAGGGATATTTGGAAGCCCATAGAGGCCTATTGTGAAAAAGGAAATATCTTCCGTTCAAAAGTGGAAAGAAGCTTTCTGAGAAACTGCTCTGTGTTCTGTGAATTCATCTCACAGAGTTACATCTTTCCCTTCAAGAAGCCTTTTGCTAAGGCTGTTCTTGTGGAATTGGCAAAGGGATATTTGGAAGCCCATAGAGGCCTATCGTGAAAAAGGAAATATCTTCCGTTCAAAACTGGAAAGAAGCTTTCTGAGAAACTGTTCTGTGTTCTGCTAATTCATCTCACAGAGTTACATCTTTCCCTTCAAGAAGCCTTTCGCTAAGGCTGTTCTTGTGGAATTGGCAAAGGGATATTTGGAAGCCCATAGAGGCCTATGGTGAAAAAGGAAATATCTTCCGTTCAAAACTGGAAAGAAGCTTTCTGAGAAACTGCTCTGTGTTCTGTGAATTCATCTCACAGAGTTACATCTTTCCCTTCAAGAAGCCTTTCGCTAAGGCTGTTCTTGTGGAATTGGCAAAGGGATATTTGGAAGCCCTTAGAGGGCTATGGTGAAAAAGGAAATATCTTCCGTTCAAAACTGGAAAGAAGCTTTCTGAGAAACTGCTCTGTGTTCTGTGAATTCATCTCACAGAGTTACATCTTTCCCTTCAAGAAGCCTTTCGCTAAGGTTGTTCTTGTATAATTGGCAAAGGGATATTTGGAAGCCCATAGAGGGCTATGGTGAAAAAGGAAATATCTTCCGTTGAAAACTGGAAAGAAGCTTTCTGAGAAACTGCTCTGTGTTCTGTTAATTCATCTCACGGAGTTACATCTTTCCCTTCAAGAAGCCTTTCGCTAAGGCTGTTCTTGTGGAATTGGCAAAGGGATATTTGGAAGCCCATAGAGGGCTATGGTCAAAAAGGAAATATCTTCCGTTCAAAACTGGAAAGAAGCTTTCTGAGAAACTGCTCTGTTTTCTGAGAATTCATCTCACAGAGTTACATCTTTCCCTTCAAGAAGCCTTTCGCTAAGGCTGTTCTTGTGGAATTGGCAAAGGGATATTTGGAAGCCCATAGAGGGCTATGGTGAAAAAGGAAATATCTTCCGTTCAAAACTGGAAAGAAGCTTTCTGAGAAACTGCTCTATGTTCTGTGAATTCATCTCACAGAGTTACATCTTTCCCTTCAAGGAGCCTTTCGCTAAGGCTGTTCTTGTGGAATTGCAAAGGGATATTTGGAAGCCCATAGACGGCTATGGAGAAAAAGGAAATATCTTCCGTTCAAAACTGGAAAGAAGCTTTCTGAGAAACTGCTCTGTGTTCTGTGAATTCATCTCACAGAGTTACATCTTTCCCTTCAAGAAGCCTTTCGCTAAGGCTGTTCTTGTGGAATTGGCAAAGGGATATTTGGAAGCCCATAGAGGCCTATGGTGAAAAAGGAAATATCTTCCGTTCAAAACTGGAAAGAAGCTTTCTGAGAAACTGCTCTGTGTTCTGTGAATTCATCTCACAGAGTTACATCTTTCCCTTCAAGAAGCCTTTCGCTAAGGCTGTTCTTGTGGAATTGGCAAAGGGATATTTGGAAGCCCATAGAGGGCTATGGTGAAAAAGGAAATATCTTCCGTTCAAAACTGGAAAGAAGCTTTCTGAGAAACTGCTCTGTGTTCTGTGAATTCATCTCACAGAGTTACATCTTTCCCTTCAAGAAGCCTTTCGCTAAGGTTGTTTTTGTATAATTGGCAAAGGGATATTTGGAAGCCCATAGAGGGCTATGGTGAAAAAGGAAATATCTTCCGTTCAAAACTGGAAAGAAGCTTTCTGAGAAACTGCTCTGTGTTCTGTGAATTCATCTCACAGAGTTACATCTTTCCCTTCAAGAAGCCTTTCGCTAAGGCTGTTCTTGTGGAATTGGCAAAGGGATATTTGGAAACCCATAGAGGGCTATGGTGAAAAAGGAAATATCTTCCGTTCAAAACTGGAAAGAAGCTTTCTGAGAAACTGCTCTGTGTTCTGTGAATTCATCTCACAGAGTTACATCTTTCCCTTCAAGAAGCATTTCGCTAAGGTTGTTTTTGTATAATTGGCAAAGGGATATTTGGAAGCCCATAGAGGGCTATGGTGAAAAAGGAAATATCTTCCGTTCAAAACTGGAAAGAAGCTTTCTGAGAAACTGCTCTGTGTTCTGTTAATTCATCCCACGGAGTTACATCTTTCCCGTCAAGAAGCCTTTCGGTAAGGCTGTTCTTGTGGAATTGGCAAAGGGATATTTGGAAGCCCATAGAGGGCTATTGTGAAAAAGGAAATATCTTCCGTTCAAAACTGGAAAGAAGCTTTCTGAGAAACGGCTCTGTGTTCTGTGAATTCATCTCACAGAGTTACATCTTTCCCTTCAAGAAGCCTTTCGCTAAGGCTGCTCTTGTGGAGTTGGCAAACGGATATTTGGAAGCCCATAGAGGGCTATGGTGAAAAAGGAAATATCTTCCGTTCAAAACTGGAAAGAAGCTTTCTGAGAAACTGCTCTGTGTTCTGTGAATTCATCTCACAGAGTTACATCTTTTCCTTCAAGAAGCCTTTTGCTAAGGCTGTTCTTGTGGAATTGGCAAAGGGATATTTGGAAGCCCATAGAGGGCTATGGTGAAAAAGGAAATATCTTCCGTTCAAAACTGGAAAGAAGCTTTCTGAGAAACTGCTCTGTGTTCTGTGAATTCATCTCACAGAGTTACATCTTTCCCTTCAAGAAGCCTTTCGCTAAGGCCGCTCTTGTGGAATTGGCAAAGGGATATTTGGAAGCCCATAGAGGCCTATGGTGAAAAACGAAATATCTTCCGTTCAAAACTGGAAAGAAGCTTTCTGAGAAACTGCTCTGTGTTCTGTGAATTCATCTCACAGAGTTACATCTTTCCCTTCAAGAAGCCTTTTGCTAAGGCTGTTCTTGTGGAATTGGCAAAGGGATATTTGGAAGCCCATAGAGGCCTATGGTGAAAAAGGAAATATCATCCGTTCCAAACTGGAAAGAAGCTTTCTGAGAAACTGTTCTGTGTTCTGCTAATTCATCTTACAGAGTTACATATTTCCCTTCAAGAAGCCTTTCGCTAAGGCTGTTCTTGTGGAATTGGCAAAGGGATATTTGGAAGCCCATAGAGGGCTATGGTGAAAAAGGAAATATCTTCCGTTCAAAACTGGAAAGAAGCTTTTTGAGAAACTGCTCTGTGTTCTGTGAATTCATCTCACAGGGTTACATCTTTCCCTTCAAGAAGCCTTTCGCTAAGGCTGTTCTTGTGGAATTGGCAAAGGGATATTTGGAAGCCCATAGAGGCCTATGGTGAAAAAGGAAATATCTTCCGTTCAAAACTGGAAAGAAGCTTTCTGAGAAACTGCTCTGTGTTCTGTGAATTCATCTCACAGAGTTACATCTTTCCCTTCAAGAAGCCTTTCGCTAAGGCTGTTCTTGTGGAATTGGCAAAGGGATATTTGGAAGCCCATAGACGGCTATGGTGAAAAAGGAAATAACTTCCGTTCAAAACTGGAAAGAAGCTTTCTGAGAAACTGCTCTGTGTTCTGTTAATTCATCTCACAGAATTACATCTTTCCCTTCAAGAAGCCTTTCGCTAAGGCTGTTCTTGTGGAATTGGCAAAGGGATATTTGGTAGCCCATAGACGGCTGTGTTGAAAAAGGAAATATCTTCCGTTCAAAACTGGAAAGAAGCTTTCTGAGAAACTGCTCTGTGTTCTGTGAATTCATCTCACAGAGTTACATCTTTCCCTTCAAGAAGCCTTTCGCTAAGGCTGTTCTTGTGGAATTGGCAAAGGGATATTTGGAAGCCCTTAGACGGCTATATTGAAAAAGGAAATATCTTCCGTTCAAAACTGGAAAGAAGCTGTCTGAGAAACTGCTCTGTGTTCTGTGAATTCATCTCACAGAGTTACATCTTTCCCTTCAAGAAGCCTTTCGCTAAGGCTGTTCTTGTGGAATTGGCAAAGCGATATTTGGAAGCCCATAGAGGGCTATGGTGAAAAAGGAAATATCTTCCGTTCAAAACTGGAAAGAAGCTTTCTGAGAAACTGCTCTGTGTTCTGTGAATTCATCTCACAGAGTTACATCTTTCCCTTCAAGAAGCTTTTCGCTAAGGCTGTTCTTGTGGAATTGGCAAAGGGATATTTGGAAGCCCATAGAGGGCTATGGTGAAAAAGGAAATATCTTCGTTCAAAACTGGAAAGAAGCTTTCTGAGACACTGCTCTGTGTTCTGTGAATTCATCTCACAGAGTTACATCTTTCCCTTCAAGAAGCCTTTCGCTAAGGCTGTTCTTGTGGAATTGGCAAAGGGATATTTGGAAGCCCATAGAGGCCTATGGTGAAAAAGGAAATATCTTCCGTTCAAAACTGGAAAGAAGCTTTCTGAGAAACTGCTCTGTGTTCTGTTAATTCATCTCACAGAGTTACATCTTTCCCTTCAAGAAGCCTTTCGCTAAGGCTGTTCTTGTGGAATTGGCCAAGGGATATTTGGAAGCCCATAGACGGCTATGCTGAAAAAGGAAATATCTTCCGTTCAAAACTGGAAAGAAGCTTTCTGAGAAACTGCTCTGTGTTCTGTGAATTCATCTCACAGAGTTACATCTTTCCCTTCAAGAAGCCTTTCGCTAAGGCTGTTCTTGTGGAATTGGCAAAGGGATATTTGGAAGCCCATAGAGGGCTATGGTGAAAAAGGAAATATCTTCCGTTCAAAACTGGAAAGAAGCTTTCTGAGAAACTGCTCTATGTTCTGTGAATTCATCTCACAGAGTTACATCTTTCCCTTCAAGAAGCCTTTCGCTAAGGCTGTTCTTGTGGAATTGAAAAGGGATATTTGGAAGCCCATAGACGGCTATGGAGAAAAAGGAAATATCTTCCGTTCAAAACTGGAAAGAAGCTTTCTGAGAAACTGCTCTGTGTTCTGTGAATTCATCTCACAGAGTTACATCTTTCCCTTCAAGAAGCCTTTCGCTAAGGCTGTTCTTGTGGAATTGGCAAAGGGATATTTGGAAGCCCATAGAGGCCTATGGTGAAAAAGGAAATATCTTCCGTTCAAAACTGGAAAGAAGCTTTCTGAGAAACTGCTCTGTGTTCTGTGAATTCATCTCACAGAGTTACATCTTTCCCTTCAAGAAGCCTTTCGCTAAGGCTGTTCTTGTGGAATTGGCAAAGGGATATTTGGAAGCCCATAGAGGGCTATGGTGAAAAAGGAAATATCTTCCGTTCAAAACTGGAAAGAAGCTTTCTGAGAAACTGCTCTGTGTTCTGTGAATTCATCTCACAGAGTTACATCTTTCCCTTCAAGAAGCCTTTCGCTAAGGTTGTTTTTGTATAATTGGCAAAGGGATATTTGGAAGCCCATAGAGGGCTATGGTGAAAAAGGAAATATCTTCCGTTCAAAACTGGAAAGAAGCTTTCTGAGAAACTGCTCTGTGTTCTGTGAATTCATCTCACAGAGTTACATCTTTCCCTTCAAGAAGCCTTTCGCTAAGGCTGTTCTTGTGGAATTGGCAAAGGGATATTTGGAAACCCATAGAGGGCTATGGTGAAAAAGGAAATATCTTCCGTTCAAAACTGGAAAGAAGCTTTCTGAGAAACTGCTCTGTGTTCTGTGAATTCATCTCACAGAGTTACATCTTTCCCTTCAAGAAGCATTTCGCTAAGGTTGTTTTTGTATAATTGGCAAAGGGATATTTGGAAGCCCATAGAGGGCTATGGTGAAAAAAGAAATATCTTCCGTTCAAAACTGGAAAGAAGCTTTCTGAGAAACTGCTCTGTGTTCTGTTAATTCATCCCACGGAGTTACATCTTTCCCTTCAAGAAGCCTTTCGCTAAGGCTGTTCTTGTGGAATTGGCAAAGGGATATTTGGAAGCCCATAGAGGGCTATTGTGAAAAAGGAAATATCTTCCGTTCAAAACTGGAAAGAAGCTTTCTGAGAAACGGCTCTGTGTTCTGTGAATTCATCTCACAGAGTTACATCTTTCCCTTCAAGAAGCCTTTCGCTAAGGCTGCTCTTGTGGAGTTGGCAAACGGATATTTGGAAGCCCATAGAGGGCTATGGTGAAAAAGGAAATATCTTCCGTTCAAAACTGGAAAGAAGCTTTCTGAGAAACTGCTCTGTGTTCTGTGAATTCATCTCACAGAGTTACATCTTTTCCTTCAAGAAGCCTTTTGCTAAGGCTGTTCTTGTGGAATTGGCAAAGGGATATTTGGAAGCCCATAGAGGGCTATGGTGAAAAAGGAAATATCTTCCGTTCAAAACTGGAAAGAAGCTTTCTGAGAAACTGCTCTGTGTTCTGTGAATTCATCTCACAGAGTTACATCTTTCCCTTCAAGAAGCCTTTCGCTAAGGCCGCTCTTGTGGAATTGGCAAAGGGATATTTGGAAGCCCATAGAGGCCTACGGTGAAAAACGAAATATCTTCCGTTCAAAACTGGAAAGAAGCTTTCTGAGAAACTGCTCTGTGTTCTGTGAATTCATCTCACAGAGTTACATCTTTCCCTTCAAGAAGCCTTTTGCTAAGGCTGTTCTTGTGGAATTGGCAAAGGGATATTTGGAAGCCCATAGAGGCCTATGGTGAAAAAGGAAATATCTTCCGTTCCAAACTGGAAAGAAGCTTTCTGAGAAACTGTTCTGTGTTCTGCTAATTCATCTTACAGAGTTACATATTTCCCTTCAAGAAGCCTTTCGCTAAGGCTGTTCTTGTGGAATTGGCAAAGGGATATTTGGAAGCCCATAGAGGGCTATGGTGAAAAAGGAAATATCTTCCGTTCAAAACTGGAAAGAAGCTTTTTGAGAAACTGCTCTGTGTTCTGTGAATTCATCTCACAGGGTTACATCTTTCCCTTCAAGAAGCCTTTCGCTAAGGCTGTTCTTGTGGAATTGGCAAAGGGATATTTGGAAGCCCATAGAGGCCTATGGTGAAAAAGGAAATATCTTCCGTTCAAAACTGGAAAGAAGCTTTCTGAGAAACTGCTCTGTGTTCTGTGAATTCATCTCACAGAGTTACATCTTTCCCTTCAAGAAGCCTTTCGCTAAGGCTGTTCTTGTGGAATTGGCAAAGGGATATTTGGAAGCCCATAGACGGCTATGGTGAAAAAGGAAATAACTTCCGTTCAAAACTGGAAAGAAGCTTTCTGAGAAACTGCTCTGTGTTCTGTTAATTCATCTCACAGAATTACATCTTTCCCTTCAAGAAGCCTTTCGCTAAGGCTGTTCTTGTGGAATTTTTCAAAGGGATATTTGGTAGCCCATAGACGGCTGTGTTGAAAAAGGAAATATCTTCCGTTCAAAACTGGAAAGAAGCTTTCTGAGAAACTGCTCTGTGTTCTGTGAATTCATCTCACAGAGTTACATCTTTCCCTTCAAGAAGCCTTTCGCTAAGGCTGTTCTTGTGGAATTGGCAAAGGCATATTTGGAAGCCCTTAGACGGCTATATTGAAAAAGGAAATATCTTCCGTTCA
Organism: Chlorocebus sabaeus; assembly: GCF_047675955.1. Lineage (NCBI taxonomy): Eukaryota > Metazoa > Chordata > Mammalia > Primates > Cercopithecidae > Chlorocebus > Chlorocebus sabaeus. Next base: position 18,796,474 of record NC_132910.1, read on the forward strand.
AAACTGGAAAGAAGCTGTCTGAGAAACTGCTCTGTGTTCTGTGAATTCATCTCACAGAGTTACATCTTTCCCTTCAAGAAGCCTTTCGCTAAGGCTGTTCTTGTGGAATTGGCAAAGCGATATTTGGAAGCCCATAGAGGGCTATGGTGAAAAAGGAAATATCTTCCGTTCAAAACTGGAAAGAAGCTTTCTGAGAAACTGCTCTGTGTTCTGTTAATTCATCTCACAGAGTTACATCTTTCCCTTCAAGAAGCCTTTCGCTAAGGCTGTTCTTGTGGAATTGGCCAAGGGATATTTGGAAGCCCATAGACGGCTATGCTGAAAAAGGAAATATCTTCCGTTCAAAACTGGAAAGAAGCTTTCTGAGAAACTGCTCTGTGTTCTGTGAATTCATCTCACAGAGTTACATCTTTCCCTTCAAGAAGCCTTTCGCTAAGGCTGTTCTTGTGGAATTGGCAAAGGGATATTTGGAAGCCCTTAGACGGCTATGGTGAAAAAGGAAATATCTTCCGTTCAAAACTGGAAAGAAGCTTTCTGAGAAACTGCTCTGTGTTCTGTGAATTCATCTCACAGAGTTACATCTTTCCCTTCAAGAAGCATTTCGCTAAGGTTGTTTTTGTATAATTGGCAAAGGGATATTTGGAAGCCCATAGAGGGCTATGGTGAAAAAAGAAATATCTTCCGTTCAAAACTGGAAAGAAGCTTTCTGAGAAACTGCTCTGTGTTCTGTTAATTCATCCCACGGAGTTACATCTTTCCCTTCAAGAAGCCTTTCGCTAAGGCTGTTCTTGTGGAATTGGCAAAGGGATATTTGGAAGCCCATAGAGGGCTATTGTGAAAAAGGAAATATCTTCCGTTCAAAACTGGAAAGAAGCTTTCTGAGAAACGGCTCTGTGTTCTGTGAATTCATCTCACAGAGTTACATCTTTCCCTTCAAGAAGCCTTTCGCTAAGGCTGCTCTTGTGGAGTTGGCAAACGGATATTTGGAAGCCCATAGAGGGCTATGGTGAAAAAGGAAATATCTTCCGTTCAAAACTGGAAAGAAGCTTTCTGAGAAACTGCTCTGTGTTCTGTGAATTCATCTCACAGAGTTACATCTTTTCCTTCAAGAAGCCTTTTGCTAAGGCTGTTCTTGTGGAATTGGCAAAGGGATATTTGGAAGCCCATAGAGGGCTATGGTGAAAAAGGAAATATCTTCCGTTCAAAACTGGAAAGAAGCTTTCTGAGAAACTGCTCTGTGTTCTGTGAATTCATCTCACAGAGTTACATCTTTCCCTTCAAGAAGCCTTTCGCTAAGGCCGCTCTTGTGGAATTGGCAAAGGGATATTTGGAAGCCCATAGAGGCCTATGGTGAAAAACGAAATATCTTCCGTTCAAAACTGGAAAGAAGCTTTCTGAGAAACTGCTCTGTGTTCTGTGAATTCATCTCACAGAGTTACATCTTTCCCTTCAAGAAGCCTTTTGCTAAGGCTGTTCTTGTGGAATTGGCAAAGGGATATTTGGAAGCCCATAGAGGCCTATGGTGAAAAAGGAAATATCTTCCGTTCCAAACTGGAAAGAAGCTTTCTGAGAAACTGTTCTGTGTTCTGCTAATTCATCTTACAGAGTTACATATTTCCCTTCAAGAAGCCTTTCGCTAAGGCTGTTCTTGTGGAATTGGCAAAGGGATATTTGGAAGCCCATAGAGGGCTATGGTGAAAAAGGAAATATCTTCCGTTCAAAACTGGAAAGAAGCTTTTTGAGAAACTGCTCTGTGTTCTGTGAATTCATCTCACAGGGTTACATCTTTCCCTTCAAGAAGCCTTTCGCTAAGGCTGTTCTTGTGGAATTGGCAAAGGGATATTTGGAAGCCCATAGAGGCCTATGGTGAAAAAGGAAATATCTTCCGTTCAAAACTGGAAAGAAGCTTTCTGAGAAACTGCTCTGTGTTCTGTGAATTCATCTCACAGAGTTACATCTTTCCCTTCAAGAAGCCTTTCGCTAAGGCTGTTCTTGTGGAATTGGCAAAGGGATATTTGGAAGCCCATAGACGGCTATGGTGAAAAAGGAAATAACTTCCGTTCAAAACTGGAAAGAAGCTTTCTGAGAAACTGCTCTGTGTTCTGTTAATTCATCTCACAGAATTACATCTTTCCCTTCAAGAAGCCTTTCGCTAAGGCTGTTCTTGTGGAATTTTTCAAAGGGATATTTGGTAGCCCATAGACGGCTGTGTTGAAAAAGGAAATATCTTCCGTTCAAAACTGGAAAGAAGCTTTCTGAGAAACTGCTCTGTGTTCTGTGAATTCATCTCACAGAGTTACATCTTTCCCTTCAAGAAGCCTTTCGCTAAGGCTGTTCTTGTGGAATTGGCAAAGGCATATTTGGAAGCCCTTAGACGGCTATATTGAAAAAGGAAATATCTTCCGTTCAAAACTGGAAAGAAGCTGTCTGAGAAACTGCTCTGTGTTCTGTGAATTCATCTCACAGAGTTACATCTTTCCCTTCAAGAAGCCTTTCGCTAAGGCTGTTCTTGTGGAATTGGCAAAGCGATATTTGGAAGCCCATAGAGGGCTATGGTGAAAAAGGAAATATCTTCCGTTCAAAACTGGAAAGAAGCTTTCTGAGAAACTGCTCTGTGTTCTGTGAATTCATCTCACAGAGTTACATCTTTTCCTTCAAGAAGCCTTTTGCTAAGGCTGTTCTTGTGGAATTGGCAAAGGGATATTTGGAAGCCCATAGAGGGCTATGGTGAAAAAGGAAATATCTTCCGTTCAAAACTGGAAAGAAGCTTTCTGAGAAACTGCTCTGTGTTCTGTGAATTCATCTCACAGAGTTACATCTTTCCCTTCAAGAAGCCTTTCGCTAAGGCCGCTCTTGTGGAATTGGCAAAGGGATATTTGGAAGCCCATAGAGGCCTATGGTGAAAAACGAAATATCTTCCGTTCAAAACTGGAAAGAAGCTTTCTGAGAAACTGCTCTGTGTTCTGTGAATTCATCTCACAGAGTTACATCTTTCCCTTCAAGAAGCCTTTTGCTAAGGCTGTTCTTGTGGAATTGGCAAAGGGATATTTGGAAGCCCATAGAGGCCTATGGTGAAAAAGGAAATATCTTCCGTTCCAAACTGGAAAGAAGCTTTCTGAGAAACTGTTCTGTGTTCTGCTAATTCATCTTACAGAGTTACATATTTCCCTTCAAGAAGCCTTTCGCTAAGGCTGTTCTTGTGGAATTGGCAAAGGGATATTTGGAAGCCCATAGAGGGCTATGGTGAAAAAGGAAATATCTTCCGTTCAAAACTGGAAAGAAGCTTTTTGAGAAACTGCTCTGTGTTCTGTGAATTCATCTCACAGGGTTACATCTTTCCCTTCAAGAAGCCTTTCGCTAAGGCTGTTCTTGTGGAATTGGCAAAGGGATATTTGGAAGCCCATAGAGGCCTATGGTGAAAAAGGAAATATCTTCCGTTCAAAACTGGAAAGAAGCTTTCTGAGAAACTGCTCTGTGTTCTGTGAATTCATCTCACAGAGTTACATCTTTCCCTTCAAGAAGCCTTTCGCTAAGGCTGTTCTTGTGGAATTGGCAAAGGGATATTTGGAAGCCCATAGACGGCTATGGTGAAAAAGGAAATAACTTCCGTTCAAAACTGGAAAGAAGCTTTCTGAGAAACTGCTCTGTGTTCTGTTAATTCATCTCACAGAATTACATCTTTCCCTTCAAGAAGCCTTTCGCTAAGGCTGTTCTTGTGGAATTTTTCAAAGGGATATTTGGTAGCCCATAGACGGCTGTGTTGAAAAAGGAAATATCTTCCGTTCAAAACTGGAAAGAAGCTTTCTGAGAAACTGCTCTGTGTTCTGTGAATTCATCTCACAGAGTTACATCTTTCCCTTCAAGAAGCCTTTCGCTAAGGCTGTTCTTGTGGAATTGGCAAAGGCATATTTGGAAGCCCTTAGACGGCTATATTGAAAAAGGAAATATCTTCCGTTCAAAACTGGAAAGAAGCTGTCTGAGAAACTGCTCTGTGTTCTGTGAATTCATCTCACAGAGTTACATCTTTCCCTTCAAGAAGCCTTTCGCTAAGGCTGTTCTTGTGGAATTGGCAAAGCGATATTTGGAAGCCCATAGAGGGCTATGGTGAAAAAGGAAATATCTTCCGTTCAAAACTGGAAAGAAGCTTTCTGAGAAACTGCTCTGTGTTCTGTTAATTCATCTCACAGAGTTACATCTTTCCCTTCAAGAAGCCTTTCGCTAAGGCTGTTCTTGTGGAATTGAAAAGGGATATTTGGAAGCCCATAGACGGCTATGGAGAAAAAGGAAATATCTTCCGTTCAAAACTGGAAAGAAGCTTTCTGAGAAACTGCTCTGTGTTCTGTGAATTCATCTCACAGAGTTACATCTTTCCCTTCAAGAAGCCTTTCGCTAAGGCTGTTCTTGTGGAATTGGCAAAGGGATATTTGGAAGCCCATAGAGGCCTATGGTGAAAAAGGAAATATCTTCCGTTCAAAACTGGAAAGAAGCTTTCTGAGAAACTGCTCTGTGTTCTGTGAATTCATCTCACAGAGTTACATCTTTCCCTTCAAGAAGCCTTTCGCTAAGGCTGTTCTTGTGGAATTGGCAAAGGGATATTTGGAAGCCCATAGAGGGCTATGGTGAAAAAGGAAATATCTTCCGTTCAAAACTGGAAAGAAGCTTTCTGAGAAACTGCTCTGTGTTCTGTGAATTCATCTCACAGAGTTACATCTTTCCCTTCAAGAAGCCTTTCGCTAAGGTTGTTTTTGTATAATTGGCAAAGGGATATTTGGAAGCCCATAGAGGGCTATGGTGAAAAAGGAAATATCTTCCGTTCAAAACTGGAAAGAAGCTTTCTGAGAAACTGCTCTGTGTTCTGTGAATTCATCTCACAGAGTTACATCTTTCCCTTCAAGAAGCCTTTCGCTAAGGCTGTTCTTGTGGAATTGGCAAAGGGATATTTGGAAACCCATAGAGGGCTATGGTGAAAAAGGAAATATCTTCCGTTCAAAACTGGAAAGAAGCTTTCTGAGAAACTGCTCTGTGTTCTGTGAATTCATCTCACAGAGTTACATCTTTCCCTTCAAGAAGCATTTCGCTAAGGTTGTTTTTGTATAATTGGCAAAGGGATATTTGGAAGCCCATAGAGGGCTATGGTGAAAAAAGAAATATCTTCCGTTCAAAACTGGAAAGAAGCTTTCTGAGAAACTGCTCTGTGTTCTGTTAATTCATCCCACGGAGTTACATCTTTCCCTTCAAGAAGCCTTTCGCTAAGGCTGTTCTTGTGGAATTGGCAAAGGGATATTTGGAAGCCCATAGAGGGCTATTGTGAAAAAGGAAATATCTTCCGTTCAAAACTGGAAAGAAGCTTTCTGAGAAACGGCTCTGTGTTCTGTGAATTCATCTCACAGAGTTACATCTTTCCCTTCAAGAAGCCTTTCGCTAAGGCTGCTCTTGTGGAGTTGGCAAACGGATATTTGGAAGCCCATAGAGGGCTATGGTGAAAAAGGAAATATCTTCCGTTCAAAACTGGAAAGAAGCTTTCTGAGAAACTGCTCTGTGTTCTGTGAATTCATCTCACAGAGTTACATCTTTTCCTTCAAGAAGCCTTTTGCTAAGGCTGTTCTTGTGGAATTGGCAAAGGGATATTTGGAAGCCCATAGAGGGCTATGGTGAAAAAGGAAATATCTTCCGTTCAAAACTGGAAAGAAGCTTTCTGAGAAACTGCTCTGTGTTCTGTGAATTCATCTCACAGAGTTACATCTTTCCCTTCAAGAAGCCTTTCGCTAAGGCCGCTCTTGTGGAATTGGCAAAGGGATATTTGGAAGCCCATAGAGGCCTACGGTGAAAAACGAAATATCTTCCGTTCAAAACTGGAAAGAAGCTTTCTGAGAAACTGCTCTGTGTTCTGTGAATTCATCTCACAGAGTTACATCTTTCCCTTCAAGAAGCCTTTTGCTAAGGCTGTTCTTGTGGAATTGGCAAAGGGATATTTGGAAGCCCATAGAGGCCTATGGTGAAAAAGGAAATATCTTCCGTTCCAAACTGGAAAGAAGCTTTCTGAGAAACTGTTCTGTGTTCTGCTAATTCATCTTACAGAGTTACATATTTCCCTTCAAGAAGCCTTTCGCTAAGGCTGTTCTTGTGGAATTGGCAAAGGGATATTTGGAAGCCCATAGAGGGCTATGGTGAAAAAGGAAATATCTTCCGTTCAAAACTGGAAAGAAGCTTTTTGAGAAACTGCTCTGTGTTCTGTGAATTCATCTCACAGGGTTACATCTTTCCCTTCAAGAAGCCTTTCGCTAAGGCTGTTCTTGTGGAATTGGCAAAGGGATATTTGGAAGCCCATAGAGGCCTATGGTGAAAAAGGAAATATCTTCCGTTCAAAACTGGAAAGAAGCTTTCTGAGAAACTGCTCTGTGTTCTGTGAATTCATCTCACAGAGTTACATCTTTCCCTTCAAGAAGCCTTTCGCTAAGGCTGTTCTTGTGGAATTGGCAAAGGGATATTTGGAAGCCCATAGACGGCTATGGTGAAAAAGGAAATAACTTCCGTTCAAAACTGGAAAGAAGCTTTCTGAGAAACTGCTCTGTGTTCTGTTAATTCATCTCACAGAATTACATCTTTCCCTTCAAGAAGCCTTTCGCTAAGGCTGTTCTTGTGGAATTTTTCAAAGGGATATTTGGTAGCCCATAGACGGCTGTGTTGAAAAAGGAAATATCTTCCGTTCAAAACTGGAAAGAAGCTTTCTGAGAAACTGCTCTGTGTTCTGTGAATTCATCTCACAGAGTTACATCTTTCCCTTCAAGAAGCCTTTCGCTAAGGCTGTTCTTGTGGAATTGGCAAAGGCATATTTGGAAGCCCTTAGACGGCTATATTGAAAAAGGAAATATCTTCCGTTCAAAACTGGAAAGAAGCTGTCTGAGAAACTGCTCTGTGTTCTGTGAATTCATCTCACAGAGTTACATCTTTCCCTTCAAGAAGCCTTTCGCTAAGGCTGTTCTTGTGGAATTGGCAAAGCGATATTTGGAAGCCCATAGAGGGCTATGGTGAAAAAGGAAATATCTTCCGTTCAAAACTGGAAAGAAGCTTTCTGAGAAACTGCTCTGTGTTCTGTTAATTCATCTCACAGAGTTACATCTTTCCCTTCAAGAAGCCTTTCGCTAAGGCTGTTCTTGTGGAATTGGCCAAGGGATATTTGGAAGCCCATAGACGGCTATGCTGAAAAAGGAAATATCTTCCGTTCAAAACTGGAAAGAAGCTTTCTGAGAAACTGCTCTGTGTTCTGTGAATTCATCTCACAGAGTTACATCTTTCCCTTCAAGAAGCCTTTCGCTAAGGCTGTTCTTGTGGAATTGGCAAAGGGATATTTGGAAGCCCTTAGACGGCTATGGTGAAAAAGGAAATATCTTCCGTTCAAAACTGGAAAGAAGCTTTCTGAGAAACTGCTCTGTGTTCTGTGAATTCATCTCACAGAGTTACATCTTTCCCTTCAAGAAGCATTTCGCTAAGGTTGTTTTTGTATAATTGGCAAAGGGATATTTGGAAGCCCATAGAGGGCTATGGTGAAAAAAGAAATATCTTCCGTTCAAAACTGGAAAGAAGCTTTCTGAGAAACTGCTCTGTGTTCTGTTAATTCATCCCACGGAGTTACATCTTTCCCTTCAAGAAGCCTTTCGCTAAGGCTGTTCTTGTGGAATTGGCAAAGGGATATTTGGAAGCCCATAGAGGGCTATTGTGAAAAAGGAAATATCTTCCGTTCAAAACTGGAAAGAAGCTTTCTGAGAAACGGCTCTGTGTTCTGTGAATTCATCTCACAGAGTTACATCTTTCCCTTCAAGAAGCCTTTCGCTAAGGCTGCTCTTGTGGAGTTGGCAAACGGATATTTGGAAGCCCATAGAGGGCTATGGTGAAAAAGGAAATATCTTCCGTTCAAAACTGGAAAGAAGCTTTCTGAGAAACTGCTCTGTGTTCTGTGAATTCATCTCACAGAGTTACATCTTTTCCTTCAAGAAGCCTTTTGCTAAGGCTGTTCTTGTGGAATTGGCAAAGGGATATTTGGAAGCCCATAGAGGGCTATGGTGAAAAAGGAAATATCTTCCGTTCAAAACTGGAAAGAAGCTTTCTGAGAAACTGCTCTGTGTTCTGTGAATTCATCTCACAGAGTTACATCTTTCCCTTCAAGAAGCCTTTCGCTAAGGCCGCTCTTGTGGAATTGGCAAAGGGATATTTGGAAGCCCATAGAGGCCTATGGTGAAAAACGAAATATCTTCCGTTCAAAACTGGAAAGAAGCTTTCTGAGAAACTGCTCTGTGTTCTGTGAATTCATCTCACAGAGTTACATCTTTCCCTTCAAGAAGCCTTTTGCTAAGGCTGTTCTTGTGGAATTGGCAAAGGGATATTTGGAAGCCCATAGAGGCCTATGGTGAAAAAGGAAATATCTTCCGTTCCAAACTGGAAAGAAGCTTTCTGAGAAACTGTTCTGTGTTCTGCTAATTCATCTTACAGAGTTACATATTTCCCTTCAAGAAGCCTTTCGCTAAGGCTGTTCTTGTGGAATTGGCAAAGGGATATTTGGAAGCCCATAGAGGGCTATGGTGAAAAAGGAAATATCTTCCGTTCAAAACTGGAAAGAAGCTTTTTGAGAAACTGCTCTGTGTTCTGTGAATTCATCTCACAGGGTTACATCTTTCCCTTCAAGAAGCCTTTCGCTAAGGCTGTTCTTGTGGAATTGGCAAAGGGATATTTGGAAGCCCATAGAGGCCTATGGTGAAAAAGGAAATATCTTCCGTTCAAAACTGGAAAGAAGCTTTCTGAGAAACTGCTCTGTGTTCTGTGAATTCATCTCACAGAGTTACATCTTTCCCTTCAAGAAGCCTTTCGCTAAGGCTGTTCTTGTGGAATTGGCAAAGGGATATTTGGAAGCCCATAGACGGCTATGGTGAAAAAGGAAATAACTTCCGTTCAAAACTGGAAAGAAGCTTTCTGAGAAACTGCTCTGTGTTCTGTTAATTCATCTCACAGAATTACATCTTTCCCTTCAAGAAGCCTTTCGCTAAGGCTGTTCTTGTGGAATTTTTCAAAGGGATATTTGGTAGCCCATAGACGGCTGTGTTGAAAAAGGAAATATCTTCCGTTCAAAACTGGAAAGAAGCTTTCTGAGAAACTGCTCTGTGTTCTGTGAATTCATCTCACAGAGTTACATCTTTCCCTTCAAGAAGCCTTTCGCTAAGGCTGTTCTTGTGGAATTGGCAAAGGCATATTTGGAAGCCCTTAGACGGCTATATTGAAAAAGGAAATATCTTCCGTTCAAAACTGGAAAGAAGCTGTCTGAGAAACTGCTCTGTGTTCTGTGAATTCATCTCACAGAGTTACATCTTTCCCTTCAAGAAGCCTTTCGCTAAGGCTGTTCTTGTGGAATTGGCAAAGCGATATTTGGAAGCCCATAGAGGGCTATGGTGAAAAAGGAAATATCTTCCGTTCAAAACTGGAAAGAAGCTTTCTGAGAAACTGCTCTGTGTTCTGTTAATTCATCTCACAGAGTTACATCTTTCCCTTCAAGAAGCCTTTCGCTAAGGCTGTTCTTGTGGAATTGGCCAAGGGATATTTGGAAGCCCATAGACGGCTATGCTGAAAAAGGAAATATCTTCCGTTCAAAACTGGAAAGAAGCTTTCTGAGAAACTGCTCTGTGTTCTGTGAATTCATCTCACAGAGTTACATCTTTCCCTTCAAGAAGCCTTTCGCTAAGGCTGTTCTTGTGGAATTGGCAAAGGGATATTTGGAAGCCCTTAGACGGCTATGGTGAAAAAGGAAATATCTTCCGTTCAAAACTGGAAAGAAGCTTTCTGAGAAACTGCTCTGTGTTCTGTGAATTCATCTCACAGAGTTACATCTTTCCCTTCAAGAAGCCTTTCGCTAAGGCTGTTCTTGTGGAATTGGCAAAGCGATATTTGGAAGCCCATAGAGGGCTATGGTGATAAAGGAAATATCTTCCGTTCAAAACTGGAAAGAAGCTTTCTGAGAAACTGCTCTGTGTTCTGTTAATTCATCTCACAGAGTTACATCTTTCCCTTCAAGAAGCCTTTCGCTAAGTCTGTTCTTGTGGAATTGGCAAAGGGATATTTGGAAGCCCATAGACGGCTACGTTGAAAAAGGAAATAACTTCCGTTCAAAACTGGAAAGAAGCTTTCTGAGAAACTGCTCTGTGTTCTGTGAATTAATCTCACAGAGTTACATCTTTCCCTTCAAGAAGCCTTTCGCTAAGGGCTGTTCTTGTGGAATTGGCAAAGGGATATTTGGAAGCCCTTAGACGGCTATGGTGAAAAAGGAAATATCTTCCGTTCAAAACTGGAAAGAAGCTTTCTGAGAAACTGCTCTGTGTTCTGTGAATTCATCTCACAGAGTTACATCTTTCCCTTCAAGAAGCCTTTCGCTAAGGCTGTTCTTGTGGAATTGGCAAAGCGATATTTGGAAGCCCATAGAGGGCTATGGTGAAAAAGGAAATATCTTCCGTTCAAAACTGGAAAGAAGCTTTCTGAGAAACTGCTCTGTGTTCTGTGAATTCATCTCACAGAGTTACATCTTTCCCTTCAAGAAGCCTTTCGCTAAGGCTGTTCTTGTGGAATTGGCAAAGGGATATTTGGAAGCCCATAGAGGGCTATGGTGAAAAAGGAAATATCTTCCGTTCAAAACTGGAAAGAAGCTTTCTGAGAAATTGCTCTGTGTTCTGTGAATTCATCTCACAGAGTTACATCTTTCCCTTCAAGAAGCCTTTCGCAAAGGTTGTTTTTGTATAATTGGCAAAGGGATATTTGGAAGCCCATAGAGGGCTATGGTGAAAAAGGAAATATCTTCTGTTCAAAACTGAAAAGAAGCTTTCTGAGAAACTGCTCTGTGTTCTGTTAATTCATCCCACGGAGTTACATCTTTCCCTTCAAGAAGCCTTTCGCTAAGGCTGTTCTTGTGGAATTGGCAAAGGGATATTTGGAAGCCCATAGAGGGCTATGGTGAAAAAGGAAATATCTTCCGTTCAAAACTGGAAAGAAGCTTTCTGAGAAACTGCTCTGTGTTCTGTGAATTCATCTCACAGAGTTACATCTTTCCCTTCAAGAAGCCTTTCGCTAAGGCTGCTCTTGTGGAATTGGCAAAGGGATATTTGGAAGCCCATAGAGGCCTATTGTGAAAAAGGAAATATCTTCCGTTCAAAACTGGAAAGAAGCTTTCTGAGAATCTGCTCTGTGTTCTGTGAATTCATCTCACAGAGTTACATCTTTCCCTTCAAGAAGCCTTTTGCTAAGGCTGTTCTTGTGGAATTGGCAAAGGGATATTTGGAAGCCCATAGAGGCCTATGGTGAAAAAGGAAATATCTTCCGTCAAAACTGGAAAGAAGCTTTCTGAGAAACTGTTCTGTGTTCTGCTAATTCATCTCACAGTGTTACATATTTCCCTTCAAGAAGCCTTTCGCTAAGGCTGTTCTTGTGGAATTGGCAAAGGGATATTTGGAAGCCCATAGAGGGCTATGGTGAAAAAGGAAATATCTTCCGTTCAAAACAGGAAAGAAGCTTTCTGAGAAACTGCTCTGTGTTCTGTGAATTCATCTCACAGAGTTACATCTTTCCCTTCAAGAAGCCTTTCGCTAAGGCTGTTCTTGTGGAATTGGCAACGGGATATTTGGAAGCCCATAGAGGCCTATGGTGAAAAAGGAAATATCTTCCGTTCAAAACTGGAAAGAAGCTTTCTGAGAAACTGCTCTGTGTTCTGTGAATTCATCTCACAGAGTTACATCTTTCCCTTCAAGAAGCCTTTCGCTAAGGCTGTTCTTGTGGAATTGGCAAAGGGATATTTGGAAGCCCATAGACGGCTACGCTGAAAAAGGAAATATCTTCCGTTCAAAACTGGAAAGAAGCTTTCTGAGAAACTGCTCTGTGTTCTGTTAATTCATCTCACAGAGTTACATCTTTCCCTTCAAGAAGCCTTTCGCTAAGGCTGTTCTTGTGGAATTGGCCAAGGGATATTTGGAAGCCCATAGACGGCTGTGTTGAAAAAGGAAATATCTTCCGTTCAAAACTGGAAAGAAGCTTTCTGAGAAACTGCTCTGTGTTCTGTGAATTCATCTCACAGAGTTACATCCTTCCCTTCAAGAAGCCTTTCGCTAAGGCTGTTCTTGTGGAATTGGCAAAGGGATATTTGAAAGCCCATAGAGGCCTATGGTGAAAAAGGAAATATCTTCCGTTCAAAACTGGAAAGGAGCTTTCTGAGAAACTGCTCTGTGTTCTGTGAATTCATCTCACAGAGTTATATCTTTCCCTTCATGAAGCCTTTCGCTAAGGCTGTTCTTGTGGAATTGGCAAAGGGATATTTGGAATCCCATAGAGGGCTATGGTGAAAAAGGAAATATCTTCCGTTCAAAACTGGAAAGAAGATTTCTGAGAAACTGCTCTGTGTTCTGTTAATTCATCTCACAGAGTTACATCTTTCTCTTCAAGAAGCCTTTCGCTAAGGCTGTTCTTGTGGAATTGGCAAAGGGATATTTGGAATCCCTTAGACGGCTATGGTGAAAAAGGAAATATCTTCCGTTCAAAACTGGAAAGAAGCTTTCTGAGAAACTGCTCTGTGTTCTGTGAATTCATCTCACAGAGTTACATGTTTCCCTTCAAGAAGCCTTTCGCTAAGGCTGTTCTTGTGGAATTGGCAAAGCGATATTTGGAAGCCCATAGAGGGCTATGGTGAAAAAGGAAATATCTTCTGTTCAAAACTGGAAAGAAGCTTTCTGAGAAACTGCTCTGTGTTCTGTGAATTCATCTCACAGAGTTACATCTTTCCCTTCAAGAAGCCTTTCGCTAAGGTTGTTCTTGTATAATTGGCAAAGGGATATTTGGAAGCCCATAGAGGGCTATGGTGAAAAAGGAAATATCTTCCGTTCAAAACTGGAAAGAAGCTTTCTGAGAAACTGCTCTGTGTTCTGTTAATTCATCTCACGGAGTTACATCTTTCCCTTCAAGAAGCCTTTCGCTAAGGCTGTTCTTGTGGAATTTTCAAAGGGATATTTGGAAGCCCATAGAGGGCTATGGTGAAAAAGGAAATATCTTCCGTTCAAAACTGGAAAGAAGCTCTCTGAGAAACTGCTCTGTGTTCTGTGAATTCATCTCACAGAGTTACATCTTTCCCTTCAAGAAGCCTTTCGCTAAGGCTGTTCTTGTGGAATTGGCAGAGGGATATTTGGAAGCCCATAGAGGCCTTTTGTGAAAAAGGAAATATCTTCCGTTCAAAACTGGAAAGAAGCTTTCTGAGAAACTGCTCTGTGTTCTGTGAATTCATCTCACAGAGTTACATCTTTCCCTTCAAGAAGCCTTTCGCTAAGGCTGTTCTTGTGGAATTGGCAGAGGGATATTTGGAAGCCCATAGAGGCCTTTTGTGAAAAAGGAAATATCTTCCGTTCAAAACTGGAAAGAAGCTTTCTGAGAAACTGTTCTGTGTTCTGCTAATTCATCTTACAGAGTTACATATTTCCCTTCAAGAAGCCTTTCGCTAAGGCTGTTCTTGTGGAATTGGCAAAGGGATATTTGGAAGCCCATAGAGGGCTATGGTGAAAAAGGAAATATCTTCCGTTCAAAACTGGAAAGAAGCTTTTTGAGAAACTGCTCTGTGTTCTGTGAATTCATCTCACAGGGTTACATCTTTCCCTTCAAGAAGCCTTTCGCTAAGGCTGTTCTTGTGGAATTGGCAAAGGGATATTTGGAAGCCCATAGAGGCCTATGGTGAAAAAGGAAATATCTTCCGTTCAAAACTGGAAAGAAGCTTTCTGAGAAACTGCTCTGTGTTCTGTGAATTCATCTCACAGAGTTACATCTTTCCCTTCAAGAAGCCTTTCGCTAAGGCTGTTCTTGTGGAATTGGCAAAGGGATATTTGGAAGCCCATAGACGGCTATGGTGAAAAAGGAAATAACTTCCGTTCAAAACTGGAAAGAAGCTTTCTGAGAAACTGCTCTGTGTTCTGTTAATTCATCTCACAGAATTACATCTTTCCCTTCAAGAAGCCTTTCGCTAAGGCTGTTCTTGTGGAATTTTTCAAAGGGATATTTGGTAGCCCATAGACGGCTGTGTTGAAAAAGGAAATATCTTCCGTTCAAAACTGGAAAGAAGCTTTCTGAGAAACTGCTCTGTGTTCTGTGAATTCATCTCACAGAGTTACATCTTTCCCTTCAAGAAGCCTTTCGCTAAGGCTGTTCTTGTGGAATTGGCAAAGGCATATTTGGAAGCCCTTAGACGGCTATATTGAAAAAGGAAATATCTTCCGTTCAAAACTGGAAAGAAGCTGTCTGAGAAACTGCTCTGTGTTCTGTGAATTCATCTCACAGAGTTACATCTTTCCCTTCAAGAAGCCTTTCGCTAAGGCTGTTCTTGTGGAATTGGCAAAGCGATATTTGGAAGCCCATAGAGGGCTATGGTGAAAAAGGAAATATCTTCCGTTCAAAACTGGAAAGAAGCTTTCTGAGAAACTGCTCTGTGTTCTGTTAATTCATCTCACAGAGTTACATCTTTCCCTTCAAGAAGCCTTTCGCTAAGGCTGTTCTTGTGGAATTGGCCAAGGGATATTTGGAAGCCCATAGACGGCTATGCTGAAAAAGGAAATATCTTCCGTTCAAAACTGGAAAGAAGCTTTCTGAGAAACTGCTCTGTGTTCTGTGAATTCATCTCACAGAGTTACATCTTTCCCTTCAAGAAGCCTTTCGCTAAGGCTGTTCTTGTGGAATTGGCAAAGGGATATTTGGAAGCCCTTAGACGGCTATGGTGAAAAAGGAAATATCTTCCGTTCAAAACTGGAAAGAAGCTTTCTGAGAAACTGCTCTGTGTTCTGTGAATTCATCTCACAGAGTTACATCTTTCCCTTCAAGAAGCATTTCGCTAAGGTTGTTTTTGTATAATTGGCAAAGGGATATTTGGAAGCCCATAGAGGGCTATGGTGAAAAAAGAAATATCTTCCGTTCAAAACTGGAAAGAAGCTTTCTGAGAAACTGCTCTGTGTTCTGTTAATTCATCCCACGGAGTTACATCTTTCCCTTCAAGAAGCCTTTCGCTAAGGCTGTTCTTGTGGAATTGGCAAAGGGATATTTGGAAGCCCATAGAGGGCTATTGTGAAAAAGGAAATATCTTCCGTTCAAAACTGGAAAGAAGCTTTCTGAGAAACGGCTCTGTGTTCTGTGAATTCATCTCACAGAGTTACATCTTTCCCTTCAAGAAGCCTTTCGCTAAGGCTGCTCTTGTGGAGTTGGCAAACGGATATTTGGAAGCCCATAGAGGGCTATGGTGAAAAAGGAAATATCTTCCGTTCAAAACTGGAAAGAAGCTTTCTGAGAAACTGCTCTGTGTTCTGTGAATTCATCTCACAGAGTTACATCTTTTCCTTCAAGAAGCCTTTTGCTAAGGCTGTTCTTGTGGAATTGGCAAAGGGATATTTGGAAGCCCATAGAGGGCTATGGTGAAAAAGGAAATATCTTCCGTTCAAAACTGGAAAGAAGCTTTCTGAGAAACTGCTCTGTGTTCTGTGAATTCATCTCACAGAGTTACATCTTTCCCTTCAAGAAGCCTTTCGCTAAGGCCGCTCTTGTGGAATTGGCAAAGGGATATTTGGAAGCCCATAGAGGCCTATGGTGAAAAACGAAATATCTTCCGTTCAAAACTGGAAAGAAGCTTTCTGAGAAACTGCTCTGTGTTCTGTGAATTCATCTCACAGAGTTACATCTTTCCCTTCAAGAAGCCTTTTGCTAAGGCTGTTCTTGTGGAATTGGCAAAGGGATATTTGGAAGCCCATAGAGGCCTATGGTGAAAAAGGAAATATCTTCCGTTCCAAACTGGAAAGAAGCTTTCTGAGAAACTGTTCTGTGTTCTGCTAATTCATCTTACAGAGTTACATATTTCCCTTCAAGAAGCCTTTCGCTAAGGCTGTTCTTGTGGAATTGGCAAAGGGATATTTGGAAGCCCATAGAGGGCTATGGTGAAAAAGGAAATATCTTCCGTTCAAAACTGGAAAGAAGCTTTTTGAGAAACTGCTCTGTGTTCTGTGAATTCATCTCACAGGGTTACATCTTTCCCTTCAAGAAGCCTTTCGCTAAGGCTGTTCTTGTGGAATTGGCAAAGGGATATTTGGAAGCCCATAGAGGCCTATGGTGAAAAAGGAAATATCTTCCGTTCAAAACTGGAAAGAAGCTTTCTGAGAAACTGCTCTGTGTTCTGTGAATTCATCTCACAGAGTTACATCTTTCCCTTCAAGAAGCCTTTCGCTAAGGCTGTTCTTGTGGAATTGGCAAAGGGATATTTGGAAGCCCATAGACGGCTATGGTGAAAAAGGAAATAACTTCCGTTCAAAACTGGAAAGAAGCTTTCTGAGAAACTGCTCTGTGTTCTGTTAATTCATCTCACAGAATTACATCTTTCCCTTCAAGAAGCCTTTCGCTAAGGCTGTTCTTGTGGAATTTTTCAAAGGGATATTTGGTAGCCCATAGACGGCTGTGTTGAAAAAGGAAATATCTTCCGTTCAAAACTGGAAAGAAGCTTTCTGAGAAACTGCTCTGTGTTCTGTGAATTCATCTCACAGAGTTACATCTTTCCCTTCAAGAAGCCTTTCGCTAAGGCTGTTCTTGTGGAATTGGCAAAGGCATATTTGGAAGCCCTTAGACGGCTATATTGAAAAAGGAAATATCTTCCGTTCAAAACTGGAAAGAAGCTGTCTGAGAAACTGCTCTGTGTTCTGTGAATTCATCTCACAGAGTTACATCTTTCCCTTCAAGAAGCCTTTCGCTAAGGCTGTTCTTGTGGAATTGGCAAAGCGATATTTGGAAGCCCATAGAGGGCTATGGTGAAAAAGGAAATATCTTCCGTTCAAAACTGGAAAGAAGCTTTCTGAGAAACTGCTCTGTGTTCTGTTAATTCATCTCACAGAGTTACATCTTTCCCTTCAAGAAGCCTTTCGCTAAGGCTGTTCTTGTGGAATTGGCCAAGGGATATTTGGAAGCCCATAGACGGCTATGCTGAAAAAGGAAATATCTTCCGTTCAAAACTGGAAAGAAGCTTTCTGAGAAACTGCTCTGTGTTCTGTGAATTCATCTCACAGAGTTACATCTTTCCCTTCAAGAAGCCTTTCGCTAAGGCTGTTCTTGTGGAATTGGCAAAGGGATATTTGGAAGCCCTTAGACGGCTATGGTGAAAAAGGAAATATCTTCCGTTCAAAACTGGAAAGAAGCTTTCTGAGAAACTGCTCTGTGTTCTGTGAATTCATCTCACAGAGTTACATCTTTCCCTTCAAGAAGCCTTTCGCTAAGGCTGTTCTTGTGGAATTGGCAAAGCGATATTTGGAAGCCCATAGAGGGCTATGGTGATAAAGGAAATATCTTCCGTTCAAAACTGGAAAGAAGCTTTCTGAGAAACTGCTCTGTGTTCTGTTAATTCATCTCACAGAGTTACATCTTTCCATTCAAGAAGCCTTTCGCTAAGTCTGTTCTTGTGGAATTGGCAAAGGGATATTTGGAAGCCCATAGACGGCTACGTTGAAAAAGGAAATAACTTCCGTTCAAAACTGGAAAGAAGCTTTCTGAGAAACTGCTCTGTGTTCTGTGAATTAATCTCACAGAGTTACATCTTTCCCTTCAAGAAGCCTTTCGCTAAGGCTGTTCTTGTGGAATTGGCAAAGGGATATTTGGAAGCCCTTAGACGGCTATGGTGAAAAAGGAAATATCTTCCGTTCAAAACTGGAAAGAAGCTTTCTGAGAAACTGCTCTGTGTTCTGTGAATTCATCTCACAGAGTTACATCTTTCCCTTCAAGAAGCCTTTCGCTAAGGCTGTTCTTGTGGAATTGGCAAAGCGATATTTGGAAGCCCATAGAGGGCTATGGTGAAAAAGGAAATATCTTCCGTTCAAAACTGGAAAGAAGCTTTCTGAGAAACTGCTCTGTGTTCTGTGAATTCATCTCACAGAGTTACATCTTTCCCTTCAAGAAGCCTTTCGCTAAGGCTGTTCTTGTGGAATTGGCAAAGGGATATTTGGAAGCCCATAGAGGGCTATGGTGAAAAAGGAAATATCTTCCGTTCAAAACTGGAAAGAAGCTTTCTGAGAAATTGCTCTGTGTTCTGTGAATTCATCTCACAGAGTTACATCTTTCCCTTCAAGAAGCCTTTCGCAAAGGTTGTTTTTGTATAATTGGCAAAGGGATATTTGGAAGCCCATAGAGGGCTATGGTGAAAAAGGAAATATCTTCTGTTCAAAACTGAAAAGAAGCTTTCTGAGAAACTGCTCTGTGTTCTGTTAATTCATCCCACGGAGTTACATCTTTCCCTTCAAGAAGCCTTTCGCTAAGGCTGTTCTTGTGGAATTGGCAAAGGGATATTTGGAAGCCCATAGAGGGCTATGGTGAAAAAGGAAATATCTTCCGTTCAAAACTGGAAAGAAGCTTTCTGAGAAACTGCTCTGTGTTCTGTGAATTCATCTCACAGAGTTACATCTTTCCCTTCAAGAAGCCTTTCGCTAAGGCTGCTCTTGTGGAATTGGCAAAGGGATATTTGGAAGCCCATAGAGGCCTATTGTGAAAAAGGAAATATCTTCCGTTCAAAACTGGAAAGAAGCTTTCTGAGAATCTGCTCTGTGTTCTGTGAATTCATCTCACAGAGTTACATCTTTCCCTTCAAGAAGCCTTTTGCTAAGGCTGTTCTTGTGGAATTGGCAAAGGGATATTTGGAAGCCCATAGAGGCCTATGGTGAAAAAGGAAATATCTTCCGTCAAAACTGGAAAGAAGCTTTCTGAGAAACTGTTCTGTGTTCTGCTAATTCATCTCACAGTGTTACATATTTCCCTTCAAGAAGCCTTTCGCTAAGGCTGTTCTTGTGGAATTGGCAAAGGGATATTTGGAAGCCCATAGAGGGCTATGGTGAAAAAGGAAATATCTTCCGTTCAAAACAGGAAAGAAGCTTTCTGAGAAACTGCTCTGTGTTCTGTGAATTCATCTCACAGAGTTACATCTTTCCCTTCAAGAAGCCTTTCGCTAAGGCTGTTCTTGTGGAATTGGCAACGGGATATTTGGAAGCCCATAGAGGCCTATGGTGAAAAAGGAAATATCTTCCGTTCAAAACTGGAAAGAAGCTTTCTGAGAAACTGCTCTGTGTTCTGTGAATTCATCTCACAGAGTTACATCTTTCCCTTCAAGAAGCCTTTCGCTAAGGCTGTTCTTGTGGAATTGGCAAAGGGATATTTGGAAGCCCATAGACGGCTACGCTGAAAAAGGAAATATCTTCCGTTCAAAACTGGAAAGAAGCTTTCTGAGAAACTGCTCTGTGTTCTGTTAATTCATCTCACAGAGTTACATCTTTCCCTTCAAGAAGCCTTTCGCTAAGGCTGTTCTTGTGGAATTGGCCAAGGGATATTTGGAAGCCCATAGACGGCTGTGTTGAAAAAGGAAATATCTTCCGTTCAAAACTGGAAAGAAGCTTTCTGAGAAACTGCTCTGTGTTCTGTGAATTCATCTCACAGAGTTACATCCTTCCCTTCAAGAAGCCTTTCGCTAAGGCTGTTCTTGTGGAATTGGCAAAGGGATATTTGAAAGCCCATAGAGGCCTATGGTGAAAAAGGAAATATCTTCCGTTCAAAACTGGAAAGGAGCTTTCTGAGAAACTGCTCTGTGTTCTGTGAATTCATCTCACAGAGTTATATCTTTCCCTTCATGAAGCCTTTCGCTAAGGCTGTTCTTGTGGAATTGGCAAAGGGATATTTGGAATCCCATAGAGGGCTATGGTGAAAAAGGAAATATCTTCCGTTCAAAACTGGAAAGAAGATTTCTGAGAAACTGCTCTGTGTTCTGTTAATTCATCTCACAGAGTTACATCTTTCTCCTCAAGAAGCCTTTCGCTAAGGCTGTTCTTGTGGAATTGGCAAAGGGATATTTGGAATCCCTTAGACGGCTATGGTGAAAAAGGAAATATCTTCCGTTCAAAACTGGAAAGAAGCTTTCTGAGAAACTGCTCTGTGTTCTGTGAATTCATCTCACAGAGTTACATGTTTCCCTTCAAGAAGCCTTTCGCTAAGGCTGTTCTTGTGGAATTGGCAAAGCGATATTTGGAAGCCCATAGAGGGCTATGGTGAAAAAGGAAATATCTTCTGTTCAAAACTGGAAAGAAGCTTTCTGAGAAACTGCTCTGTGTTCTGTGAATTCATCTCACAGAGTTACATCTTTCCCTTCAAGAAGCCTTTCGCTAAGGTTGTTCTTGTATAATTGGCAAAGGGATATTTGGAAGCCCATAGAGGGCTATGGTGAAAAAGGAAATATCTTCCGTTCAAAACTGGAAAGAAGCTTTCTGAGAAACTGCTCTGTGTTCTGTTAATTCATCTCACGGAGTTACATCTTTCCCTTCAAGAAGCCTTTCGCTAAGGCTGTTCTTGTGGAATTTTCAAAGGGATATTTGGAAGCCCATAGAGGGCTATGGTGAAAAAGGAAATATCTTCCGTTCAAAACTGGAAAGAAGCTCTCTGAGAAACTGCTCTGTGTTCTGTGAATTCATCTCACAGAGTTACATCTTTCCCTTCAAGAAGCCTTTCGCTAAGGCTGTTCTTGTGGAATTGGCAGAGGGATATTTGGAAGCCCATAGAGGCCTTTTGTGAAAAAGGAAATATCTTCCGTTCAAAACTGGAAAGAAGCTTTCTGAGAAACTGCTCTGTGTTCTGTGAATTCATCTCACAGAGTTACATCTTTCCCTTCAAGAAGCCTTTCGCTAAGGCTGTTCTTGTGGAATTGGCAGAGGGATATTTGGAAGCCCATAGAGGCCTTTTGTGAAAAAGGAAATATCTTCCGTTCAAAACTGGAAAGAAGCTTTCTGAGAAACTGCTCTGTGTTCTGTGAATTCATCTCACAGAGTTACATCTTTCCCTTCAAGAAGCCTTTCGCTAAGGCTGTTCTTGTGGAATTGGCAAAGGGATATTTGGAAGCCCATAGAGGCCTATGGTGAAAAAGGAAATATCTTCCGTTCAAAACTGGAAAGAAGCTTTCTGAGAAACTGCTCTGTGTTCTGTGAATTCATCTCACAGAGTTACATCTTTCCCTTCAAGAAGCCTTTCGCTAAGGCTGTTCTTGTGGAATTGGCAAAGGGATATTTGGAAGCCCATAGAGGGCTATGGTGAAAAAGGAAATATCTTCCGTTCAAAACTGGAAAGAAGCTTTCTGAGAAACTGCTCTGTGTTCTGTGAATTCATCTCACAGAGTTACATCTTTCCCTTCAAGAAGCCTTTCGCTAAGGTTGTTTTTGTATAATTGGCAAAGGGATATTTGGAAGCCCATAGAGGGCTATGGTGAAAAAGGAAATATCTTCCGTTCAAAACTGGAAAGAAGCTTTCTGAGAAACTGCTCTGTGTTCTGTGAATTCATCTCACAGAGTTACATCTTTCCCTTCAAGAAGCCTTTCGCTAAGGCTGTTCTTGTGGAATTGGCAAAGGGATATTTGGAAACCCATAGAGGGCTATGGTGAAAAAGGAAATATCTTCCGTTCAAAACTGGAAAGAAGCTTTCTGAGAAACTGCTCTGTGTTCTGTGAATTCATCTCACAGAGTTACATCTTTCCCTTCAAGAAGCATTTCGCTAAGGTTGTTTTTGTATAATTGGCAAAGGGATATTTGGAAGCCCATAGAGGGCTATGGTGAAAAAAGAAATATCTTCCGTTCAAAACTGGAAAGAAGCTTTCTGAGAAACTGCTCTGTGTTCTGTTAATTCATCCCACGGAGTTACATCTTTCCCTTCAAGAAGCCTTTCGCTAAGGCTGTTCTTGTGGAATTGGCAAAGGGATATTTGGAAGCCCATAGAGGGCTATTGTGAAAAAGGAAATATCTTCCGTTCAAAACTGGAAAGAAGCTTTCTGAGAAACGGCTCTGTGTTCTGTGAATTCATCTCACAGAGTTACATCTTTCCCTTCAAGAAGCCTTTCGCTAAGGCTGCTCTTGTGGAGTTGGCAAACGGATATTTGGAAGCCCATAGAGGGCTATGGTGAAAAAGGAAATATCTTCCGTTCAAAACTGGAAAGAAGCTTTCTGAGAAACTGCTCTGTGTTCTGTGAATTCATCTCACAGAGTTACATCTTTTCCTTCAAGAAGCCTTTTGCTAAGGCTGTTCTTGTGGAATTGGCAAAGGGATATTTGGAAGCCCATAGAGGGCTATGGTGAAAAAGGAAATATCTTCCGTTCAAAACTGGAAAGAAGCTTTCTGAGAAACTGCTCTGTGTTCTGTGAATTCATCTCACAGAGTTACATCTTTCCCTTCAAGAAGCCTTTCGCTAAGGCCGCTCTTGTGGAATTGGCAAAGGGATATTTGGAAGCCCATAGAGGCCTATGGTGAAAAACGAAATATCTTCCGTTCAAAACTGGAAAGAAGCTTTCTGAGAAACTGCTCTGTGTTCTGTGAATTCATCTCACAGAGTTACATCTTTCCCTTCAAGAAGCCTTTTGCTAAGGCTGTTCTTGTGGAATTGGCAAAGGGATATTTGGAAGCCCATAGAGGCCTATGGTGAAAAAGGAAATATCTTCCGTTCCAAACTGGAAAGAAGCTTTCTGAGAAACTGTTCTGTGTTCTGCTAATTCATCTTACAGAGTTACATATTTCCCTTCAAGAAGCCTTTCGCTAAGGCTGTTCTTGTGGAATTGGCAAAGGGATATTTGGAAGCCCATAGAGGGCTATGGTGAAAAAGGAAATATCTTCCGTTCAAAACTGGAAAGAAGCTTTTTGAGAAACTGCTCTGTGTTCTGTGAATTCATCTCACAGGGTTACATCTTTCCCTTCAAGAAGCCTTTCGCTAAGGCTGTTCTTGTGGAATTGGCAAAGGGATATTTGGAAGCCCATAGAGGCCTATGGTGAAAAAGGAAATATCTTCCGTTCAAAACTGGAAAGAAGCTTTCTGAGAAACTGCTCTGTGTTCTGTGAATTCATCTCACAGAGTTACATCTTTCCCTTCAAGAAGCCTTTCGCTAAGGCTGTTCTTGTGGAATTGGCAAAGGGATATTTGGAAGCCCATAGACGGCTATGGTGAAAAAGGAAATAACTTCCGTTCAAAACTGGAAAGAAGCTGTCTGAGAAACTGCTCTGTGTTCTGTTAATTCATCTCACAGAGTTACATCTTTCCCTTCAAGAAGCCTTTCGCTAAGGCTGTTCTTGTGGAATTGGCAAAGCGATATTTGGAAGCCCATAGAGGGCTATGGTGAAAAAGGAAATATCTTCCGTTCAAAACTGGAAAGAAGCTTTCTGAGAAACTGCTCTGTGTTCTGTGAATTCATCTCACAGAGTTACATCTTTCCCTTCAAGAAGCTTTTCGCTAAGGCTGTTCTTGTGGAATTGGCAAAGGGATATTTGGAAGCCCATAGAGGGCTATGGTGAAAAAGGAAATATCTTCGTTCAAAACTGGAAAGAAGCTTTCTGAGACACTGCTCTGTGTTCTGTGAATTCATCTCACAGAGTTACATCTTTCCCTTCAAGAAGCCTTTCGCTAAGGCTGTTCTTGTGGAATTGGCAAAGGGATATTTGGAAGCCCATAGAGGCCTATGGTGAAAAAGGAAATATCTTCCGTTCAAAACTGGAAAGGAGCTTTCTGAGAAACTGCTCTGTGTTCTGTGAATTCATCTCACAGAGTTTTATCGTTCCCTTCATGAAGCCTTTCGCTAAGGCTGTTCTTGTGGAATTGGCAAAGGGATATTTGGAAGCCCATAGAGGGCTATGGTGAAAAAGGAAATATCTTCCGTTCAAAACTGGAAAGAAGCTTTCTGAGAAACTGCTCTGTGTTCTGTTAATTCATCTCACAGAGTTACATCTTTCCCTTCAAGAAGCCTTTCGCTAAGGCTGTTCTTGTGGAATTGGCCAAGGGATATTTGGAAGCCCATAGACGGCTATGCTGAAAAAGGAAATATCTTCCGTTCAAAACTGGAAAGAAGCTTTCTGAGAAACTGCTCTGTGTTCTGTGAATTCATCTCACAGAGTTACATCTTTCCCTTCAAGAAGCCTTTCGCTAAGGCTGTTCTTGTGGAATTGGCAAAGGGATATTTGGAAGCCCTTAGACGGCTATGGTGAAAAAGGAAATATCTTCCGTTCAAAACTGGAAAGAAGCTTTCTGAGAAACTGCTCTGTGTTCTGTGAATTCATCTCACAGAGTTACATCTTTCCCTTCAAGAAGCCTTTCGCTAAGGCTGTTCTTGTGGAATTGGCAAAGCGATATTTGGAAGCCCATAGAGGGCTATGGTGATAAAGGAAATATCTTCCGTTCAAAACTGGAAAGAAGCTTTCTGAGAAACTGCTCTGTGTTCTGTTAATTCATCTCACAGAGTTACATCTTTCCCTTCAAGAAGCCTTTCGCTAAGTCTGTTCTTGTGGAATTGGCAAAGGGATATTTGGAAGCCCATAGACGGCTACGTTGAAAAAGGAAATAACTTCCGTTCAAAACTGGAAAGAAGCTTTCTGAGAAACTGCTCTGTGTTCTGTGAATTAATCTCACAGAGTTACATCTTTCCCTTCAAGAAGCCTTTCGCTAAGGCTGTTCTTGTGGAATTGGCAAAGGGATATTTGGAAGCCCTTAGACGGCTATGGTGAAAAAGGAAATATCTTCCGTTCAAAACTGGAAAGAAGCTTTCTGAGAAACTGCTCTGTGTTCTGTGAATTCATCTCACAGAGTTACATCTTTCCCTTCAAGAAGCCTTTCGCTAAGGCTGTTCTTGTGGAATTGGCAAAGCGATATTTGGAAGCCCATAGAGGGCTATGGTGAAAAAGGAAATATCTTCCGTTCAAAACTGGAAAGAAGCTTTCTGAGAAACTGCTCTGTGTTCTGTGAATTCATCTCACAGAGTTACATCTTTCCCTTCAAGAAGCCTTTCGCTAAGGCTGTTCTTGTGGAATTGGCAAAGGGATATTTGGAAGCCCATAGAGGGCTATGGTGAAAAAGGAAATATCTTCCGTTCAAAACTGGAAAGAAGCTTTCTGAGAAACTGCTCTGTGTTCTGTGAATTCATCTCACAGAGTTACATCTTTCCCTTCAAGAAGCCTTTCGCAAAGGTTGTTTTTGTATAATTGGCAAAGGTATATTTGGAAGCCCATAGAGGGCTATGGTGAAAAAGGAAATATCTTCTGTTCAAAACTGAAAAGAAGCTTTCTGAGAAACTGCTCTGTGTTCTGTTAATTCATCCCACGGAGTTACATCTTTCCCTTCAAGAAGCCTTTCGCTAAGGCTGTTCTTGTGGAATTGGCAAAGGGATATTTGGAAGCCCATAGAGGGCTATGGTGAAAAAGGAAATATCTTCCGTTCAAAACTGGAAAGAAGCTTTCTGAGAAACTGCTCTGTGTTCTGTGAATTCATCTCACAGAGTTACATCTTTCCCTTCAAGAAGCCTTTCGCTAAGGCTGCTCTTGGGGAATTGGCAAAGGGATATTTGGAAGCCCATAGAGGCCTATTGTGAAAAAGGAAATATCTTCCGTTCAAAACTGGAAAGAAGCTTTCTGAGAATCTGCTCTGTGTTCTGTGAATTCATCTCACAGAGTTACATCTTTCCCTTCAAGAAGCCTTTTGCTAAGGCTGTTCTTGTGGAATTGGCAAAGGGATATTTGGAAGCCCATAGAGGCCTATGGTGAAAAAGGAAATATCTTCCGTCAAAACTGGAAAGAAGCTTTCTGAGAAACTGTTCTGTGTTCTGCTAATTCATCTCACAGAGTTACATATTTCCCTTCAAGAAGCCTTTCGCTAAGGCTGTTCTTGTGGAATTGGCAAAGGGATATTTGGAAGCCCATAGAGGGCTATGGTGAAAAAGGAAATATCTTCCGTTCAAAACTGGAAAGAAGCTTTCTGAGAAACTGCTCTGTGTTCTGTGAATTCATCTCACAGAGTTACATCTTTCCCTTCAAGAAGCCTTTCGCTAAGGCTGTTCTTGTGGAATTGGCAACGGGATATTTGGAAGCCCATAGAGGCCTATGGTGAAAAAGGAAATATCTTCCGTTCAAAACTGGAAAGAAGCTTTCTGAGAAACTGCTCTGTGTTCTGTGAATTCATCTCACAGAGTTACATCTTTCCCTTCAAGAAGCCTTTAGCTAAGGCTGTTCTTGTGGAATTGGCAAAGGGATATTTGGAAGCCCATAGACGGCTACGCTGAAAAAGGAAATATCTTCCGTTCAAAACTGGAAAGAAGCTTTCTGAGAAACTGCTCTGTGTTCTGTTAATTCATCTCACAGAGTTACATCTTTCCCTTCAAGAAGCCTTTCGCTAAGGCTGTTCTTGTGGAATTGGCCAAGGGATATTTGGAAGCCCATAGACGGCTGTGTTGAAAAAGGAAATATCTTCCGTTCAAAACTGGAAAGAAGCTTTCTGAGAAACTGCTCTGTGTTCTGTGAATTCATCTCACAGAGTTACATCTTTCCCTTCAAGAAGCCTTTCGCTAAGGCTGTTCTTGTGGAATTGGCAAAGGGATATTTGAAAGCCCATAGAGGCCTATGGTGAAAAAGGAAATATCTTCCGTTCAAAACTGGAAAGGAGCTTTCTGAGAAACTGCTCTGTGTTCTGTGAATTCATCTCACAGAGTTATATCTTTCCCTTCATGAAGCCTTTCGCTAAGGCTGTTCTTGTGGAATTGGCAAAGGGATATTTGGAATCCCATAGAGGGCTATGGTGAAAAAGGAAATATCTTCCGTTCAAAACTGGAAAGAAGATTTCTGAGAAACTGCTCTGTGTTCTGTTAATTCATCTCACAGAGTTACATCTTTCTCTTCAAGAAGCCTTTCGCTAAGGCTGTTCTTGTGGAATTGGCAAAGGGATATTTGGAATCCCTTAGACGGCTATGGTGAAAAAGGAAATATCTTCCGTTCAAAACTGGAAAGAAGCTTTCTGAGAAACTGCTCTGTGTTCTGTGAATTCATCTCACAGAGTTACATGTTTCCCTTCAAGAAGCCTTTCGCTAAGGCTGTTCTTGTGGAATTGGCAAAGCGATATTTGGAAGCCCATAGAGGGCTATGGTGAAAAAGGAAATATCTTCCGTTCAAAACTGGAAAGAAGCTTTCTGAGAAACTGCTCTGTGTTCTGTGAATTCATCTCACAGAGTTACATCTTTCCCTTCAAGAAGCCTTTCGCTAAGGTTGTTCTTGTATAATTGGCAAAGGGATATTTGGAAGCCCATAGAGGGCTATGGTGAAAAAGGAAATATCTTCCGTTCAAAACTGGAAAGAAGCTTTCTGAGAAACTGCTCTGTGTTCTGTTAATTCATCTCACGGAGTTACATCTTTCCCTTCAAGAAGCCTTTCGCTAAGGCTGTTCTTGTGGAATTTTCAAAGGGATATTTGGAAGCCCATAGAGGGCTATGGTGAAAAAGGAAATATCTTCCGTTCAAAACTGGAAAGAAGCTCTCTGAGAAACTGCTCTGTGTTCTGTGAATTCATCTCACAGAGTTACATCTTTCCCTTCAAGAAGCCTTTCGCTAAGGCTGTTCTTGTGGAATTGGCAGAGGGATATTTGGAAGCCCATAGAGGCCTTTTGTGAAAAAGGAAATATCTTCCGTTCAAAACTGGAAAGAAGCTTTCTGAGAAACTGCTCTGTGTTCTGTGAATTCATCTCACAGAGTTACATCTTTTCCTTCAAGAAGCCTTTCGCTAAGGCTGTTCTTGTGGAATTGGCAAAGGGATATTTGGAAGCCCATAGAGGCCTATGGTGAAAAAGGAAATATCTTCCGTTCAAAACTGGAAAGAAGCTTTCTGAGAAACTGCTCTGTGTTCTATGAATTCATCTCACAGAGTTACATCTTTCCCTTCAAGAAGCCTTTCGCTAAGGCTGTTCTTGTGGAATTGGCAAAGGGATATTTGGAAGCCCATAGACGGCTATGGTGAAAAAGGAAATATCTTCCGTTCAAAACTGGAAAGAATCTTTCTGAGAAACTGCTCTGTGTTCTGTTAATTCATCTCACAGAGTTACATCTTTCCCTTCAAGAAGCCTTTCGGTAAGGCTGTTCTTGTGGAATTGGCAAAGGGATATTTGGAAGCCCATAGACGGCTGTGTTGAAAAAGGAAATATCTTCCGTTCAAAACTGGAAAGAAGCTTTCTGAGAAACTGCTCTGTGTTCTGTGAATTCATCTCACAGAGTTACATCTTTCCCTTCAAGAAGCCTTTCGCTAAGGCTGTTCTTGTGGAATTGGCAAAGGGATATTTGGAAGCCCATAGAGGGCTATGGTGAAAAAGGAAATATCTTCCGTTCAAAACTGGAAAGAAGCTTTCTGAGAAACTGCTCTGTGTTCTGTGAATTCATCTCACAGAGTTACATCTTCCCCTTCAAGAAGCCTTTCGCTAAGGCTGTTCTTGTGGAATTGGCAAAGGGATATTTGGAAGCCCATAGAGGGCTATGGTGAAAAAGGAAATATCTTCCGTTCAAAACTGGAAAGAAGCTTTCTGAGAAACTGCTCTGTGTTCTGTGAATTCATCTCACAGAGTTACATCTTTCCCTTCAAGAAGCCTTTCGCTAAGGCTGTTCTTGTGGAATTGCAAAGGGATATTTGGAAGCCTATAGACGGCTATGGAGAAAAAGGAAATATCTTCCGTTCAAAACTGGAAAGAAGCTTTCTGAAAAACTGCTCTGTGTTCTGTGAATTCATCTCACAGAGTTACATCTTTCCCTTCAAGAAGCCTTTCGCTAAGGCTGTTCTTGGGGAATTGGCAAAGGGATATTTGGAAGCCCATAGAGGCCTATGGTGAAAAAGGAAATATCTTCCGTTCAAAACTGGAAAGAAGCATTCTGAGAAACTGCTCTGTGTTCTGTGAATTCATCTCACAGAGTTACATCTTTCCCTTCAAGAAGCCTTTCGCTAAGGCTGTTCTTGTGGAATTGGCAAAGGGATATTTGGAAGCCCTTAGAGGGCTATGGTGAAAAAGGAAATATCTTCCGTTCAAAACTGGAAAGAAGCTTTCTGAGAAACTGCTCTGTGTTCTGTGAATTCATCTCACAGAGTTACATCTTTCCCTTCAAGAAGCCTTTCGCTAAGGTTGTTTTTGTATAATTGGCAAAGGGATATTTGGAAGCCCATAGAGGGCTATGGTGAAAAAGGAAATATCTTCCGTTCAAAACTGGAAAGAAGCTTTCTGAGAAACTGCTCTGTGTTCTGTTAATTCATCCCACGGAGTTACATCTTTCCCTTCAAGAAGCCTTTCGCTAAGGCTGTTCTTGTGGAATTGGCAAAGGGATATTTGGAAGCCCATAGAGGGCTATGGTGAAAAAGGAAATATCTTCCGTTCAAAACTGGAAAGAAGCTTTCTGAGAAACTGCTCTGTGTTCTGTGAATTCATCTCACAGAGTTACATCTTTCACTTCAAGAAGCCTTTCGCTAAGGCCGCTCTTGTGGAATTGGCAAAGGGATATTTGGAAGCCCATAGAGGCCTATTGTGAAAAAGGAAATATCTTCCGTTCAAAACTGGAAAGAAGCTTTCTGAGAAACTGCTCTGTGTTCTGTGAATTCATCTCACAGAGTTACATCTTTCCCTTCAAGAAGCCTTTCGCTAAGGCTGCTCTTGTGGAATTGGCAAAGGGATATTTGGAAGCCCATAGAGGGCTATGGTGAAAAAGGAAATATCTTCCGTTCAAAACTGGAAAGAAGCTTTCTGAGAAACTGCTCTGTGTTCTGTGAATTCATCTCACAGAGTTACATCTTTCCCTTCAAGAAGCCTTTCGCTAAGGCTGCTCTTGTGGAATTGGCAAAGGGATATTTGGAAGCCCATAGAGGCCTATGGTGAAAAAGGAAATATCTTCCGTTCAAAACTGGAAAGAAGCTTTCTGAGAAACTGCTCTGTGTTCTGTGAATTCATCTCACAGAATTTCATCTTTCCCTTCAAGAAGCCTTTTGCTAAGGCTGTTCTTGTGGAATTGGCAAAGGGATATTTGGAAGCCCATAGAGGGCTATGGTGAAAAAGGAAATATCTTCCGTTCAAAACTGGAAAGAAGCTTTCTGAGAAACTGCTCTGTGTTCTGTGAATTCATCTCACAGAGTTACATCTTTCCCTTCAAGAAGCCTTTCGCTAAGGCTGTTCTTGTGGAATTGGCAAAGGGATATTTGGAAGCCCATAGACGGCTATGGTGAAAAAGGAAATATCTTCCGTTCAAAACTGGAAAGAAGCTTTCTGAGAAACTGCTCTGTGTTCTGTGAATTCATCTCACAGAGTTACATCTTTCCCTTCAAGAAGCCTTTCGGTAAGGCTGTTCTTGTGGAATTGGCAAAGGGATATTTGGAAGCCCATAGACGGCTGTGTTGAAAAAGGAAATATCTTCCGTTCAAAACTGGAAAGAAGCTTTCTGAGAAACTGCTCTGTGTTCTGTGAATTCATCTCACAGAGTTACATCTTTCCCTTCAAGAAGCCTTTCGCTAAGGCTGTTCTTGTGGAATTGGCAAAGGGATATTTGGAAGCCCATAGAGGCCTATGGTGAAAAAGGAAATATCTTCCGTTCAAAACTGGAAAGAAGCTTTCTGAGAAACTGCTCTGTGTTCTGTGAATTCATCTCACAGAGTTACATCTTTCCCTTCAAGAAGCCTTTCGCTAAGGCTGTTCTTGTGGAATTGGCAAAGGGATATTTGGAAGCCCATAGAGGGCTATGGTGAAAAAGGAAATATCTTCCGTTCAAAACTGGAAAGAAGCTTTCTGAGAAACTGTTCTGTGTTCTGCTAATTCATCTCGCAGAGTTACATCTTTCCCTTCAAGAAGCCTTTCGCTAAGGCTGTTCTTGAGGAATTGGCAAAGGGATATTTGGAAGCCCATAGAGGGCTATGGTGAAAAAGGGAATATCTTCCGTTCAAAACTGGAAAGAAGCTTTCTGAGAAACTGCTCTGTGTTCTGTGAATTCATCTCACAGAGTTACATCTATCCCTTCAAGAAGCCTTTCGCTAAGGCTGTTCTTGTGGAATTGGTAAAGGGATATTTGGAAGCCCATAGAGGCCTATGGTGAAAAAGGAAATATCTTCCGTTCAAAACTGGAAAGAAGCTTTCTGAGAAACTGCTCTGTGTTCTGTGAATTCATCTCACAGAGTTACATCTTTCCCTTCAAGAAGCCTTTCGCTAAGGCTGTTCTTGTGGAATTGGCAAAGGGATATTTGGAAGCCCATAGAGGGCTATGGTGAAAAAGGAAATATCTTCCGTTCAAAACTGGAAAGAAGCTTTCTGAGAAACTGCTCTGTGTTCTGTGAATTCATCTCACAGAGTTACATCTTTCCCTTCAAGAAGCCTTTCGCTAAGGTGTTCTTGTGGAATTGGCAAAGGGATATTTGGAAGCCCATAGACGGCTATGGAGAAAAAGGAAATATCTTCCGTTCAAAACTGGAAAGAAGCTTTCTGAGAAACTACTCTGTGTTCTGTGAATTCATCTCACAGAGTTACATCTTTCCCTTCAAGAAGCCTTTCGCTAAGGCTGTTCTTGTGGAATTGGCCAAGGGATATTTGGAAGCCCATAGAGGCCTATGGTGAAAAAGGAAATATCTTCCGTTCAAAACTGGAAAGAAGCTTTCTGAGAAACTGCTCTGTGTTCTGTGAATTCATCTCACAGAGTTACATCTTTCCCTTCAAGAAGCCTTTCGCTAAGGCTGTTCTTGTGGAATTGGCAAAGGGATATTTGGAAGCCCATAGAGGGCTATGGTGAAAAAGGAAATATCTTCCGTTCAAAACTGGAAAGAAGCTTTCTGAGAAACTGCTCTGTGTTCTGTGAATTCATCTCACAGAGTTACATCTTTCCTTTCAAGAAGCCTTTCGCTACGGTTGTTCTTGTATAATTGGCAAAGGGATATTTGGAAGCCCATAGAGGGCTATGGTGAAAAAGGAAATATCTTCCGTTGAAAACTGGAAAGAAGCTTTCTGAGAAACTGCTCTGTGTTCTGTTAATTCATCTCACGGAGTTACATCTTTCCCTTCAAGAAGCCTTTCGCTAAGGCTGTTCTTGTGGAATTGGCAAAGGGATATTTGGAAGCCCATAGAGGGCTATGTTCAAAAAGGAAATATCTTCCGTTCAAAATTGGAAAGAAGCTCTCTGAGAAACTGCTCTGTGTTCTGTGAATTCATCTCACAGAGTTACATCTTTCCCTTCAAGAAGCCTTTCGCTAAGGCTGCTCTTGTGGAATTGGCAGAGGGATATTTGGAAGCCCATAGAGGCCTTTTGTGAAAAAGGAAATATCTTCCGTTCAAAACTGGAAAGAAGCTTTCTGAGAAACTGCTCTGTGTTCTGTGAATTCATCTCACAGAGTTACATCGTTCCCTTCAAGAAGCCTTTTGCTAAGGCTGTTCTTGTGGAATTGGCAAAGGGATATTTGGAAGCCCATAGAGGCCTATGGTGAAAAAGGAAATATCTTCCGTTCAAAACTGGAAAGAAGCTTTCTGAGAAACTGTTCTGTGTTCTGCTAATTCATCTCACAGAGTTACATCTGTCCCTTCAAGAAGCCTTTCGCTAAGGTTGTTCTTGTATAACTGGCAAAGGGATATTTGGAAGCCCATAGAGGGCTATGGTGAAAAAGGAAATATCTTCCGTTCAAAACTGGAAAGAAGCTTTCTGAGAAACTGCACTGTGTTCTGTTAATTCATCTCAGAGAGTTACATCTTTCCCTTCAAGAAGCCTTTCGCTAAGGCTGTTCTTGTGGAATTGGCAAAGGGATATTTGGAAGCCCATAGAGGGCTATGGTGAAAAAGGAAATATCTTCCGTTCAAAACTGGAAAGAAGCTTTCTGAGATACTGCTCTGTGTTCTGTGAATTCATCTCACAGAGTTACATCTTTCCCTTCAAGAAGCCTTTCGCTAAGGCTGTTCTTGTGGAATTGGCAAAGGGATATTTGGAAGCCCATAGAGGCCTATGGTGAAAAAGGAAATATCTTCCGTTCAAAACTGGAAAGAAGCTTTCTGAGAAACTGCTCTGTGTTCTGTGAATTCATCTCACAGAGTTACATCTTTCCCTTCAAGAAGCCTTTCGCTAAGGCTGTTCTTGTGGAATTGGCAAAGGGATATTTGGAAGCCCATAGACGGCTATGGTGAAAAAGGAAATATCTTCCGTTCAAAACTGGAAAGAAGCTTTCTGAGAAACTGCTCTGTGTTCTGTGAATTCATCTCACAGAGTTACATCTTTCCCTTCAAGAAGCCTTTCGGTAAGGCTGTTCTTGTGGAATTGGCAAAGGGATATTTGGAAGCCCATAGACGGCTGTGTTGAAAAAGGAAATATCTTCCGTTCAAAACTGGAAAGAAGCTTTCTGAGAAACTGCTCTGTGTTCTGTGAATTCATCTCACAGAGTTACATCTTTCCCTTCAAGAAGCCTTTCGCTAAGGCTGTTCTTGTGGAATTGGCAAAGGGATATTTGGAAGCCCATAGAGGCCTATGGTGAAAAAGGAAATATCTTCCGTTCAAAACTGGAAAGAAGCTTTCTGAGAAACTGCTCTGTGTTCTGTGAATTCATCTCACAGAGTTACATCTTTCCCTTCAAGAAGCCTTTCGCTAAGGCTGTTCTTGTGGAATTGGCAAAGGGATATTTGGAAGCCCATAGAGGGCTATGGTGAAAAAGGAAATATCTTCCGTTCAAAACTGGAAAGAAGCTTTCTGAGAAACTGTTCTGTGTTCTGCTAATTCATCTCGCAGAGTTACATCTTTCCCTTCAAGAAGCCTTTCGCTAAGGCTGTTCTTGAGGAATTGGCAAAGGGATATTTGGAAGCCCATAGAGGGCTATGGTGAAAAAGGGAATATCTTCCGTTCAAAACTGGAAAGAAGCTTTCTGAGAAACTGCTCTGTGTTCTGTGAATTCATCTCACAGAGTTACATCTATCCCTTCAAGAAGCCTTTCGCTAAGGCTGTTCTTGTGGAATTGGTAAAGGGATATTTGGAAGCCCATAGAGGCCTATGGTGAAAAAGGAAATATCTTCCGTTCAAAACTGGAAAGAAGCTTTCTGAGAAACTGCTCTGTGTTCTGTGAATTCATCTCACAGAGTTACATCTTTCCCTTCAAGAAGCCTTTCGCTAAGGCTGTTCTTGTGGAATTGGCAAAGGGATATTTGGAAGCCCATAGAGGGCTATGGTGAAAAAGGAAATATCTTCCGTTCAAAACTGGAAAGAAGCTTTCTGAGAAACTGCTCTGTGTTCTGTGAATTCATCTCACAGAGTTACATCTTTCCCTTCAAGAAGCCTTTCGCTAAGGCTGTTCTTGTGGAATTGGCAAAGGGATATTTGGAAGCCCATAGACGGCTATGGAGAAAAAGGAAATATCTTCCGTTCAAAACTGGAAAGAAGCTTTCTGAGAAACTACTCTGTGTTCTGTGAATTCATCTCACAGAGTTACATCTTTCCCTTCAAGAAGCCTTTCGCTAAGGCTGTTCTTGTGGAATTGGCCAAGGGATATTTGGAAGCCCATAGAGGCCTATGGTGAAAAAGGAAATATCTTCCGTTCAAAACTGGAAAGAAGCTTTCTGAGAAACTGCTCTGTGTTCTGTGAATTCATCTCACAGAGTTACATCTTTCCCTTCAAGAAGCCTTTCGCTAAGGCTGTTCTTGTGGAATTGGCAAAGGGATATTTGGAAGCCCTTAGAGGGCTATGGTGAAAAAGGAAATATCTTCCGTTCAAAACTGGAAAGAAGCTTTCTGAGAAACTGCTCTGTGTTCTGTGAATTCATCTCACAGAGTTACATCTTTCCTTTCAAGAAGCCTTTCGCTAAGGTTGTTCTTGTATAATTGGCAAAGGGATATTTGGAAGCCCATAGAGGGCTATGGTGAAAAAGGAAATATCTTCCGTTGAAAACTGGAAAGAAGCTTTCTGAGAAACTGCTCTGTGTTCTGTTAATTCATCTCACGGAGTTACATCTTTCCCTTCAAGAAGCCTTTCGCTAAGGCTGTTCTTGTGGAATTGGCAAAGGGATATTTGGAAGCCCATAGAGGGCTATGTTCAAAAAGGAAATATCTTCCGTTCAAAATTGGAAAGAAGCTCTCTGAGAAACTGCTCTGTGTTCTGTGAATTCATCTCACAGAGTTACATCTTTCCCTTCAAGAAGCCTTTCGCTAAGGCTGCTCTTGTGGAATTGGCAGAGGGATATTTGGAAGCCCATAGAGGCCTTTTGTGAAAAAGGAAATATCTTCCGTTCAAAACTGGAAAGAAGCTTTCTGAGAAACTGCTCTGTGTTCTGTGAATTCATCTCACAGAGTTACATCGTTCCCTTCAAGAAGCCTTTTGCTAAGGCTGTTCTTGTGGAATTGGCAAAGGGATATTTGGAAGCCCATAGAGGCCTATGGTGAAAAAGGAAATATCTTCCGTTCAAAACTGGAAAGAAGCTTTCTGAGAAACTGTTCTGTGTTCTGCTAATTCATCTCACAGAGTTACATCTTTCCCTTCAAGAAGCCTTTCGCTAAGGCTGTTCTTGTGGAATTGGCAAAGGGATATTTGGAAGCCCATAGAGGCCTATGGTGAAAAAGGAAATATCTTCCGTTCAAAACTGGAAAGAAGCTTTCTGAGAAACTGCTCTGTGTTCTGTGAATTCATCTCAGAGAGTTACATCTTTCCCTTCAAGAAGCCTTTCGCTAAGGCTGTTCTTGTGGAATTGGCAAAGGGATATTTGGAAGCCCATAGAGGCCTATGGTGAAAAAGGAAATATCTTCCGTTCAAAACTGGAAAGAAGCTTTCTGAGAAACTGCTCTGTTTTCTGTGAATTCATCTCACAGAGTTACATCTTTCCCTTCAAGAAGCCTTTCGCTAAGGCTGTTCTTGTGGAATTGGCAAAGGGATATTTGGAAGCCCATAGAGGGCTATGGTGAAAAAGGAAATATCTTCCGTTCAAAACTGGAAAGAAGCTTTCTGAGAAACTGCTCTGTGTTCTGTGAATTCATCTCACAGAGTTACATCTTTCCCTTCAAGAAGCCTTTAGCTAAGGCTGTTCTTGTGGAATTGGCAAAGGGATATTTGGAAGCCCATAGACGGCTATGGAGAAAAAGGAAATATCTTCCGTTCAAAACTGGAAAGAAGCTTTCTGAGAAACTGTTCTGTGTTCTGTGAATTCATCTCACAGAGTTACATCTTTCCCTTCAAGAAGCCTTTCGCTAAGGCTGTTCTTGTGGAATTGGCAAAGGGATATTTTTAAGCCCATAGGGGCCTATGGTGAAAAAGGAAATATCTTCCGTTCAAAACTGGAAAGAAGCTTTCTGAGAAACTGCTCTGTGTTCTGTGAATTCATCTCACAGAGTTACATCTTTCCCTTCAAGAAGCCTTTCGCTAAGGCTGTTCTTGTGGAATTGGCAAAGGGATATTTGGAAGCCCATAGAGGGCTATGGTGAAAAAGGAAATATCTTCCGTTCAAAACTGTAAAGAAGCTTTCTGAGAAACTGCTATGTGTTCTGTGAATTCATCTCACAGAGTTACATCTGTCCCTTCAAGAAGCCTTTCGCTAAGGTTGTTCTTGTATAACTGGCAAAGGGATATTTGGAAGCCCATAGAGGGCTATGGTGAAAAAGGAAATATCTTCCGTTCAAAACTGGAAAGAAGCTTTCTGAGAAACTGCACTGTGTTCTGTTAATTCATCTCAGAGAGTTACATCTTTCCCTTCAAGAAGCCTTTCGCTAAGGCTGTTCTTGTGGAATTGGCAAAGGGATATTTGGAAGCCCATAGAGGGCTATGGTGAAAAAGGAAATATCTTCCGTTCAAAACTGGAAAGAAGCTTTCTGAGATACTGCTCTGTGTTCTGTGAATTCATCTCACAGAGTTACATCTTTCCCTTCAAGAAGCCTTTCGCTAAGGCTGTTCTTGTGGAATTGGCAAAGGGATATTTGGAAGCCCATAGAGGCCTATGGTGAAAAAGGAAATATCTTCCTTTCAAAACTGGAAAGAAGCTTTCTGAGAAACTGCTCTGTGTTCTGTGAATTCATCTCACAGAGTTACATCTTTCCCTTCAAGAAGCCTTTCGCTAAGGCTGTTCTTGTGGAATTGGCAAAGGGATATTTGGAAGCCCATAGAGGGCTATGGTGAAAAAGGAAATATCTTCCGTTCAAAACTGGAAAGAAGCTTTCTGAGAAACTGCTCTGTGTTCTGTGAATTCATCTCACAGAGTTACATCTTTCCCTTCAAGAAGCCTTTCGCTAAGGCTGTTCTTGTGGAATTGGCAAAGGGATATTTGGAAGCCCATAGAGGGCTATGGTGAAAAAGGAAATATCTTCCGTTCAAAACTGGAAAGAAGCTTTCTGAGAAACTGCTCTGTGTTCTGTGAATTCATCTCACAGAGTTACATCTTTCCCTTCACGAAGCCTTTCGCTAAGGCTGTTCTTGTGGAATTGGCAAAGGGATATTTGGAAGCCCATAGAGGCCTATGGTGAAAAAGGAAATATCTTCCGTTCAAAACTGGAAAGAAGCTTTCTGAGAAACTGCTCTGTGTTCTGTGAATTCATCTCACAGAGTTACATCTTTCCCTTCAAGAAGCCTTTCGCTAAGGCTGTTCTTGTGGAATTGGCAAAGGGATATTTGGAAGCCCATAGAGGGCTATGGTGAAAAAGGAAATATCTTCCGTTCAAAACTGGAAAGAAGCTTTCTGAGAAACTGCTCTGTGTTCTGTGAATTCATCTCACAGAGTTACATCTTTCCCTTCAAGAAGCCTTTCGCTAAGGTTGTTTTTGTATAATTGGCAAAGGGATATTTGGAAGCCCATAGAGGGCTATGGTGAAAAAGGAAATATCTTCCGTTCAAAACTGGAAAGAAGCTTTCTGAGAAACTGCTCTGTGTTCTGTGAATTCATCTCACAGAGTTACATCTTTCCCTTCAAGAAGCCTTTCGCTAAGGCTGTTCTTGTGGAATTGGCAAAGGGATATTTGGAAACCCATAGAGGGCTATGGTGAAAAAGGAAATATCTTCCGTTCACAACTGGAAAGAAGCTTTCTGAGAAACTGCTCTGTGTTCTGTGAATTCATCTCACAGAGTTACATCTTTCCCTTCAAGAAACATTTCGCTAAGGTTGTTTTTGTATAATTGGCAAAGGGATATTTGGAAGCCCATAGAGGGCTATGGTGAAAAAGGAAATATCTTCCGTTCAAAACTGGAAAGAAGCTTTCTGAGAAACTGCTCTGTGTTCTGTTAATTCATCCCACGGAGTTACATCTTTCCCTTCAAGAAGCCTTTCGCTAAGGCTGTTCTTGTGGAATTGGCAAAGGGATATTTGGAAGCCCATAGTGGGCTATTGTGAAAAAGGAAATATCTTCCGTTCAAAACTGGAAAGAAGCTTTCTGAGAAACGGCTCTGTGTTCTGTGAATTCATCTCACAGAGTTACATCTTTCCCTTCAAGAAGCCTTTCGCTAAGGCTGCTCTTGTGGAATTGGCAAACGGATATTTGGAAGCCCATAGAGGCCTATGGTGAAAAAGGAAATATCTTCCGTTCCAAACTGGAAAGAAGCTTTCTGAGAAACTGTTCTGTGTTCTGCTAATTCATCTTACAGAGTTACATATTTCCCTTCAAGAAGCCTTTCGCTAAGGCTGTTCTTGTGGAATTGGCAAAGGGATATTTGGAAGCCCATAGAGGGCTATGGTGAAAAAGGAAATATCTTCCGTTCAAAACTGGAAAGAAGCTTTCTGAGAAACTGCTCTGTGTTCTGTGAATTCATCTCACAGGGTTACATCTTTCCCTTCAAGAAGCCTTTCGCTAAGGCTGTTCTTGTGGAATTGGCAAAGGGATATTTGGAAGCCCTTAGAGGCCTATGGTGAAAAAGGAAATATCTTCCGTTCAAAACTGGAAAGAAGCTTTCTGAGAAACTGCTCTGTGTTCTGTGAATTCATCTCACAGAGTTACATCTTTCCCTTCAAGAAGCCTTTCGCTAAGGCTGTTCTTGTGGAATTGGCAAAGGCATATTTGGAAGCCCTTAGACGGCTATATTGAAAAAGGAAATATCTTCCGTTCAAAACTGGAAAGAAGCTTTCTGAGAAACTGCTCTGTGTTCTGTGAATTCACCTCACAGAGTTACATCTTTCCCTTCAAGAAGCCTTTCGCTAAGGCTGTTCTTGTGGAATTGGCAAAGCGATATTTGGAAGCCCATAGAGGGCTATGGTGAAAAAGGAAATATCTTCCGTTCAAAACTGGAAAGAAGATTTCTGAGAAACTGCTCTGTGTTCTGTGAATTCATCTCACAGAGTTACATCTTTCCCTTCAAGAAGCCTTTCGCTAAGGCTGTTCTTGTGGAATTGGCAAAGGGATATTTGGAAGCCCATAGAGGCCTATGGTGAAAAAGGAAATATCTTCCGTTCAAAACTGGAAAGAAGCTTTCTGAGAAACTGCTCTGTGTTCTGTGAATTCATCTCACAGAGTTACATCTTTCCCTTCAAGAAGCCTTTCGCTAAGGCTGTTCTTGTGGAATTGGCAAAGGGATATTTGGAAGCCCATAGACGGCTATGGTGAAAAAGGAAATATCTTCCGTTCAAAACTGGAAAGAAGCTTTCTGAGAAACTGCTCTGTGTTCTGTTAATTCATCTCACAGAGTTACATCTTTCCCTTCAAGAAGCCTTTCGGTAAGGCTGTTCTTGTGGAATTGGCAAAGGGATATTTGGAAGCCCATAGACGGCTGTGTTGAAAAAGGAAATATCTTCCGTTCAAAACTGGAAAGAAGCTTTCTGAGAAACTGCTCTGTGTTCTGTGAATTCATCTCACAGAGTTACATCTTTCCCTTCAAGAAGCCTTTCGCTAAGGCTGTTCTTGTGGAATTGGCAAAGGGATATTTGGAAGCCCATAGAGGGCTATGGTGAAAAAGGAAATATCTTCCGTTCAAAACTGGAAAGAAGCTTTCTGAGAAACTGCTCTGTGTTCTGTGAATTCATCTCACAGAGTTACATCTTCCCCTTCAAGAAGCCTTTCGCTAAGGCTGTTCTTGTGGAATTGGCAAAGGGATATTTGGAAGCCCATAGAGGGCTATGGTGAAAAAGGAAATATCTTCCGTTCAAAACTGGAAAGAAGCTTTCTGAGAAACTGCTCTGTGTTCTGTGAATTCATCTCACAGAGTTACATCTTTCCCTTCAAGAAGCCTTTCGCTAAGGCTGTTCTTGTGGAATTGCAAAGGGATATTTGGAAGCCTATATACGGCTATGGAGAAAAAGGAAATATCTTCCGTTCAAAACTGGAAAGAAGCTTTCTGAAAAACTGCTCTGTGTTCTGTGAATTCATCTCACAGAGTTACATCTTTCCCTTCAAGAAGCCTTTCGCTAAGGCTGTTCTTGTGGAATTGGCAAAGGGATATTTGGAAGCCCATAGAGGGCTATGGTGAAAAAGGAAATATCTTCCGTTCAAAACTGGAAAGAAGCTTTCTGAGAAACTGCTCTGTGTTCTGTGAATTCATCTCACAGAGTTACATCTTTCCCTTCAAGAAGCCTTTCGCTAAGGCTGCTCTTGTGGAATTGGCAAAGGGATATTTGGAAGCCCATAGAGGCCTATGGTGAAAAAGGAAATATCTTCCGTTCAAAACTGGAAAGAAGCTTTCTGAGAAACTGCTCTGTGTTCTGTGAATTCATCTCACAGAATTACATCTTTCCCTTCAAGAAGCCTTTTGCTAAGGCTGTTCTTGTGGAATTGGCAAAGGGATATTTGGAAGCCCATAGAGGGCTATGGTGAAAAAGGAAATATCTTCCGTTCAAAACTGGAAAGAAGCTTTCTGAGAAACTGCTCTGTGTTCTGTGAATTCATCTCACAGAGTTACATCTTTCCCTTCAAGAAGCCTTTCGCTAAGGCCGCTCTTGTGGAATTGGCAAAGGGATATTTGGAAGCCCATAGAGGCCTATTGTGAAAAAGGAAATATCTTCCGTTCAAAAGTGGAAAGAAGCTTTCTGAGAAACTGCTCTGTGTTCTGTGAATTCATCTCACAGAGTTACATCTTTCCCTTCAAGAAGCCTTTTGCTAAGGCTGTTCTTGTGGAATTGGCAAAGGGATATTTGGAAGCCCATAGAGGCCTATGGTGAAAAAGGAAATATCTTCCGTTCAAAACTGGAAAGAAGCTTTCTGAGAAACTGTTCTGTGTTCTGCTAATTCATCTCACAGAGTTACATATTTCCCTTCAAGAAGCCTTTCGCTAAGGCTGTTCTTGTGGAATTGGCAAAGGGATATTTGGAAGCCCATAGAGGGCTATGGTGAAAAAGGAAATATCTTCCGTTCAAAACTGGAAAGAAGCTTTCTGAGAAACTGCTCTGTGTTCTGTGAATTCATCTCACAGAGTTACATCTTTCCCTTCAAGAAGCCTTTCGCTAAGGCTGTTCTTGTGGAATTGGCAAAGGGATATTTGGAAGCCCATAGAGGCCTATGGTGAAAAAGGAAATATCTTCCGTTCAAAACTGGAAAGAAGCTTTCTGAGAAACTGCTCTGTGTTCTGTGAATTCATCTCACAGAGTTACATCTTTCCCTTCAAGAAGCCTTTCGCTAAGGCTGTTCTTGTGGAATTGGCAAAGGGATATTTGGAAGCCCATAGACGGCTATGGTGAAAAAGGAAATATCTTCCGTTCAAAACTGGAAAGAAGCTTTCTGAGAAACTGCTCTGTGTTCTGTTAATTCATCTCACAGAGTTACATCTTTCCCTTCAAGAAGCCTTTCGGTAAGGCTGTTCTTGTGGAATTGGCAAAGGGATATTTGGAAGCCCATAGACGGCTGTGTTGAAAAAGGAAATATCTTCCGATCAAAACTGGAAAGAAGCTTTCTGAGAAACTGCTCTGTGTTCTGTGAATTCATCTCACAGAGTTACATCTTTCCCTTCAAGAAGCCTTTCGCTAAGGCTGTTCTTGTGGAATTGGCAAAGGGATATTTGGAAGCCCATAGAGGCCTATGGTGAAAAAGGAAATATCTTCCGTTCAAAACTGGAAAGAAGCTTTCTGAGAAACTGCTCTGTGTTCTGTGAATTCATCTCACAGAGTTACATCTTTCCCTTCAAGAAGCCTTTCGCTAAGGCTGTTCTTGTGGAATTGGCAAAGGGATATTTGGAAGCCCATAGACGGCTATGGTGAAAAAGGAAATATCTTCCGTTCAAAACTGGAAAGAAGCTTTCTGAGAAACTGCTCTGTGTTCTGTTAATTCATCTCACAGAGTTACATCTTTCCCTTCAAGAAGCCTTTCGGTAAGGCTGTTCTTGTGGAATTGGCAAAGGGATATTTGGAAGCCCATAGACGGCTGTGTTGAAAAAGGAAATATCTTCCGTTCAAAACTGGAAAGAAGCTTTCTGAGAAACTGCTCTGTGTTCTGTGAATTCATCTCACAGATTTACATCTTTCCCTTCAAGAAGCCTTTCGCTAAGGCTGTTCTTGTGGAATTGGCAAAGGGATATTTGGAAGCCCATAGAGGCCTATGGTGAAAAAGGAAATATCTTCCGTTCAAAACTGGAAAGAATCTTTCTGAGAAACTGCTCTGTGTTCTGTGAATTCATCTCACAGAGTTACATCTTTCCCTTCAAGAAGCCTTTCGCTAAGGCTGTTCTTGTGGAATTGGCAAAGGGATATTTGGAAGCCCATAGAGGGCTATGGTGAAAAAGGAAATATCTTCCGTTCAAAACTGGAAAGAAGCTTTCTGAGAAACTGTTCTGTGTTCTGCTAATTCATCTCGCAGAGTTACATCTTTCCCTTCAAGAAGCCTTTCGCTAAGGCTGTTCTTGTGGAATTGGCAAAGGGATATTTGGAAGCCCATAGAGGGCTATGGTGAAAAAGGGAATATCTTCCGTTCAAAACTGGAAAGAAGCTTTCTGAGAAACTGCTCTGTGTTCTGTGAATTCATCTCACAGAGTTACATCTATCCCTTCAAGAAGCTTTTCGCTAAGGCTGTTCTTGTGGAATTGGTAAAGGGATATTTGGAAGCCCATAGAGGCCTATGGTGAAAAAGGAAATATCTTCCGTTCAAAACTGGAAAGAAGCTTTCTGAGAAACTGCTCTGTGTTCTGTGAATTCATCTCACAGAGTTACATCTTTCCCTTCAAGAAGCCTTTCGCTAAGG
This sequence comes from Chlorocebus sabaeus, assembly GCF_047675955.1. NCBI lineage: Eukaryota > Metazoa > Chordata > Mammalia > Primates > Cercopithecidae > Chlorocebus > Chlorocebus sabaeus. The sequence goes on from NC_132910.1 coordinate 18,839,395, forward strand.
CTGTTCTTGTGGAATTGGCAAAGGGATATTTGGAAGCCCATAGAGGGCTATGGTGAAAAAGGAAATATCTTCCGTTCAAAACTGGAAAGAAGCTTTCTGAGAAACTGCTCTGTGTTCTGTGAATTCATCTCACAGAGTTACATCTTTCCTTTCAAGAAGCCTTTCGCTAAGGTTGTTCTTGTATAATTGGCAAAGGGATATTTGGAAGCCCATAGAGGGCTATGGTGAAAAAGGAAATATCTTCCGTTGAAAACTGGAAAGAAGCTTTCTGAGAAACTGCTCTGTGTTCTGTTAATTCATCTCACGGAGTTACATCTTTCCCTTCAAGAAGCCTTTCGCTAAGGCTGTTCTTGTGGAATTGGTAAAGGGATATTTGGAAGCCCATAGAGGGCTATGGTCAAAAAGGAAATATCTTCCGTTCAAAACTGGAAAGAAGCTCTCTGAGAAACTGCTCTGTGTTCTGTGAATTCATCTCACAGAGTTACATCTTTCCCTTCAAGAAGCCTTTCGCTAAGGCTGCTCTTGTGGAATTGGCAGAGGGATATTTGGAAGCCCATAGAGGCCTTTTGTGAAAAAGGAAATATCTTCCGTTCAAAACTGGAAAGAAGCTTTCTGAGAAACTGCTCTGTGTTCTGTGAATTCATCTCACAGAGTTACATCTTTCCCTTCAAGAAGCCTTTTGCTAAGGCTGTTCTTGTGGAATTGGCAAAGGGATATTTGGAAGCCCATAGAGGCCTATGGTGAAAAGGAAATATCTTCCGTTCAAAACTGGAAAGAAGCTTTCTGAGAAACTGTTCTGTGTTCTGGTAATTCATCTCACAGAGTTACATCTTTCCCTTCAAGAAGCCTTTCGCTAAGGCTGTTCTTGTGGAATTGGCAAAGGGATATTTGGAAGCCCATAGAGGGCTATGGTGAAAAAGGAAATATCTTCCGTTCAAAACTGGAAAGAAGCTTTCTGAGAAACTGCTCTGTGTTCTGTGAATTCATCTCAGAGAGTTACATCTTTCCCTTCAAGAAGCCTTTCGCTAAGGCTGTTCTTGTGGAATTGGCAAAGGGATCTTTGGAAGCCCATAGAGGCCTATGGTGAAAAAGGAAATATCTTCCGTTCAAAACTGGAAAGAAGCTTTCTGAGAAACTGCTCTGTTTTCTGTGAATTCATCTCACAGAGTTACATCTTTCCCTTCAAGAAGCCTTTCGCTAAGGCTGTTCTTGTGGAATTGGCAAAGGGATATTTGGAAGCCCATAGAGGCCTATGGTGAAAAAGGAAATATCTTCCGTTCAAAACTGGAAAGAAGCTTTCTGAGAAACTGCTCTGTGTTCTGTGAATTCATCTCACAGAGTTACATCTTTCCCTTCAAGAAGCCTTTAGCTAAGGCTGTTCTTGTGGAATTGGCAAAGGGATATTTGGAAGCCCATAGACGGCTATGGAGAAAAAGGAAATATCTTCCGTTCAAAACTGGAAAGAAGCGTTCTGAGAAACTGTTCTGTGTTCTGTGAATTCATCTCACAGAGTTACATCTTTCCCTTCAAGAAGCCTTTCGCTAAGGCTGTTCTTGTGGAATTGGCAAAGGGATATTTTAAGCCCATAGGGGCCTATGGTGAAAAAGGAAATATCTTCCGTTCAAAAGTGGAAAGAAGCTTTCTGAGAAACTGCTCTGTGTTCTGTGAATTCATCTCACAGAGTTACATCTTTCCCTTCAAGAAGCCTTTCGCTAAGGCTGTTCTTGTGGAATTGGCAAAGGGATATTTGGAAGCCCATAGAGGGCTATGGTGAAAAAGGAAATATCTTCCGTTCAAAACTGGAAAGAAGCTTTCTGAGAAACTGCTATGTGTTCTGTGAATTCATCTCACAGAGTTACATCTTTCCCTTCAAGAAGCCTTTCGCTAAGGCTGTTCTTGTGGAATTGGCAAAGCGATATTTGGAAGCCCATAGATGGCTATGGTGAAAAAGGAAATATCTTCCGTTCAAAACTGGAAAGAAGATTTCTGAGAAACTGCTCTGTGTTCTGTGAATTCATCTCACAGAGTTACATCTTTCCCTTCAAGAAGCTTTTCGCTAAGGCTGTTCTTGTGGAATTGGCAAAGGGATATTTGGAAGCCCATAGAGGGCTATGGTGAAAAAGGAAATATCTTCGTTCAAAACTGGAAAGAAGCTTTCTGAGAAACTGCTCTGTGTTCTGTGAATTCATCTCACAGAGTTACATCTTTCCCTTCAAGAAGCCTTTCGCTAAGGCTGTTCTTGTGGAATTGGCAAAGGAATATTTGGAAGCCCATAGACGCCTATGGTGAAAAAGGAAATATCTTCCGTTCAAAACTGGAAAGGAGCTTTCTGAGAAACTGCTCTGTGTTCTGTGAATTCATCTCACAGAGTTATATCGTTCCCTTCATGAAGCCTTTCGCTAAGGCTGTTCTTGTGGAATTGGCAAAGGGATATTTGGAAGCCCATAGAGGGCTATGGTGAAAAAGGAAATATCTTCCGTTCAAAACTGGAAAGAAGCTTTCTGAGAAACTGCTCTGTGTTCTGTTAATTCATCTCACAGAGTTACATCTTTCCCTTCAAGAAGCCTTTCGCTAAGGCTGTTCTTGTGGAATTGGCCAAGGGATATTTGGAAGCCCATAGAGGGCTATGGTGATAAAGGAAATATCTTCCGTTCAAAACTGGAAAGAAGCTTTCTGAGAAACTGCTCTGTGTTCTGTGAATTCATCTCACAGAGTTACATCTTTCCCTTCAAGAAGCCTTTCGCTAAGGCTGTTCTTGTGGAATTGGCAAAGGGATATTTGGAAGCCCATAGAGGCCTATGGTGAAAAAGGAAATATCTTCCGTTCAAAACTGGAAAGAAGCATTCTGAGAAACTGCTCTGTGTTCTGTGAATTCATCTCACAGAGTTACATCTTTCCCTTCAAGAAGCCTTTCGCTAAGGCTGTTCTTGTGGAATTGGCAAAGGGATATTTGGAAGCCCTTAGAGGGCTATGGTGAAAAAGGAAATATCTTCCGTTCAAAACTGGAAAGAAGCTTTCTGAGAAACTGCTCTGTGTTCTGTGAATTCATCTCACAGAGTTACATCTTTCCCTTCAAGAAGCCTTTCGCTAAGGTTGTTTTTGTATAATTGGCAAAGGGATATTTGGAAGCCCATAGAGGGCTATGGTGAAAAAGGAAATATCTTCCGTTCAAAACTGGAAAGAAGCTTTCTGAGAAACTGCTCTGTGTTCTGTTAATTCATCCCACGGAGTTACATCTTTCCCTTCAAGAAGCCTTTCGCTAAGGCTGTTCTTGTGGAATTGGCAAAGGGATATTTGGAAGCCCATAGAGGGCTATGGTGAAAAAGGAAATATCTTCCGTTCAAAACTGGAAAGAAGCTTTCTGAGAAACTGCTCTGTGTTCTGTTAATTCATCTCACAGAGTTACATCTTTCCCTTCAAGAAGCCTTTCGCTAAGGCCGCTCTTGTGGAATTGGCAAAGGGATATTTGGAAGCCCATAGAGGCCTATTGTGAAAAAGGAAATATCTTCCGTTCAAAACTGGAAAGAAGCTTTCTGAGAAACTGCTCTGTGTTCTGTGAATTCATCTCACAGAGTTACATCTTTCCCTTCAAGAAGCCTTTCGCTAAGGCTGTTCTTGTGGAATTGGCAAAGGGATATTTGGAAGCCCATAGAGGGCTATGGTGAAAAAGGAAATATCTTCCGTTCAAAACTGGAAAGAAGCTTTCTGAGAAACTGCTCTGTGTTCTGTGAATTCATCTCACAGAGTTACATCTTTCCCTTCAAGAAGCCTTTCGCTAAGGCTGCTCTTGTGGAATTGGCAAAGGGATATTTGGAAGCCCATAGAGGCCTATGGTGAAAAAGGAAATATCTTCCGTTCAAAACTGGAAAGAAGCTTTCTGAGAAACTGCTCTGTGTTCTGTGAATTCATCTCACAGAATTACATCTTTCCCTTCAAGAAGCCTTTTGCTAAGGCTGTTCTTGTGGAATTGGCAAAGGGATATTTGGAAGCCCATAGAGGGCTATGGTGAAAAAGGAAATATCTTCCGTTCAAAACTGGAAAGAAGCTTTCTGAGAAACTGCTCTGTGTTCTGTGAATTCATCTCACAGAGTTACATCTTTCCCTTCAAGAAGCCTTTCGCTAAGGCCGCTCTTGTGGAATTGGCAAAGGGATATTTGGAAGCCCATAGAGGCCTATTGTGAAAAAGGAAATATCTTCCGTTCAAAAGTGGAAAGAAGCTTTCTGAGAAACTGCTCTGTGTTCTGTGAATTCATCTCACAGAGTTACATCTTTCCCTTCAAGAAGCCTTTTGCTAAGGCTGTTCTTGTGGAATTGGCAAAGGGATATTTGGAAGCTCATAGAGGCCTATGGTGAAAAAGGAAATATCTTCCGTTCAAAACTGGAAAGAAGCTTTCTGAGAAACTGTTCTGTGTTCTGCTAATTCATCTCACAGATTTACATATTTCCCTTCAAGAAGCCTTTCGCTAAGGCTGTTCTTGTGGAATTGGCAAAGGGATATTTGGAAGCCCATAGAGGGCTATGGTGAAAAAGGAAATATCTTCCGTTCAAAACTGGAAAGAAGCTTTCTGAGAAACTGCTCTGTGTTCTGTGAATTCATCTCACAGAGTTACATCTTTCCCTTCAAGAAGCCTTTCGCTAAGGCTGTTCTTTTGGAATTGGCAAAGGGATATTTGGAAGCCCATAGAGGCCTATGGTGAAAAAGGAAATATCTTCCGTTCAAAACTGGAAAGAAGCTTTCTGAGAAACTGCTCTGTGTTCTGTGAATTCATCTCACAGAGTTACATCTTTCCCTTCAAGAAGCCTTTCGCTAAGGCTGTTCTTGTGGAATTGGCAAAGGGATATTTGGAAGCCCATAGACAGCTATGGTGAAAAAGGAAATATCTTCCGTTCAAAACTGGAAAGAAGCTTTCTGAGAAACTGCTCTGTGTTCTGTGAATTCATCTCACAGAGTTACATCTTTCCCTTCAAGAAGCCTTTCGGTAAGGCTGTTCTTGTGGAATTGGCAAAGGGATATTTGGAAGCCCATAGACGGCTGTGTTGAAAAAGGAAATATCTTCCGTTCAAAACTGGAAAGAAGCTTTCTGAGAAACTGCTCTGTGTTCTGTGAATTCATCTCACAGAGTTACATCTTTCCCTTCAAGAAGCCTTTCGCTAAGGCTGTTCTTGTGGAATTGGCAAAGGGATATTTGGAAGCCCATAGAGGCCTATGGTGAAAAAGGAAATATCTTCCGTTCAAAACTGGAAAGAATCTTTCTGAGAAACTGCTCTGTGTTCTGTGAATTCATCTCACAGAGTTACATCTTTCCCTTCAAGAAGCCTTTCGCTAAGGCTGTTCTTGTGGAATTGGCAAAGGGATATTTGGAAGCCCATAGAGGGCTATGGTGAAAAAGGAAATATCTTCCGTTCAAAACTGGAAAGAAGCTTTCTGAGAAACTGCTATGTGTTCTGTGAATTCATCTCACAGAGTTACATCTTTCCCTTCAAGAAGCCTTTCGCTAAGGCTGTTCTTGTGGAATTGGCAAAGCGATATTTGGAAGCCCATAGATGGCTATGGTGAAAAAGGAAATATCTTCCGTTCAAAACTGGAAAGAAGATTTCTGAGAAACTGCTCTGTGTTCTGTGAATTCATCTCACAGAGTTACATCTTTCCCTTCAAGAAGCTTTTCGCTAAGGCTGTTCTTGTGGAATTGGCAAAGGGATATTTGGAAGCCCATAGAGGGCTATGGTGAAAAAGGAAATATCTTCGTTCAAAACTGGAAAGAAGCTTTCTGAGAAACTGCTCTGTGTTCTGTGAATTCATCTCACAGAGTTACATCTTTCCCTTCAAGAAGCCTTTCGCTAAGGCTGTTCTTGTGGAATTGGCAAAGGAATATTTGGAAGCCCATAGACGCCTATGGTGAAAAAGGAAATATCTTCCGTTCAAAACTGGAAAGGAGCTTTCTGAGAAACTGCTCTGTGTTCTGTGAATTCATCTCACAGAGTTATATCGTTCCCTTCATGAAGCCTTTCGCTAAGGCTGTTCTTGTGGAATTGGCAAAGGGATATTTGGAAGCCCATAGAGGGCTATGGTGAAAAAGGAAATATCTTCCGTTCAAAACTGGAAAGAAGCTTTCTGAGAAACTGCTCTGTGTTCTGTTAATTCATCTCACAGAGTTACATCTTTCCCTTCAAGAAGCCTTTCGCTAAGGCTGTTCTTGTGGAATTGGCCAAGGGATATTTGGAAGCCCATAGAGGGCTATGGTGATAAAGGAAATATCTTCCGTTCAAAACTGGAAAGAAGCTTTCTGAGAAACTGCTCTGTGTTCTGTGAATTCATCTCACAGAGTTACATCTTTCCCTTCAAGAAGCCTTTCGCTAAGGTTGTTTTTGTATAATTGGCAAAGGGATATTTGGAAGCCCATAGAGGGCTATGGTGAAAAAGGAAATATCTTCCGTTCAAAACTGGAAAGAAGCTTTCTGAGAAACTGCTCTGTGTTCTGTGAATTCATCTCACAGAGTTACATCTTTCCCTTCAAGAAGCCTTTCGCTAAGGCTGCTCTTGTGGAATTGGCAAAGGGATATTTGGAAGCCCATAGAGGCCTATGGTGAAAAAGGAAATATCTTCCGTTCAAAACTGGAAAGAAGCTTTCTGAGAAACTGCTCTGTGTTCTGTGAATTCATCTCACAGAATTACATCTTTCCCTTCAAGAAGCCTTTTGCTAAGGCTGTTCTTGTGGAATTGGCAAAGGGATATTTGGAAGCCCATAGAGGGCTATGGTGAAAAAGGAAATATCTTCCGTTCAAAACTGGAAAGAAGCTTTCTGAGAAACTGCTCTGTGTTCTGTGAATTCATCTCACAGAGTTACATCTTTCCCTTCAAGAAGCCTTTCGCTAAGGCCGCTCTTGTGGAATTGGCAAAGGGATATTTGGAAGCCCATAGAGGCCTATTGTGAAAAAGGAAATATCTTCCGTTCAAAAGTGGAAAGAAGCTTTCTGAGAAACTGCTCTGTGTTCTGTGAATTCATCTCACAGAGTTACATCTTTCCCTTCAAGAAGCCTTTTGCTAAGGCTGTTCTTGTGGAATTGGCAAAGGGATATTTGGAAGCCCATAGAGGCCTATGGTGAAAAAGGAAATATCCTCCGTTCAAAACTGGAAAGAAGCTTTCTGAGAAACTGTTCTGTGTTCTGCTAATTCATCTCACAGAGTTACATATTTCCCTTCAAGAAGCCTTTCGCTAAGGCTGTTCTTGTGGAATTGGCAAAGGGATATTTGGAAGCCCATAGAGGGCTATGGTGAAAAAGGAAATATCTTCCGTTCAAAACTGGAAAGAAGCTTTCTGAGAAACTGCTCTGTGTTCTGTGAATTCATCTCACAGAGTTACATCTTTCCCTTCAAGAAGCCTTTCGCTAAGGCTGTTCTTGTGGAATTGGCAAAGGGATATTTGGAAGCCCATAGAGGCCTATGGTGAAAAAGGAAATATCTTCCGTTCAAAACTGGAAAGAAGCTTTCTGAGAAACTGCTCTGTGTTCTGTGAATTCATCTCACAGAGTTACATCTTTCCCTTCAAGAAGCCTTTCGCTAAGGCTGTTCTTGTGGAATTGGCAAAGGGATATTTGGAAGCCCATAGACGGCTATGGTGAAAAAGGAAATATCTTCCGTTCAAAACTGGAAAGAAGCTTTCTGAGAAACTGCTCTGTGTTCTGTGAATTCATCTCACAGAGTTACATCTTTCCCTTCAAGAAGCCTTTCGCTAAGGCTGTTCTTGTGGAATTGGCAAAGGGATATTTGGAAGCCCATAGACGGCTATGGAGAAAAAGGAAATATCTTCCGTTCAAAACTGGAAAGAAGCTTTCTGAGAAACTACTCTGTGTTCTGTGAATTCATCTCACAGAGTTACATCTTTCCCTTCAAGAAGCCTTTCGCTAAGGCTGTTCTTGTGGAATTGGCCAAGGGATATTTGGAAGCCCATAGAGGCCTACGGTGAAAAAGGAAATATCTTCCGTTCAAAACTGGAAAGAATCTTTCTGAGAAACTACTCTGTGTTCTGTGAATTCATCTCACAGAGTTACATCTTTCCCTTCAAGAAGCTTTTCGCTAAGGCTGTTCTTGTGGAATTGGCAAAGGGATATTTGGAAGCCCTTAGAGGGCTATGGTGAAAAAGGAAATATCTTCCGTTCAAAACTGGAAAGAAGCTTTCTGAGAAACTGCTCTGTGTTCTGTGAATTCATCTCACAGAGTTACATCTTTCCTTTCAAGAAGCCTTTCGCTAAGGTTGTTCTTGTATAATTGGCAAAGGGATATTTGGAAGCCCATAGAGGGCTATGGTGAAAAAGGAAATATCTTCCGTTGAAAACTGGAAAGAAGCTTTCTGAGAAACTGCTCTGTGTTCTGTTAATTCATCTCACGGAGTTACATCTTTCCCTTCAAGAAGCCTTTCGCTAAGGCTGTTCTTGTGGAATTGGCAAAGGGATATTTGGAAGCCCATAGAGGGCTATGGTCAAAAAGGAAATATCTTCCGTTCAAAACTGGAAAGAAGCTCTCTGAGAAACTGCTCTGTGTTCTGTGAATTCATCTCACAGAGTTACATCTTTCCCTTCAAGAAGCCTTTCGCTAAGGCTGCTCTTGTGGAATTGGCAGAGGGATATTTGGAAGCCCATAGAGGCCTTTTGTGAAAAAGGAAATATCTTCCGTTCAAAACTGGAAAGAAGCTTTCTGAGAAACTGCTCTGTGTACTGTGAATTCATCTCACAGAGTTACATCTTTCCCTTCAAGAAGCCTTTTGCTAAGGCTGTTCTTGTGGAATTGGCAAAGGGATATTTGGAAGCCCATAGAGGCCTATGGTGAAAAGGAAATATCTTCCGTTCAAAACTGGAAAGAAGCTTTCTGAGAAACTGTTCTGTGTTCTGCTAATTCATCTCACAGAGTTACATCTTTCCCTTCAAGAAGCCTTTCGCTAAGGCTGTTCTTGTGGAATTGGCAAAGGGATATTTGGAAGCCCATAGAGGGCTATGGTGAAAAAGGAAATATCTTCCGTTCAAAACTGGAAAGAAGCTTTCTGAGAAACTGCTCTGTGTTCTGTGAATTCATCTCAGAGAGTTACATCTTTCCCTTCAAGAAGCCTTTCGCTAAGGCTGTTCTTGTGGAATTGGCAAAGGGATATTTGGAAGCCCATAGAGGCCTATGGTGAAAAAGGAAATATCTTCCGTTCAAAACTGGAAAGAAGCTTTCTGAGAAACTGCTCTGTGTTCTGTGAATTCATCTCACAGAGTTACATCTTTCCCTTCAAGAAGCCTTTCGCTAAGGCTGTTCTTGTGGAATTGGCAAAGGGATATTTGGAAGCCCATAGAGGGCTATGGTGAAAAAGGAAATATCTTCCGTTCAAAACTGGAAAGAAGCTTTCTGAGAAACTGCTCTGTGTTCTGTGAATTCATCTCACAGAGTTACATCTTTCTCTTCAAGAAGCCTTTAGCTAAGGCTGTTCTTGTGGAATTGGCAAAGGGATATTTGGAAGCCCATAGACGGATATGGAGAAAAAGGAAATATCTTCCGTTCAAAACTGGAAAGAAGCGTTCTGAGAAACTGTTCTGTGTTCTGTGAATTCATCTCACAGAGTTACATCTTTCCCTTCAAGAAGCCTTTCGCTAAGGCTCTTCTTGTGGAATTGGCAAAGGGATATTTTTAAGCCCATAGGGGCCTATGGTGAAAAAGGAAATATCTTCCGTTCAAAACTGGAAAGAAGCTTTCTGAGAAACTGCTCTGTGTTCTGTGAATTCATCTCACAGAGTTACATCTTTCCCTTCAAGAAGCCTTTCGCTAAGGCTGTTCTTGTGGAATTGGCAAAGGGATATTTGGAAGCCCATAGAGGGCTATGGTGAAAAAGGAAATATCTTCCGTTCAAAACTGGAAAGAAGCTTTCTGAGAAACTGCTATGTGTTCTGTGAATTCATCTCACAGAGTTACATCTTTCCCTTCAAGAAGCCTTTCGCTAAGGCTGTTCTTGTGGAATTGGCAAAGCGATATTTGGAAGCCCATAGATGGCTATGGTGAAAAAGGAAATATCTTCCGTTCAAAACTGGAAAGAAGATTTCTGAGAAACTGCTCTGTGTTCTGTGAATTCATCTCACAGAGTTACATCTTTCCCTTCAAGAAGCTTTTCGCTAAGGCTGTTCTTGTGGAATTGGCAAAGGGATATTTGGAAGCCCATAGAGGGCTATGGTGAAAAAGGAAATATCTTCGTTCAAAACTGGAAAGAAGCTTTCTGAGACACTGCTCTGTGTTCTGTGAATTCATCTCACAGAGTTACATCTTTCCCTTCAAGAAGCCTTTCGCTAAGGCTGTTCTTGTGGAATTGGCAAAGGAATATTTGGAAGCCCATAGACGCCTATGGTGAAAAAGGAAATATCTTCCGTTCACAACTGGAAAGGAGCTTTCTGAGAAACTGCTCTGTGTTCTGTGAATTCATCTCACAGAGTTATATCGTTCCCTTCATGAAGCCTTTCGCTAAGGCTGTTCTTGTGGAATTGGCAAAGGGATATTTGGAAGCCCATAGAGGGCTATGGTGAAAAAGGAAATATCTTCCGTTCAAAACTGGAAAGAAGCTTTCTGAGAAACTGCTCTGTGTTCTGTTAATTCATCTCACAGAGTTACATCTTTCCCTTCAAGAAGCCTTTCGCTAAGGCTGTTCTTGTGGAATTGGCCAAGGTATATTTGGAAGCCCATAGACGGCTATGCTGAAAAAGGAAATATCTTCCGTTCAAAACTGGAAAGAAGCTTTCTGAGAAACTGCTCTGTGTTCTGTGAATTCATCTCACAGAGTTACATCTTTCCCTTCAAGAAGCTATTCGCTAAGGCTGTTCTTGTGGAATTGGCAAAGGGATATTTGGAAGCCCTTAGACGGCTATGGTGAAAAAGGAAATATCTTCCGTTCAAAACTGGAAAGAAGCTTTCTGAGAAACTGCTCTGTGTTCTGTGAATTCATCTCACAGAGTTACATCTTTCCCTTCAAGAAGCCTTTCGCTAAGGCTGTTCTTGTGGAATTGGCAAAGCGATATTTGGAAGCCCATAGAGGGCTATGCTGATAAAGGAAATATCTTCCGTTCAAAACTGGAAAGAAGCTTTCTGAGAAACTGCTCTGTGTTCTGTGAATTCATCTCACAGAGTTACATCTTTCCCTTCAAGAAGCCTTTCGCTAAGGCTTTTCTTGTGGAATTGGCAAAGGGATATTAGGAAGCCCATAGACGGCTACGTTGAAAAAGGAAATATCTTCCGTTCAAAACTGGAAAGAAGCTTTCTGAGAAACTGCTCTGTGTTCTGTGAATTCATCTCACAGAGTTACATCTTTCCCTTCAAGAAGCCTTTCGCTAAGGCTGTTCTTGTGGAATTGGCAAAGGGATATTTGGAAGCCCTTAGACGGCTATGGTGAAAAAGGAAATATCTTCCGTTCAAAACTGGAAAGAAGCTTTCTGAGAAACTGCTCTGTGTTCTGTGAATTCATCTCACAGAGTTACATCTTTCCCTTCAAGAAGCCTTTCGCTAAGGCTGTTCTTGTGGAATTGGCAAAGCGATATTTGGAAGCCCATAGAGGGCTATGGTGAAAAAGGAAATATCTTCCGTTCAAAACTGGAAAGAAGCTTTCTGAGAAACTGCTCTGTGTTCTGTGAATTCATCTCACAGAGTTACATCTTTCCCTTCAAGAAGCCTTTCGCTAAGGCTGTTCTTGTGGAATTGGCAAAGGGATATTTGGAAGCCCATAGAGGGCTATGGTGAAAAAGGAAATATCTTCCGTTCAAAACTGGAAAGAAGCTTTCTGAGAAATTGCTCTGTGTTCTGTGAATTCATCTCACAGAGTTACATCTTTCCCTTCAAGAAGCCTTTCGCTAAGGTTGTTTTTGTATAATTTTCAAAGGGATATTTGGAAGCCCATAGAGGGCTATGGTGAAAAAGGAAATATCTTCTGTTCAAAACTGAAAAGAAGCTTTCTGAGAAACTGCTCTGTGTTCTGTTAATTCATCCCACGGAGTTACATCTTTCCCTTCAAGAAGCCTTTCGCTAAGGCTGTTCTTGTGGAATTGGCAAAGGGATATTTGGAAGCCCATAGAGGGCTATGGTGAAAAAGGAAATATCTTCCGTTCAAAACTGGAAAGAAGCTTTCTGAGAAACTGCTCTGTGTTCTGTGAATTCATCTCACAGAGTTACATCTTTCCCTTCAAGAAGCCTTTCGCTAAGGCTGCTCTTGTGGAATTGGCAAAGGGATATTTGGAAGCCCCTAGAGGCCTATTGTGAAAAAGGAAATATCTTCCGTTCAAAACTGGAAAGAAGCTTTCTGAGAATCTGCTCTGTGTTCTGTGAATTCATCTCACAGAGTTACATCTTTCCCTTCAAGAAACCTTTTGCTAAGGCTGTTCTTGTGGAATTGGCAAAGGGATATTTGGAAGCCCATAGAGGCCTATGGTGAAAAAGGAAATATCTTCCGTCAAAACTGGAAAGAAGCTTTCTGAGAAACTGTTCTGTGTTCTGCTAATTCATCTCACAGAGTTACATATTTCCCTTCAAGAAGCCTTTCGCTAAGGCTGTTCTTGTGGAATTGGCAAAGGGATATTTGGAAGCCCATAGAGGGCTATGGTGAAAAAGGAAATATCTTCCGTTCAAAACTGGAAAGAAGCTTTCTGAGAAACTGCTCTGTGTTCTGTGAATTCATCTCACAGAGTTACATCTTTCCCTTCAAGAAGCCTTTCGCTAAGGCTGTTCTTGTGGAATTGGCAAAGGGATATTTTTAAGCCCATAGGGGCCTATGGTGAAAAAGGAAATATCTTCCGTTCAAAACTGGAAAGAAGCTTTCTGAGAAACTGCTCTGTGTTCTGTGAATTCATCTCACAGAGTTACATCTTTCCCTTCAAGAAGCCTTTCGCTAAGGCTGTTCTTGTGGAATTGGCAAAGGGATATTTGGAAGCTCATAGAGGGCTATGGTGAAAAAGGAAATATCTTCCGTTCAAAACTGGAAAGAAGCTTTCTGAGAAACTGCTATGTGTTCTGTGAATTCATCTCACAGAGTTACATCTTTCCCTTCAAGAAGCCTTTCGCTAAGGCTGTTCTTGTGGAATTGGCAAAGCGATATTTGGAAGCCCATAGATGGCTATGGTGAAAAAGGAAATATCTTCCGTTCAAAACTGGAAAGAAGATTTCTGAGAAACTGCTCTGTGTTCTGTGAATTCATCTCACAGAGTTACATCTTTCCCTTCAAGAAGCTTTTCGCTAAGGCTGTTCTTGTGGAATTGGCAAAGGGATATTTGGAAGCCCATAGAGGGCTATGGTGAAAAAGGAAATATCTTCGTTCAAAACTGGAAAGAAGCTTTCTGAGACACTGCTCTGTGTTCTGTGAATTCATCTCACAGAGTTACATCTTTCCCTTCAAGAAGCCTTTCGCTAAGGCTGTTCTTGTGGAATTGGCAAAGGAATATTTGGAAGCCCATAGACGCCTATGGTGAAAAAGGAAATATCTTCCGTTCAAAACTGGAAAGGAGCTTTCTGAGAAACTGCTCTGTGTTCTGTGAATTCATCTCACAGAGTTATATCGTTCCCTTCATGAAGCCTTTCGCTAAGGCTGTTCTTGTGGAATTGGCAAAGGGATATTTGGAAGCCCATAGAGGGCTATGGTGAAAAAGGAAATATCTTCCGTTCAAAACTGGAAAGAAGCTTTCTGAGAAACTGCTCTGTGTTCTGTTAATTCATCTCACAGAGTTACATCTTTCCCTTCAAGAAGCCTTTCGCTAAGGCTGTTCTTGTGGAATTGGCCAAGGTATATTTGGAAGCCCATAGACGGCTATGCTGAAAAAGGAAATATCTTCCGTTCAAAACTGGAAAGAAGCTTTCTGAGAAACTGCTCTGTGTTCTGTGAATTCATCTCACAGAGTTACATCTTTCCCTTCAAGAAGCTATTCGCTAAGGCTGTTCTTGTGGAATTGGCAAAGGGATATTTGGAAGCCCTTAGACGGCTATGGTGAAAAAGGAAATATCTTCCGTTCAAAACTGGAAAGAAGCTTTCTGAGAAACTGCTCTGTGTTCTGTGAATTCATCTCACAGAGTTACATCTTTCCCTTCAAGAAGCCTTTCGCTAAGGCTGTTCTTGTGGAATTGGCAAAGCGATATTTGGAAGCCCATAGAGGGCTATGGTGATAAAGGAAATATCTTCCGTTCAAAACTGGAAAGAAACTTTCTGAGAAACTGTTCTGTGTTCTGCTAATTCATCTCACAGAGTTACATCTTTCCCTTCAAGAAGCCTTTCGCTAAGGCTGTTCTTGTGGAATTGGCAAAGGGATATTTGGAAGCCCATAGAGGGCTATGGTGAAAAAGGAAATATCTTCCGTTCAAAACTGGAAAGAAGCTTTCTGAGAAACTGCTCTGTGTTCTGTGAATTCATCTCAGAGAGTTACATCTTTCCCTTCAAGAAGCCTTTCGCTAAGGCTGTTCTTGTGGAATTGGCAAAGGGATATTTGGAAGCCCATAGAGGCCTATGGTGAAAAAGGAAATATCTTCCGTTCAAAACTGGAAAGAAGCTTTCTGAGAAACTGCTCTGTGTTCTGTGAATTCATCTCACAGAGTTACATCTTTCCCTTCAAGAAGCCTTTCGCTAAGGCTGTTCTTGTGGAATTGGCAAAGGGATATTTGGAAGCCCATAGAGGGCTATGGTGAAAAAGGAAATATCTTCCGTTCAAAACTGGAAAGAAGCTTTCTGAGAAACTGCTCTGTGTTCTGTGAATTCATCTCACAGAGTTACATCTTTCCCTTCAAGAAGCCTTTAGCTAAGGCTGTTCTTGTGGAATTGGCAAAGGGATATTTGGAAGCCCATAGACGGATATGGAGAAAAAGGAAATATCTTCCGTTCAAAACTGGAAAGAAGCGTTCTGAGAAACTGTTCTGTGTTCTGTGAATTCATCTCACAGAGTTACATCTTTCCCTTCAAGAAGCCTTTCGCTAAGGCTGTTCTTGTGGAATTGGCAAAGGGATATTTTTAAGCCCATAGGGGCCTATGGTGAAAAAGGAAATATCTTCCGTTCAAAACTGGAAAGAAGCTTTCTGAGAAACTGCTCTGTGTTCTGTGAATTCATCTCACAGAGTTACATCTTTCCCTTCAAGAAGCCTTTCGCTAAGGCTGTTCTTGTGGAATTGGCAAAGGGATATTTGGAAGCCCATAGAGGGCTATGGTGAAAAAGGAAATATCTTCCGTTCAAAACTGGAAAGAAGCTTTCTGAGAAACTGCTATGTGTTCTGTGAATTCATCTCACAGAGTTACATCTTTCCCTTCAAGAAGCCTTTCGCTAAGGCTGTTCTTGTGGAATTGGCAAAGCGATATTTGGAAGCCCATAGATGGCTATGGTGAAAAAGGAAATATCTTCCGTTCAAAACTGGAAAGAAGATTTCTGAGAAACTGCTCTGTGTTCTGTGAATTCATCTCACAGAGTTACATCTTTCCCTTCAAGAAGCTTTTCGCTAAGGCTGTTCTTGTGGAATTGGCAAAGGGATATTTGGAAGCCCATAGAGGGCTATGGTGAAAAAGGAAATATCTTCGTTCAAAACTGGAAAGAAGCTTTCTGAGACACTGCTCTGTGTTCTGTGAATTCATCTCACAGAGTTACATCTTTCCCTTCAAGAAGCCTTTCGCTAAGGCTGTTCTTGTGGAATTGGCAAAGGAATATTTGGAAGCCCATAGACGCCTATGGTGAAAAAGGAAATATCTTCCGTTCACAACTGGAAAGGAGCTTTCTGAGAAACTGCTCTGTGTTCTGTGAATTCATCTCACAGAGTTATATCGTTCCCTTCATGAAGCCTTTCGCTAAGGCTGTTCTTGTGGAATTGGCAAAGGGATATTTGGAAGCCCATAGAGGGCTATGGTGAAAAAGGAAATATCTTCCGTTCAAAACTGGAAAGAAGCTTTCTGAGAAACTGCTCTGTGTTCTGTTAATTCATCTCACAGAGTTACATCTTTCCCTTCAAGAAGCCTTTCGCTAAGGCTGTTCTTGTGGAATTGGCCAAGGTATATTTGGAAGCCCATAGAGGGCTATGGTGAAAAAGGAAATATCTTCCGTTCAAAACTGGAAAGAAGCTTTCTGAGAAACTGCTCTGTGTTCTGTGAATTCATCTCACAGAGTTACATCTTTCCCTTCAAGAAGCCTTTCGCTAAGGCTGCTCTTGTGGAATTGGCAAAGGGATATTTGGAAGCCCCTAGAGGCCTATTGTGAAAAAGGAAATATCTTCCGTTCAAAACTGGAAAGAAGCTTTCTGAGAATCTGCTCTGTGTTCTGTGAATTCATCTCACAGAGTTACATCTTTCCCTTCAAGAAGCCTTTTGCTAAGGCTGTTCTTGTGGAATTGGCAAAGGGATATTTGGAAGCCCATAGAGGCCTATGGTGAAAAAGGAAATATCTTCCGTCAAAACTGGAAAGAAGCTTTCTGAGAAACTGTTCTGTGTTCTGCTAATTCATCTCACAGAGTTACATATTTCCCTTCAAGAAGCCTTTCGCTAAGGCTGTTCTTGTGGAATTGGCAAAGGGATATTTGGAAGCCCATAGAGGGCTATGGTGAAAAAGGAAATATCTTCCGTTCAAAACTGGAAAGAAGCTTTCTGAGAAACTGCTCTGTGTTCTGTGAATTCATCTCACAGAGTTACATCTTTCCCTTCAAGAAGCCTTTCGCTAAGGCTGTTCTTGTGGAATTGGCAAAGGGATATTTTTAAGCCCATAGGGGCCTATGGTGAAAAAGGAAATATCTTCCGTTCAAAACTGGAAAGAAGCTTTCTGAGAAACTGCTCTGTGTTCTGTGAATTCATCTCACAGAGTTACATCTTTCCCTTCAAGAAGCCTTTCGCTAAGGCTGTTCTTGTGGAATTGGCAAAGGGATATTTGGAAGCTCATAGAGGGCTATGGTGAAAAAGGAAATATCTTCCGTTCAAAACTGGAAAGAAGCTTTCTGAGAAACTGCTATGTGTTCTGTGAATTCATCTCACAGAGTTACATCTTTCCCTTCAAGAAGCCTTTCGCTAAGGCTGTTCTTGTGGAATTGGCAAAGCGATATTTGGAAGCCCATAGATGGCTATGGTGAAAAAGGAAATATCTTCCGTTCAAAACTGGAAAGAAGATTTCTGAGAAACTGCTCTGTGTTCTGTGAATTCATCTCACAGAGTTACATCTTTCCCTTCAAGAAGCTTTTCGCTAAGGCTGTTCTTGTGGAATTGGCAAAGGGATATTTGGAAGCCCATAGAGGGCTATGGTGAAAAAGGAAATATCTTCGTTCAAAACTGGAAAGAAGCTTTCTGAGACACTGCTCTGTGTTCTGTGAATTCATCTCACAGAGTTACATCTTTCCCTTCAAGAAGCCTTTCGCTAAGGCTGTTCTTGTGGAATTGGCAAAGGAATATTTGGAAGCCCATAGACGCCTATGGTGAAAAAGGAAATATCTTCCGTTCAAAACTGGAAAGGAGCTTTCTGAGAAACTGCTCTGTGTTCTGTGAATTCATCTCACAGAGTTATATCGTTCCCTTCATGAAGCCTTTCGCTAAGGCTGTTCTTGTGGAATTGGCAAAGGGATATTTGGAAGCCCATAGAGGGCTATGGTGAAAAAGGAAATATCTTCCGTTCAAAACTGGAAAGAAGCTTTCTGAGAAACTGCTCTGTGTTCTGTTAATTCATCTCACAGAGTTACATCTTTCCCTTCAAGAAGCCTTTCGCTAAGGCTGTTCTTGTGGAATTGGCCAAGGTATATTTGGAAGCCCATAGACGGCTATGCTGAAAAAGGAAATATCTTCCGTTCAAAACTGGAAAGAAGCTTTCTGAGAAACTGCTCTGTGTTCTGTGAATTCATCTCACAGAGTTACATCTTTCCCTTCAAGAAGCTATTCGCTAAGGCTGTTCTTGTGGAATTGGCAAAGGGATATTTGGAAGCCCTTAGACGGCTATGGTGAAAAAGGAAATATCTTCCGTTCAAAACTGGAAAGAAGCTTTCTGAGAAACTGCTCTGTGTTCTGTGAATTCATCTCACAGAGTTACATCTTTCCCTTCAAGAAGCCTTTCGCTAAGGCTGTTCTTGTGGAATTGGCAAAGCGATATTTGGAAGCCCATAGAGGGCTATGGTGATAAAGGAAATATCTTCCGTTCAAAACTGGAAAGAAGCTTTCTGAGAAACTGCTCTGTGTTCTGTGAATTCATCTCACAGAGTTACATCTTTCCCTTCATGAAGCCTTTCGCTAAGGCTGTTCTTGTGGAATTGGCAAAGCGATATTTGGAAGCCCATAGAGGGCTATGGTGATAAAGGAAATATCTTCCGTTCAAAACTGGAAAGAAGCTTTCTGAGAAACTGCTCTGTGTTCTGTGAATTCATCTCACAGAGTTACATCTTTCCCTTCAAGAAGCCTTTCGCTAAGGCTGTTCTTGTGGAATTGGCAAAGGGATATTTGGAAGCCCTTAGACGGCTATGGTGAAAAAGGAAATATCTTCCGTTCAAAACTGCAAAGAAGCTTTCTGAGAAACTGCTCTGTGTTCTGTGAATTCATCTCACAGAGTTACATCTTTCCCTTCAAGAAGCCTTTCGCTAAGGCTGTTCTTGTGGAATTGGCAAAGCGATATTTGGAAGCCCATAGAGGGCTATGGTGAAAAAGGAAATATCTTCCGTTCAAAACTGGAAAGAAGCTTTCTGAGAAACTGCTCTGTGTTCTGTGAATTCATCTCACAGAGTTACATCTTTCCCTTCAAGAAGCCTTTCGCTAAGGCTGTTCTTGTGGAATTGGCAAAGGGATATTTGGAAGCCCATAGAGGGCTATGGTGAAAAAGGAAATATCTTCCGTTCAAAACTGGAAAGAAGCTTTCTGAGAAATTGCTCTGTGTTCTGTGAATTCATCTCACAGAGTTACATCTTTCCCTTCAAGAAGCCTTTCGCTAAGGTTGTTTTTGTATAATTTTCAAAGGGATATTTGGAAGCCCATAGAGGGCTATGGTGAAAAAGGAAATATCTTCTGTTCAAAACTGAAAAGAAGCTTTCTGAGAAACTGCTCTGTGTTCTGTTAATTCATCCCACGGAGTTACATCTTTCCCTTCAAGAAGCCTTTCGCTAAGGCTGTTCTTGTGGAATTGGCAAAGGGATATTTGGAAGCCCATAGAGGGCTATGGTGAAAAAGGAAATATCTTCCGTTCAAAACTGGAAAGAAGCTTTCTGAGAAACTGCTCTGTGTTCTGTGAATTCATCTCACAGAGTTACATCTTTCCCTTCAAGAAGCCTTTCGCTAAGGCTGCTCTTGTGGAATTGGCAAAGGGATATTTGGAAGCCCCTAGAGGCCTATTGTGAAAAAGGAAATATCTTCCGTTCAAAACTGGAAAGAAGCTTTCTGAGAATCTGCTCTGTGTTCTGTGAATTCATCTCACAGAGTTACATCTTTCCCTTCAAGAAGCCTTTTGCTAAGGCTGTTCTTGTGGAATTGGCAAAGGGATATTTGGAAGCCCATAGAGGCCTATGGTGAAAAAGGAAATATCTTCCGTCAAAACTGGAAAGAAGCTTTCTGAGAACCTGTTCTGTGTTCTGCTAATTCATCTCACAGAGTTACATATTTCCCTTCAAGAAGCCTTTCGCTAAGGCTGTTCTTGTGGAATTGGCAAAGGGATATTTGGAAGCCCATAGAGGGCTATGGTGAAAAAGGAAATATCTTCCGTTCAAAACTGGAAAGAAGCTTTCTGAGAAACTGCTCTGTGTTCTGTGAATTCATCTCACAGAGTTACATCTTTCCCTTCAAGAAGCCTTTCGCTAAGGCTGTTCTTGTGGAATTGGCAAAGGGATATTTGGAAGCCCATAGAGGCCTATGGTGAAAAAGGAAATATCTTCCGTTCAAAACTGGAAAGAAGCTTTCTGAGAAACTGCTCTGTGTTCTGTGAATTCATCTCACAGAGTTACATCTTTCCCTTCAAGAAGCCTTTCGCTAAGGCTGTTCTTGTGGAATTGGCAAAGGGATATTTGGAAGCCCATTGACGGCTACGGTGAAAAAGGAAATATCTTCCGTTCAAAACTGGAAAGAAGCTTTCTGAGAAACTGCTCTGTGTTCTGTTAATTCATCTCACAGAGTTACATCTTTCCCTTCAAGAAGCCTTTCGCTAAGGCTGTTCTTGTGGAATTGGCCAAGGGATATTTGGAAGCCCATAGACGGCTGTGTTGAAAAAGGAAATATCTTCCGTTCAAAACTGGAAAGAAGCTTTCTGAGAAACTGCTCTGTGTTCTGTGAATTCATCTCACAGAGTTACATCTTTCCCTTCAAGAAGCCTTTCGCTAAGGCTGTTCTTGTGGGATTGGCAAAGGGATATTTGGAAGCCCATAGAGGCCTATGTTGAAAAAGGAAATATCTTCCGTTCAAAACTGGAAAGGAGCTTTCTGAGAAACTGCTCTGTGTTCTGTGAATTCATCTCACAGAGTTATATCTTTCCCTTCATGAAGCCTTTCGCTAAGGCTGTTCTTGTGGAATTGGCAAAGGGATATTTGGAATCCCATAGAGGGCTATGGTGAAAAAGGAAATATCTTCCGTTCAAAACTGGAAAGAAGATTTCTGAGAAACTGCTCTGTGTTCTGTTAATTCATCTCACAGGGTTACATCTTTCCCTTCAAGAAGCCTTCCGCTAAGGCTGTTCTTGTGGAATTGGCAAAGGGATATTTGGAAGCCCATAGAGGGCTATGGTGAAAAAGGAAATATCTTCCGTTCAAAACTGGAAAGAAGCTTTCTGAGAAACTGCTCTGTGTTCTGTGAATTCATCTCACAGAGTTACATCTTGCCCTTCAAGAAGCCTTTCGCTAAGGCCGCTCTTGTGGAATTGGCAAAGGGATATTTGGAAGCCCATAGAGGCCTATTGTGAAAAAGGAAATATCTTCCGTTCAAAACTGGAAAGAAGCTTTCTGAGAAACTGCTCTGTGTTCTGTGAATTCATCTCACAGAGTTACATCTTTCCCTTCAAGAAGCCTTTCGCTAAGGCTGTTCTTGTGGAATTGTCAAAGGGATATTTGGAAGCCAATAGAGGGCTATGGTGAAAAAGGAAATATCTTCCGTTCAAAACTGGAAAGAAGCTTTCTGAGAAACTGCTCTGTGTTCTGTGAATTCATCTCACAGAGTTACATCTTTCCCTTCAAGAAGCCTTTCGCTAAGGTTGTTTTTGTATAATTGGCAAAGGGATATTTGGAAGCCCATAGAGGGCTATGGTGAAAAAGGAAATATCTTCCGTTCAAAACTGGAAAGAAGCTTTCTGGGAAACTGCTCTGTGTTCTGTTAATTCATCCCACGGAGTTACATCTTTCCCTTCAAGAAGCCTTTCGCTAAGGCTGTTCTTGTGGAATTGGCAAAGGGATATTTGGAAGCCCATAGAGGGCTATGGTGAAAAAGGAAATATCTTCCGTTCAAAACTGGAAAGAAGCTTTCTGAGAAACTGCTCAGTGTTCTGTTAATTCATCTCACAGAGTTACATCTTTCCCTTCAAGAAGCCTTTCGCTAAGGCTGTTCTTGTGGAATTGGCCAAGGGATATTTGGAAGCCCATAGACGGCTGTGTTGAAAAAGGAAATATCTTCCGTTCAAAACTGGAAAGAAGCTTCCTGAGAAACTGCTCTGTGTTCTGTGAATTCATCTCACAGAGTTACATCTTTCCCTTCAAGAAGCCTTTCGCTAAGGCTGTTCTTGTGGGATTGGCAAAGGGATATTTGGAAGCCCATAGAAGCCTATGGTGAAAAAGGAAATATCTTCCGTTCAAAACTGGAAAGGAGCTTTCTGAGAAACTGCTCTGTGTTCTGTGAATTCATCTCACAGAGTTATATCTTTCCCTTCCTTAAGCCTTTCGCTAAGGCTGTTCTTGTGGAATTGGCAAAGGGATATTTGGAATCCCATAGAGGGCTATGGTGAAAAAGGAAATATCTTCCGTTCAAAACTGGAAAGAAGATTTCTGAGAAACTGCTCTGTGTTCTGTTAATTCATCTCACAGGGTTACATCTTTCCCTTCAAGAAGCCTTTCGCTAAGGCTGTTCTTTTGGAATTGGCAAAGGGATATTTGGAAGCCCATAGAGGGCTATGGTGAAAAAGGAAATATCTTCCGTTCAAAACTGGAAAGAAGCTTTCTGAGAAACTGCTCTGTGTTCTATGAATTCATCTCACAGAGTTACATCTTTCCCTTCAAGAAGCCTTTCGCTAAGGCCGCTCTTGTGGAATTGGCAAAGGGATATTTGGAAGCCCATAGAGGCCTATTGTGAAAAAGGAAATATCTTCCGTTCAAAACTGGAAAGAAGCTTTCTGAGAAACTGCTCTGTGTTCTGTGAATTCATCTCACAGAGTTACATCTTTCCCTTCAAGAAGCCTTTCGCTAAGGCTGTTCTTGTGGAATTGTCAAAGGGATATTTGGAAGCCCATAGAGGCCTATGGTGAAAAAGGAAATATCTTCCGTTCAAAACTGGAAAGAAGCTTTCTGAGAAACTGCTCTGTGTTCTGTGAATTCATCTCACAGAGTTACATCTTTCCCTTCAAGAAGCCTTTCGCTAAGGTTGTTTTTGTATAATT
Source organism: Chlorocebus sabaeus (assembly GCF_047675955.1). Lineage (NCBI taxonomy): Eukaryota > Metazoa > Chordata > Mammalia > Primates > Cercopithecidae > Chlorocebus > Chlorocebus sabaeus. The sequence goes on from NC_132910.1 coordinate 18,861,931, forward strand.
GGCAAAGGGATATTTGGAAGCCCATAGAGGGCTATGGTAAAAAAGGAAATATCTTCCGTTCAAAACTGGAAAGAAGCTTTCTGAGAAACTGCTCTGTGTTCTGTTAATTCATCCCACGGAGTTACATCTTTCCCTTCAAGAAGCCTTTCGCTAAGGCTGTTCTTGTGGAATTGGCAAAGGGATATTTGGAAGCCCATAGAGGGCTATGGTGAAAAAGGAAATATCTTCCGTTCAAAACTGGAAAGAAGCTTTCTGAGAAACTGCTCTGTGTTCTGTTAATTCATCCCACGGAGTTACATCTTTCCCTTCAAGAAGCCTTTCGCTAAGGCTGTTCTTGTGGAATTGGCAAAGGGATATTTGGAAGCCCATAGAGGGCTATGGTGAAAAAGGAAATATCTTCCGTTCAAAACTGGAAAGAAGCTTTCTGAGAAACTGCTCTGTGTTCTGTGAATTCATCTCACAGAGTTACATCTTTCCCTTCAAGAAGCCTTTCGCTAAGGCTGCTCTTGTGGAATTGGCAAAGGGATATTTGGAAGCCCATAGAGGGCTATGGAGAAAAAGGAAATATCTTCCGTTCAAAACTGGAAAGAAGCTTTCTGAGAAACTGCTCTGTGTTCTGTGAATTCATCTCACAGAGTTACATCTTTCCCTTCAAGAAGCCTTTCGCTAAGGCTGCTCTTGTGGAATTGGCAAAGGGATATTTGGAAGCCCATAGAGGCCTATTTTGAAAAAGGAAATATCTTCCGTTCAAAAGTGGAAAGAAGCTTTCTGAGAAACTGCTCTGTGTTCTGTGAATTCATCTCACAGAGTTACATCTTTCCCTTCAAGAAGCCTTTTGCTAAGGCTGTTCTTTTGGAATTGGCAAAGGGATATTTGGAAACCCATAGAGGCCTATGGTGAAAAAGGAAATATCTTCCGTTCAAAACTGGAAAGAAGCTTTCTGAGAAACTGTTCTGTGTTCTGCTAATTCATCTCACAGAGTTACATCTTTCCCTTCAAGAAGCCTTTCGCTAAGGCTGTTCTTGTGGAATTGGCAAAGGGATATTTGGAAGCCCATAGAGGGCTATGGTGAAAAAGGAAATATCTTCCGTTCAAAACTGGAAAGAAGCTTTCTGAGAAACTGCTCTGTGTTCTGTGAATTCATCTCACAGAGTTACATCTTTCCCTTCAAGAAGCCTTTCGCTAAGGCTGTTCTTGTGGAATTGGCAAAGGGATATTTGGAAGCCCATAGAGGCCTATGGTGAAAAAGGAAATATCTTCCGTTCAAAACTGGAAAGAAGCTTTCTGAGAAACTGCTCTGTGTTCTCTGAATTCATCTCACAGAGTTACATCTTTCCCTTCAAGAAGCCTTTCGCTAAGGCTGTTCTTGTGGAATTGGCAAAGGGATATTTGGAAGCCCATAGACGGCTATGGTGAAAAAGGAAATATCTTCCGTTCAAAACTGGAAAGAAGCTTTCTGAGAAACTGCTCTGTGTTCTGCTAATTCATCTCACAGAGTTACATCTTTCCCTTCAAGAAGCCTTTCGCTAAGGCTGTTCTTGTGGAATTGGCAAAGGGATATTTGGAAGCCCATAGAGGGCTATGGTGAAAAAGGGAATATCTTCCGTTCAAAACTGTAAAGAAGCTTTCTGAGAAACTGCTCTGTGTTCTGTGAATTCATCTCACAGAGTTACATCTATCCCTTCAAGAAGCCTTTCGCTAAGGCTGTTCTTGTGGAATTGGTAAAGGGATATTTGGAAGCCCATAGAGGCCTATGGTGAAAAAGGAAATATCTTCCGTTCAAAACTGGAAAGAAGCTTTCTGAGAAACTGCTCTGTGTTCTGTGAATACATCTCACAGAGTTACATCTTTCCCTTAAAGAAGCCTTTCGCTAAGGCTGTTCTTGTGGAATTGGCAAAGGGATATTTGGAAGCCCATAGAGGGCTATGGTGAAAAAGGAAATATCTTCCGTTCAAAACTGGAAAGAAGCTTTCTGAGAAACTGCTCTGTGTTCTGTGAATTCATCTCACAGAGTTACATCTTTCCCTTCAAGAAGCCTTTCGCTAAGGCTGTTCTTGTGGAATTGGCAAAGGGATATTTGGAAGCCCATAGACGGCTAGGGAGAAAAAGGAAATATCTTCCGTTCAAAACTGGAAAGAAGCTTTCTGAGCTACTGCTCTGTGTTCTGTGAATTCACCTCACAGAGTTACATCTTTCCCTTCAAGAAGCCTTTCGCTAAGGCTGTTCTTGTGGAATTGGCAAAGCGATATTTGGAAGCCCATAGAGGCCTATGGTGAAAAAGGAAATATCTTCCGTTCAAAACTGGAAAGAAGCTTTCTGAGAAACTGCTCTGTGTTCTGTGAATTCATCTCACAGAGTTACATCTTTCCCTTCAAGAAGCCTTTCGCTAAGGCTGTTCTTGTGGAATTGGCAAAGGGATATTTGGAAGCCCTTAGAGGGCTATGGTGAAAAAGGAAATATCTTCCGTTCAAAACTGGAAAGAAGCTTTCTGAGAAACTGCTCTGTGTTCTGTGAATTCATCTCACAGAGTTACATCTTTCCCTTCAAGAAGCCTTTCGCTAAGGTTGTTCTTGTATAATTGGCAAAGGGATATTTGGAAGCCCATAGAGGGCTATGGTGAAAAAGGAAATATCTTCCGTTGAAAACTGGAAAGAAGCTTTCTGAGAAACTGCTCTGTGTTCTGTTAATTCATCTCACGGAGTTACATCTTTCCCTTCAAGAAGCCTTTCGCTAAGGCTGTTTTTGTGGAATTGGCAAAGGGATATTTGGAAGCCCATAGAGGGCTATGGTCAAAAAGGAAATATCTTCCGTTCAAAACTGGAAAGAAGCTTTCTGAGAAACTGCTCTGTTTTCTGTGAATTCATCTCACAGAGTTACATCTTTCCCTTCAAGAAGCCTTTCGCTAAGGCTGTTCTTGTGGAATTGGCAAAGGGATATTTGGAAGCCCATAGAGGGCTATGGTGAAAAAGGAAATATCTTCCGTTCAAAACTGGAAAGAAGCTTTCTGAGAAACTGCTCTTTGTTCTGTGAATTCATCTCACAGAGTTACATCTTTCCCTTCAAGAAGCCTTTCGCTAAGGCTGTTCTTGTGGAATTGCAAAGGGATATTTGGAAGCCCATAGACGGCTATGGAGAAAAAGGAAATATCTTCCGTTCAAAACTGGAAAGAAGCTTTCTGAGAAACTGCTCTGTGTTCTGTGAATTCATCTCACAGAGTTACATCTTTCCCTTCAAGAAGCCTTTCGCTAAGGCTGTTCTTGTGGAATTGGCAAAGGGATATTTGGAAGCCCATACAGGCCTATGGTGAAAAAGGAAATATCTTCCGTTCAAAACTGGAAAGAAGCTTTCTGAGAAACTGCTCTGTGTTCTGTGAATTCATCTCACAGAGTTACATCTTTCCCTTCAAGAAGCCTTTCGCTAAGGCTGTTCTTGTGGAATTGGCAAAGGGATATTTGGAAGCCCATAGAGGGCTATGGTGAAAAAGGAAATATCTTCCGTTCAAAACTGGAAAGAAGCTTTCTGAGAAACTGCTCTGTGTTCTGTGAATTCATCTCACAGAGTTACATCTTTCCCTTCAAGAAGCCTTTCGCTAAGGTTGTTTTTGTATAATTGGCAAAGGGATATTTGGAAGCCCATAGAGGGCTATGGTGAAAAAGGAAATATCTTCCGTTCAAAACTGGAAAGAAGCTTTCTGAGAAACTGCTCTGTGTTCTGTGAATTCATCTCACAGAGTTACATCTTTCCCTTCAAGAAGCCTTTCGCTAAGGCTGTTCTTGTGGAATTGGCAAAGGGATATTTGGAAACCCATAGAGGGCTCTGGTGAAAAAGGAAATATCTTCCGTTCAAAACTGGAAAGAAGCTTTCTGAGAAACTGCTCTGTGTTCTGTGAATTCATCTCACAGAGTTACATCTTTCCCTTCAAGAAGCATTTCGGTAAGGTTGTTTTTGTATAATTGGCAAAGGGATATTTGGAAGCCCATAGAGGCCTATGGTGAAAAAGGAAATATCTTCCGTTCAAAACTGGAAAGAAGCTTTCTGAGAAACTGCTCTGTGTTCTGTTAATTCATCCCACGGAGTTACATCTTTCCCTTCAAGAAGCCTTTCGCTAAGGCTGTTCTTGTGGAATTGGCAAAGGGATATTTGGAAGCCCATAGAGGGCTATTGTGAAAAAGGAAATATCTTCCGTTCAAAACTGGAAAGTAGCTTTCTGAGAAACGGCTCTGTGTTCTGTGAATTCATCTCACAGAGTTACATCTTTCCCTTCAAGAAGCCTTTCGCTAAGGCTGCTCTTGTGGAGTTGGCAAACGGATATTTGGAAGCCCATAGAGAGCTATGGTGAAAAAGGAAATATCTTCCGTTCAAAACTGGAAAGAAGCTTTCTGAGAAACTGCTCTGTGTTCTGCTAACTCATCTCACAGAGTTACATCTTTCCCTTCAAGAAGCCTTTCGCTAAGGCTGCTCTTGTGGAATTGGCAAAGGGATATTTGGAAGCCCATAGAGGGCTATGGAGAAAAAGGAAATATCTTCCGTTCAAAACTGGAAAGAAGCTTTCTGAGAAACTGCCCTGTGTTCTGTGAATTCATCTCACAGAATTACATCTTTCCCTTCAAGAAGCCTTTTGCTAAGGCTGTTCTTGTGGAATTGGCAAAGGGATATTTGGAAGCCCATAGAGGGCTATGGTGAAAAAGGAAATATCTTCCGTTCAAAACTGGAAAGAAGCTTTCTGAGAAACTGCTCTGTGTTCTGTGAATTCATCTCACAGAGTTACATCTTTCCCTTCAAGAAGCCTTTCGCTAAGGCTGTTCTTGTGGAATTGGCAAAGGGATAATTGGAAGCCCATAGAGGCCTCTTGTGAAAAAGGAAATATCTTCCGTTCAAAAGTGGAAAGAAGCTTTCTGAGAAACTGCTCTGTGTTCTGTGAATTCATCTCACAGAGTTACATCTTTCCCTTCAAGAAGCCTTTTGCTAAGGCTGTTCTTGTGGAATTGGCAAAGGGATATTTGGAAACCCATAGAGGCCTATGGTGAAAAAGGAAATATCTTCCGTTCAAAACTGGAAAGAAGCTTTCTGAGAAACTGTTCTGTGTTCTGCTAATTCATCTCACAGAGTTACATCTTTCCCTTCAAGAAGCCTTTCGCTAAGGCTGTTCTTGTGGAATTGGCAAAGGGATATTTGGAAGCCCATAGAGGGCTATGGTGAAAAAGGAAATATCTTCCGTTCAAAACTGGAAAGAAGCTTTCTGAGAAACTGCTCTGTGTTCTGTGAATTCATCTCACAGAGTTACATCTTTCCCTTCAAGAAGCCTTTCGCTAAGGCTGTTCTTGTGGAATTGGCAAAGGGATATTTGGAAGCCCATAGAGGCCTATGGTGAAAAAGGAAATATCTTCCGTTCAAAACTGGAAAGAAGCTTTCTGAGAAACTGCTCTGTGTTCTGTGAATTCATCTCACAGAGTTACATCTTTCCCTTCAAGAAGCCTTTCGCTAAGGCTGTTCTTGTGGAATTGGCAAAGGGATATTTGGAAGCCCATAGACGGCTATGGTGAAAAAGGAAATATCTTCCGTTCAAAACTGGAAAGAAGCTTTCTGAGAAACTGCTCTGTGTTCTGCTAATTCATCTCACAGAGTTACATCTTTCCCTTCAAGAAGCCTTTCGCTAAGGCTGTTCTTGTGGAATTGGCAAAGGGATATTTGGAAGCCCATAGAGGGCTATGGTGAAAAAGGGAATATCTTCCGTTCAAAACTGGAAAGAAGCTTTCTGAGAAACTGCTCTGTGTTCTGTGAATTCATCTCACAGAGTTACATCTTTCCCTTCAAGAAGCCTTTCGCTAAGGCTGTTCTTGTGGAATTGGCAAAGGGATATTTGGAAGCCCATAGACGGCTAGGGAGAAAAAGGAAATATCTTCCGTTCAAAACTGGAAAGAAGCTTTCTGAGCAACTGCTCTGTGTTCTGTGAATTCACCTCACAGAGTTACATCTTTCCCTTCAAGAAGCCTTTCGCTAAGGCTGTTCTTGTGGAATTGGCAAAGGGATATTTGGAAGCCCATAGAGGCCTATGGTGAAAAAGGAAATATCTTCCGTTCAAAACTGGAAAGAAGCTTTCTGAGAAACTGCTCTTTGTTCTGTGAATTCATCTCACAGAGTTACATCTTTCCCTTCAAGAAGCCTTTCGCTAAGGCTGTTCTTGTGGAATTGGCAAAGGGATATTTGGAAGCCCTTAGAGGGCTATGGTGAAAAAGGAAATATCTTCCGTTCAAAACTGGAAAGAAGCTTTCTGAGAAACTGCTCTGTGTTCTGTGAATTCATCTCACAGAGTTACATCTTTCCCTTCAAGAAGCCTTTCGCTAAGGCTGTTCTTGTGGAATTGCAAAGGGATATTTGGAAGCCCATAGACAGCTATGGAGAAAAAGGAAATATCTTCCGTTCAAAACTGGAAAGAAGCTTTCTGAGAAACTGCTCTGTGTTCTGTGAATTCATCTCACAGAGTTACATCTTTCCCTTCAAGAAGCCTTTTGCTAAGGCTGTTCTTGTGGAATTGGCAAAGGGATATTTGGAAGCCCATACAGGCCTATGGTGAAAAAGGAAATATCTTCCGTTCAAAACTGGAAAGAAGCTTTCTGAGAAACTGCTCTGTGTTCTGTGAATTCATCTCACAGAGTTACATCTTTCCCTTCAAGAAGCCTTTCGCTAAGGCTGTTCTTGTGGAATTGGCAAAGGGATATTTGGAAGCCCATAGAGGGCTATGGTGAAAAAGGAAATATCTTCCGTTCAAAACTGGAAAGAAGCTTTCTGAGAAACTGCTCTGTGTTCTGTGAATTCATCTCACAGAGTTACATCTTTCCCTTCAAGAAGCCTTTCGCTAAGGTTGTTTTTGTATAATTGGCAAAGGGATATTTGGAAGCCCATAGAGGGCTATGGTGAAAAAGGAAATATCTTCCGTTCAAAACTGGAAAGAAGCTTTCTGAGAAACTGCTCTGTGTTCTGTGAATTCATCTCACAGAGTTACATCTTTCCCTTCAAGAAGCCTTTCGCTAAGGCTGTTCTTGTGGAATTGGCAAAGGGATAATTGGAAACCCATAGAGGGCTATGGTGAAAAAGGAAATATCTTCCGTTCAAAACTGGAAAGAAGCTTTCTGAGAAACTGGTCTGTGTTCTGTGAATTCATCTCACAGAGTTACATCTTTCCCTTCAAGAAGCCTTTCGCTAAGGTTGTTTTTGTATAATTGGCAAAGGGATATTTGGAAGCCCATAGAGGGCTATGGTGAAAAAGGAAATATCTTCCGTTCAAAACTGGAAAGAAGCTTTCTGAGAAACTGCTCTGTGTTCTGTTAATTCATCCCACGGAGTTACATCTTTCCCTTCAAGAAGCCTTTCGCTAAGGCTGTTCTTGTGGAATTGGCAAAGGGATATTTGGAAGCCCATAGAGGGCTATTGTGAAAAAGGAAATATCTTCCGTTCAAAACTGGAAAGAAGCTTTCTGAGAAACGGCTCTGTGTTCTGTGAATTCATCTCACAGAGTTACATCTTTCCCTTCAAGAAGCCTTTCGATAAGGCTGCTCTTGTGGAGTTGGCAAACGGATATTTGGAAGCCCATAGAGGGCTATGGTGAAAAAGGAAATATCTTCCGTTCAAAACTGGAAAGAAGCTTTCTGAGAAACTGCTCTGTGTTCTGTGAATTCATCTCACAGAGTTACATCTTTTCCTTCAAGAAGCCTTTTGCTAAGGCTGTTCTTGTGGAATTGGCAAAGGGATATTTGGAAGCCCATAGAGGGCTATGGTGAAAAAGGAAATATCTTCCGTTCAAAACTGGAAAGAAGCTTTCTGAGAAACTGCTCTGTGTTCTGTGAATTTATCTCACAGAGTTACATCTTTCCCTTAAAGAAGACTTTCGCTAAGGCTGTTCTTGTGGAATTGGCAAAGGGATATTTGGAAGCCCATAGAGGGCTATGGTGAAAAAGGAAATATCTTCCATCTTTCCCTTCAAGCAGCCTTTCGCTAAGGCTGTTCTTGTGGAATTGGCAAAGGGATATTTGGAAGCCCATAGACGGCTATGTTGAAAAAGGAAATATCTTCCGTTCAAAACTGGAAAGAAGCTTTCTGAGAAACTGCTCTGTGTTCTGTGAATTCATCTCACAGAGTTACATCTTTCCCTTCAAAAAGCATTTCGCTAAGGCTGTTCTTGTGGAATTGGCAAAGGGATATTTGGAAGCCCTTAGACGGCTATGGTGAAAAAGGAAATATCTTCTGTTCAAAACTGGAAAGAAGCTTTCTGAGAAACTGCTCTGTGTTCTGTGAATTCATCTCACAGAGTTACATCTTTCCCTTCAAGAAGCCTTTCGCTAAGGCTGTTCTTGTGGAATTGGCAAAGCGATATTTGGAAGCCCTTAGACGGCTATGGTGAAAAAGGAAATATCTTCCGTTCAAAACTGGAAAGAAGCTTTCTGAGAAACTGCTCTGTGTTCTGTGAATTCATCTCACAGAGTTACATCTTTCCCTTCAAGAAGCCTTTCGCTAAGGCTGTTCTTGTGGAATTGGCAAAGCGATATTTGGAAGCCCATAGATTGCTATGGTGAAAAAGGAAATATCTTCCGTTCAAAACTGGAAAGAAGCTTTCTGAGAAACTGCTCTGTGTTCTGTGAATTTATCTCACAGAGTTACATCTTTCCCTTAAAGAAGACTTTCGCTAAGGCTGTTCTTGTGGAATTGGCAAAGGGATATTTGGAAGCCCATAGAGGGCTATGGTGAAAAAGGAAATATCTTCCATCTTTCCCTTCAAGCAGCCTTTCGCTAAGGCTGTTCTTGTGGAATTGGCAAAGGGATATTTGGAAGCCCATAGACGGCTATGTTGAAAAAGGAAATATCTTCCGTTCAAAACTGGAAAGAAGCTTTCTGAGAAACTGCTCTGTGTTCTGTGAATTCATCTCACAGAGTTACATCTTTCCCTTCAAGAAGCCTTTCGCTAAGGCTGTTCTTGTGGAATTGGCCTAGGGATATTTGGAAGCCCATAGACGGCTGTGTTGAAAAAGGAAATATCTTCCGTTCAAAACTGGAAAGAAGCTTTCTGAGAAACTGCTCTGTGTTCTGTGAATTCATCTCACAGAGTTACATCTTTCCCTTCAAGAAGCCTTTCGCTAAGGCTGTTCTTGTGGAATTGGCAAAGGGATATTTGAAAGCCCATAGAGGGCTATGGTGAAAAAGGAAATATCTTCCGTTCAAAACTGGAAAGAAGCTTTCTGAGACACTGCTCTGTGTTCTGTGAATTCATCTCACAGAGTTACATCTTTCCCTTCAAGAAGCCTTTCGCTAAGGCTGTTCTTGTGGAATTGGCAAAGGGATATTTGGAAGCCCATAGAGGGCTATGGTGAAAAAGGAAATATCTTCCGTTCAAAACTGGAAAGAAGCTTTCTGAGAAACTGCTCTGTGTTCTGTGAATTCATCTCACAGAGTTACATCTTTCCCTTCAAGAAGCCTTTCTCTAAGGCTGTTCTTGTGGAATTGGCAAAGGGATATTTGGAAGCCCATAGACGGCTATGTTGAAAAAGGAAATATCTTCCGTTCAAAACTGGAAAGAAGCTTTCTGAGAAACTGCTCTGTGTTCTGTGAATTCACCTCACAGAGTTACATCTTTCCCTTCAAGAAGTCTTTCGCTAAGGCTGTTCTTGTGGAATTGGCAAAGGGATATTTGGAAGCCCTTAGACGGCTATGGTGAAAAAGGAAATATCTTCCGTTCAAAACTGGAAAGAAGCTTTCTGAGAAACTGCTCTGTGTTCTGTGAATTCATCTCACAGAGTTACATCTTTCCCTTCAAGAAGCCTTTCGCTAAGGCTGTTCTTGTGGAATTGGCAAAGCGATATTTGGAAGCCCATAGAGGGCTATGGTGAAAAAGGAAATATCTTCCGTTCAAAACTGGAAAGAAGCTTTCTGAGAAACTGCTCTGTGTTCTGTGAATTCATCTCACAGAGTTACATCTTTCCCTTCAAGTAGCCTGTCGCTACGGCTCTTCTTGTGGAATTGGCAAAGGGATATTTGGAAGCCCATAGAGGGCTATGGTGAAAAAGGAAATATCTTCCGTTCAAAACTGGAAAGAAGCTTTCTGAGAAACTGCTCTGTGTTCTGTGAATTTATCTCACAGAGTTACATCTTTCCCTTAAAGAAGACTTTCGCTAAGGCTGTTCTTGTGGAATTGGCAAAGGGATATTTGGAAGCCCATAGAGGGCTATGGTGAAAAAGGAAATATCTTCCATCTTTCCCTTCAAGCAGCCTTTCGCTAAGGCTGTTCTTGTGGAATTGGCAAAGGGATATTTGGAAGCCCATAGAAGGCTATGTTGAAAAAGGAAATATCTTCCGTTCAAAACTGGAAAGAAGCTTTCTGAGAAACTGCTCTGTGTTCTGTGAATTCATCTCACAGAGTTACATCTTTCCCTTCAAAAAGCATTTCGCTAAGGCTGTTCTTGTGGAATTGGCAAAGGGATATTTGGAAGCCCTTAGACGGCTATGGTGAAAAAGGAAATATCTTCTGTTCAAAACTGGAAAGAAGCTTTCTGAGAAACTGCTCTGTGTTCTGTGAATTCATCTCACAGAGTTACATCTTTCCCTTCAAGAAGCCTTTCGCTAAGGCTGTTCTTGTGGAATTGGCAAAGCGATATTTGGAAGCCCATAGAGGCCTATGGTGAAAAAGGAAATATCTTCCGTTCAAAACTGGAAAGAAGCTTTCTGAGAAACTGCTCTGTGTTCTGTGAATTCATCTCACAGAGTTACATCTTTCCCTTCAAGAAGCCTTTCGTTAAGGCTGTTCTTGTGGAATTGGCAAAGGGATATTTGGAAGCCCATAGAGGCCTATGGTGAAAAAGGAAATATCTTCCGTTCAAAACTGGAAAGAAGCTTTCTGAGAAACTGCTCTGTGTTCTGTGAATTCATCTCACAGAGTTACATCTTTCCCTTCAAGAAGCCTTTCGCTAAGGCTGTTCTTGTGGAATTGGCAAAGCGATATTTGGAAGCCCATAGAGGGCTATGGTGAAAAAGGAAATATCTTCCGTTCAAAACTGGAAAGAAGCTTTCTGAGAAACTGCTCTGTGTTCTGTGAATTCATCTCACAGAGTTACATCTTTCCCTTCAAGAAGCTTTTCGCTAAGGCTGTTCTTGTGGAATTGGCAAAGGGATATTTGGAAGCTCATAGAGGCCTATGGTGAAAAAGGAAATATCTTCCGTTCAAAACTGGAAAGAAGCTTTCTGAGACACTGCTCTGTGTTCTGTGAATTCATCTCACAGAGTTACATCTTTCCCTTCAAGAAGCCTTTCGCTAAGGCTGTTCTTGTGGAATTGGCAAAGGGATATTTGGAAGCCCATAGAGGGCTATGGTGAAAAAGGAAATATCTTCCGTTCAAAACTGGAAAGAATCTTTCTGAGAAACTGCTCTGTGTTCTGTTAATTCATCTCACAGAGTTACATCTTTCCCTTCAAGAAGCCTTTCGCTAAGGCTGTTCTTGTGGAATTGGCAAAGGGATATTTGGAAGCCCATAGACGGCTATTTAGAAAAAGGAAATACCTTCCGTTCAAAATTGGAAAGAAGCTTTCTGAGAAACTGCTCTGTGTTCTGTGAATTCATCTCACAGAGTTACATCTTTCCCTTCAAGAAGCCTTTCGCTAAGGCTGTTCTTGTGGAATTGGCAAAGGGATATTTGGAAGCCCATAGAGGCCTATGGTGAAAAAGGAAATATCTTCCGTTCAAAACTGGAAAGAAGCTTTATGAGAAACTGCTCTGTGTTCTGTGAATTCATCTCACAGAGTTACATCTTTCCCTTCAAGAAGCCTTTCGCTAAGGCTGTTCTTGTGGAATTCGCAAAGGGATAGTTGGAAGCCCATAGAGGGCTATGGTGAAAAAGGAAATATCTTCCGATCAAAACTGGAAAGAAGCTTTCTGAGAAACTGCTCTGTGTTCTGTGAATTCATCTCACAGAGTTACATCTTTCCCTTCAAGAAGGCTTTCGCTAAGGTTGTTCTTGTATAATTGGCAAAGGGATATTTGGAAGCCCATAGAGGGCTATGGTAAAAAAGGAAATATCTTCCGTTCAAAAGTGGAAAGAAGCTTTCTGAGAAACTGTTCTGTGTTCTGTTAATTTATCTCACGGAGTTACATCTTTCCCTTCAAGAAGCCTTTCGCTAAGGCTGTTCTTGTGGAATTGGCAAATTGATATTTGGAAGCCCATAGAGGGCTATGGTGAAAAAGGAAATATCTTCCGTTCAAAACTGGAAAGAAGCTTTCTGAGAAACTGCTCTGTGTTCTGTGAATTCATCTCACAGAGTTACATCTTTCCCTTCAAGAAGCCTTTCGCTAAGGCTGTTCTTGTGGAATTGGCAAAGGGATATTTGGAAGCCCATAGAGGCCTATGGTGAAAAAGGAAATATCTTCCGTTCAAAACTGGAAAGAAGCTTTCTGTGACACTGCTCTGTGTTCTGTGAATTCATCTCACAGAGTTACATCTTTCCTTTCAAGAAGCCTTTCGCTAAGGCTGTTCTTGTGGAATTGGCAAAGGGATATTTGGAAGCCCATAGAGGGCTATGGTGAAAAAGGAAATATCTTCCGTTCAAAACTGGAAAGAAGCTTTCTGAGAAACTGCTCTGTGTTCTGTTAATTCATCTCACGGAGTTACATCTTTCCCTTCAAGAAGCCTTTCTCTAAGGCTGTTCTTGTGGAATTGGCAAAGGGATATTTGGAAGCCCATAGAGGGCTATGGTGAAAAAGGAAATATCTTCCGTTCAAAACTGGAAAGAAACTTTCTGAGAAACTGCTCTGTGTTCTGTGAATTCATCTCACAGAGTTACATCTTTCCCTTCAAGAAGCCTTTCGCTAAGGCTGCTCTTGTGGAATTGGCAAAGGGATATTTGGAAGCCCATAGAGGCCTATGGTGAAAAAGGAAATATCTTCCGTTCAAAACTGGAAAGAAGCTTTCTGAGAAACTGTTCTGTGTTCTGTGAATTCATCTCACAGAGTTACATCTTTCCCTTCAAGAAGCCTTTCGCTAAGGCTGCTCTTGTGGAATTGGAAAAGGGATATTTGGAAGCCCATAGAGGCCTATGGTGAAAAAGGAAATATCTTCCGTTCAAAACTGGAAAGAAGCTTTCTGAGAAACTGCTCTGTGTTCTGTGAATTCATCTCACAGAGTTACATCTTTCCCTTCAAGAAGCCTTTTGCTAAGGCTGGTCTTGTGGAATTGGCAAAGGGATATTTGGAAGCCCATAGAGGGCTATGGTGAAAAAGGAAATATCTTCCGTTCAAAACTGGAAAGAAGCTTTCTGAGAAACTGCTCTGTGTTCTGCTAACTCATCTCACAGAGTTACATCTTTCCCTTCAAGAAGCCTTTCGCTAAGGCTGTTCTTGTGCAATTGGCAAAGGGATATTTGGAAGCCCATAGAGGGCTATGGTGAAAAAGGAAATATCTTCCGTTCAAAACTGGAAAGAAGCTTTCTGAGAAACTGCTCTGTGTTCTGTTAATTCATCTCACAGAGTTACATCTTTCCCTTCAAGAAGCCTTTCGCTAAGGCTGTTCTTGTGGAATTGGCAAAGGGATATGAGGAAGCCCATAGAGGGCTATGGTGAAAAAGGAAATATCTTCCGTTCAAAACTGGAAAGAAGCTTTCTGAGAAACTCCTCTGTGTTCTGTTAATTCATCTCACAGTGTTACATCTTTCCCTTCAAGAAGCCTTTCGCTAAGGCCGTTCTTGTGGAATTGGCAAAGGGATATTTGGAAGCCCATAGAGGCCTATGGTGAAAAAGGAAATATCTTCCGTTCAAAACTGGAAAGAAGCTTTCTGAGAAACTGCTCTGTGTTCTGTGAATTCATCTCACCGAGTTACATCTTTCCCTTCAAGAAGCCTTTCGCTAAGGCTGTTCTTGTGGAATTGGCAAAGGGATATTTGGAAGCCCATAGAGGGCTATGGTGAAAAAGGAAATATCTTCCGTACAAAACTGGAAAGAAGCTTTCTGAGAAACTGCTCTGTGTTCTGTGAATTCATCTCACAGAGTTACATCTTTCCCTTCAAGAAGCCTTTCGCTAAGGCTGTTCTTGTGGAATTGGCAAAGCGATATTTGGAAGCCCATAGAGGCCTATGGTGAAAAAGGAAATATCTTCCGTTCAAAACTGGAAAGAAGCTTTCTGAGAAACTGCTCTGTGTTCTGTGAATTCATCTCACAGAGTTACATCTTTCCCTTCAAGAAGCCTTTCGTTAAGGCTGTTCTTGTGGAATTGGCAAAGGGATATTTGGAAGCCCATAGAGGCCTATGGTGAAAAAGGAAATATCTTCCGTTCAAAACTGGAAAGAAGCTTTCTGAGAAACTGCTCTGTGTTCTGTGAATTCATCTCACAGAGTTACATCTTTCCCTTCAAGAAGCCTTTCGCTAAGGCTGTTCTTGTGGAATTGGCAAAGGGATATTTGGAAGCCCATAGAGGGCTAAGGTGAAAAAGGAAATATCTTCCGTTCAAAACTGGAAAGAAGCTTTCTGAGAAACTGCTCTGTGTTCTGTGAATTCATCTCACAGAGTTACATCTTTCCCTTCAAGAAGCCTTTCGCTAAGGCTGCTCTTGTGGAATTGGCAAAGGGATATTTGGAAGCCCATAGAGGCCTATGGTGAAAAAGGAAATATCTTCCGTTCAAAACTGGAAAGAAGCTTTCTGAGAAACTGCTCTGTGTTCTGTGAATTCATCTCACAGAGTTACATCTTTCCCTTCAAGAAGCCTTTCGCTAAGGCTGCTCTTGTGGAATTGGAAAAGGGATATTTGGAAGCCCATAGAGGCCTATGGTGAAAAAGGAAATATCTTCCGTTCAAAACTGGAAAGAATCTTTCTGAGAAACTGCTCTGTGTTCTGTGAATTCATCTCACAGAGTTACATCTTTCCCTTCAAGAAGCCTTTGGCTAAGGCTGGTCTTGTGGAATTGGCAAAGGGATATTTGGAAGCCCATAGAGGGCTATGGTGAAAAAGGAAATATCTTCCGTTCAAAACTGGAAAGAAGCTTTCTGAGAAACTGCTCTGTGTTCTGCTAACTCATCTCACAGAGTTACATCTTTCCCTTCAAAAAGCCTTTCGCTAAGGCTGTTCTTGTGCAATTGGCAAAGGGATATTTGGAAGCCCATAGAGGGCTATGGTGAAAAAGGAAATATCTTCCGTTCAAAACTGGAAAGAAGCTTTCTGAGAAACTGCTCTGTGTTCTGTTAATTCATCTCACAGAGTTACATCTTTCCCTTCAAGAAGCCTTTCGCTAAGGCTGTTCTTGTGGAATTGGCAAAGGGATATGTGGAAACCCATAGAGGGCTATGGTGAAAAAGGAAATATCTTCCGTTCAAAACTGGAAAGAAGCTTTCTGAGAAACTGCTCTGTGTTCTGTTAATTCATCTCACAGAGTTACATCTTTCCCTTCAAGAAGCCTTTCGCTAAGGCTGTTCTTGTGGAATTGGCAAAGGGATATTTGGAAGCCCATAGAGTTCTATGGTGAAAAAGGAAATATCTTCCGTTCAAAACTGGAAAGAAGCTTTCTGAGAAACTGCTCTGTGTTCTGTGAATTCATCTCACCGAGTTACATCTTTCCCTTCAAGAAGCCTTTCGCTAAGGCTGTTCTTGTGGAATTGGCAAAGGGATATTTGGAAGCCCATAGAGGGCTATGGTGAAAAAGGAAATATCTTCCGTTCAAAACTGGAAAGAAGCTTTCTGAGAAACTGCTCTGTGTTCTGTGAATTCATCTCACAGAGTTACATCTTTCCCTTCAAGAAGCCTTTCGCTAAGGCTGTTCTTGTGGAATTGGCAAAGGGATATTTGGAAGCCCATAGAGGGCTATGGTGAAAAAGGTAATATCTTCCGTTCAAAACTGGAAAGAAGCTTTCTGAGAAACTGCTCTGTGTTCTGTGAATTCATCTCACAGAGTTACATCTTTCCCTTCAAGAAGCTTTTCGCTAAGGCTGTTCTTGTGGAATTGGCAAAGGGATATTTGGAAGCTCATAGAGGCCTATGGTGAAAAAGGAAATATCTTCCGTTCAAAACTGGAAAGAAGCTTTCTGAGACACTGCTCTGTGTTCTGTGAATTCATCTCACAGAGTTACATCTTTCCCTTCAAGAAGCCTTTCGCTAAGGCTGTTCTTGTGGAATTGGCAAAGGGATATTTGGAAGCCCATAGAGGCCTACGGTGAAAAGGGAAATATCTTCCGTTCAAAACTGGAAAGAAGCTTTCTGAGAAACTGCTCTGTGTTCTGTGAATTCATCTCACAGAATTACATCTTTCCCTTCAAGAAGCCTTTCGCTAAGGCTGTTCTTGTGGAATTGGCAAAGGGATATTTGGAAGCCCATAGAGGGCTATGGTGAAAAAGGAAATATCTTCCGTTCAAAACTGGAAAGAAGCTTTCTGAGAAACTGCTCTGTGTTCTGTGAATTCATCTCACAGAGTTACATCTTTCCCTTCAAGAAGCCTTTCGCTAAGGCTGTTCTTGTGGAATTGGCAAAGGGATATTTGGAAGCCCTTAGACGGCTATGGTGAAAAAGGAAATATCTTCCGTTCAAAACTGGAAAGAAGCTTTCTGAGAAACTGCTCTGTGTTCTGTGAATTCATCTCACAGAGTTACATCTTTCCCTTCAAGAAGCCTTTCGCTAAGGCTGTTCTTGTGGAATTGGCAAAGCGATATTTGGAAGCCCTTAGAGGACTATGGTGAAAAAGGAAATATCTTCCGTTCAAAACTGGAAAGAAGCTTTCTGAGAAACTGCTCTGTGTTCTGTGAATTCATCTCACAGAGTTACATCTTTCCCTTCAAGAAGCTTTTCGCTAAGGCTGTTCTTGTGGAATTGGCAAAGGGATATTTGGAAGCTCATAGAGGCCTATGGTGAAAAAGGAAATATCTTCCGTTCAAAACTGGAAAGAAGCTTTCTGAGACACTGCTCTGTGTTCTGTGAATTCATCTCACAGAGTTACATCTTTCCCTTCAAGAAGCCTTTCGCTAAGGCTGTTCTTGTGGAATTGGCAAAGGGATATTTGGAAGCCCATAGAGGGCTATGGTGAAAAAGGAAATATCTTCCGTTCAAAACTGGAAAGAAGCTTTCTGAGAAACTGCTCTGTGTTCTGTTAATTCATCTCACAGAGTTACATCTTTCCCTTCAAGAAGCCTTTCGCTAAGGCTGTTCTTGTGGAATTGGCAAAGGGATATTTGGAAGCCCATAGACGGCTATGGAGAAAAAGGAAATACCTTCCGTTCAAAATTGGAAAGAAGCTTTCTGAGAAACTGCTCTGTGTTCTGTGAATTCATCTCACAGAGTTACATCTTTCCCTTCAAGAAGCCTTTCGCTAAGGCTGTTCTTGTGGAATTGGCAAAGGGATATTTGGAAGCCCATAGAGGCCTATGGTGAAAAAGGAAATATCTTCCGTTCAAAACTGGAAAGAAGCTTTATGAGAAACTGCTCTGTGTTCTGTGAATTCATCTCACAGAGTTACATCTTTCCCTTCAAGAAGCCTTTCGCTAAGGCTGTTCTTGTGGAATTGGCAAAGGGATAGTTGGAAGCCCATAGAGGGCTATGGTGAAAAAGGAAATATCTTCCGTTCAAAACTGGAAAGAAGCTTTCTGAGAAACTGCTCTGTGTTCTGTGAATTCATCTCACAGAGTTACATCTTTCCCTTCAAGAAGCCTTTCGCTAAGGTTGTTCTTGTATAATTGGCAAAGGGATATTTGGAAGCCCATAGAGGGCTATGGTAAAAAAGGAAATATCTTCCGTTCAAAAGTGGAAAGAAGCTTTCTGAGAAACTGCTCTGTGTTCTGTTAATTTATCTCACGGAGTTACATCTTTCCCTTCAAGAAGCCTTTCGCTAAGGCTGTTCTTGTGGAATTGGCAAATTGATATTTGGAAGCCCATAAAGGGCTATGGTGAAAAAGGAAATATCTTCCGTTCAAAACTGGAAAGAAGCTTTCTGAGAAACTGCTCTGTGTTCTGTGAATTCATCTCACAGAGTTACATCTTTCCCTTCAAGAAGCCTTTCGCTAAGGCTGTTCTTGTGGAATTGGCAAAGGGATATTTGGAAGCCCATAGAGGCCTATGGTGAAAAAGGAAATATCTTCCGTTCAAAACTGGAAAGAAGCTTTCTGTGACACTGCTCTGTGTTCTGTGAATTCATCTCACAGAGTTACATCTTTCCTTTCAAGAAGCCTTTCGCTAAGGCTGTTCTTGTGGAATTGGCAAAGGGATATTTGGAAGCCCATAGAGGGCTATGGTGAAAAAGGAAATATCTTCCGTTCAAAACTGGAAAGAAGCTTTCTGAGAAACTGCTCTGTGTTCTGTTAATTCATCTCACGGAGTTACATCTTTCCCTTCAAGAAGCCTTTCTCTAAGGCTGTTCTTGTGGAATTGGCAAAGGGATATTTGGAAGCCCATAGAGGGCTATGGTGAAAAAGGAAATATCTTCCGTTCAAAACTGGAAAGAAACTTTCTGAGAAACTGCTCTGTGTTCTGTGAATTCATCTCACAGAGTTACATCTTTCCCTTCAAGAAGCCTTTCGCTAAGGCTGCTCTTGTGGAATTGGCAAAGGGATATTTGGAAGCCCATAGAGGCCTATGGTGAAAAAGAAATATCTTCCGTTCAAAACTGGAAAGAAGCTTTCTGAGAAACTGCTCTGTGTTCTGTGAATTCATCTCACAGAGTTACATCTTTCCCTTCAAGAAGCCTTTCGCTAAGGCTGCTCTTGTGGAATTGGAAAAGGGATATTTGGAAGCCCATAGAGGCCTATGGTGAAAAAGGAAATATCTTCCGTTCAAAACTGGAAAGAAGCTTTCTGAGAAACTGCTCTGTGTTCTGTGAATTCATCTCACAGAGTTACATCTTTCCCTTCAAGAAGCCTTTTGCTAAGGCTGGTCTTGTGGAATTGGCAAAGGGATATTTGGAAGCCCATAGAGGGCTATGGTGAAAAAGGAAATATCTTCCGTTCAAAACTGGAAAGAAGCTTTCTGAGAAACTGCTCTGTGTTCTGCTAACTCATCTCACAGAGTTACATCTTTCCCTTCAAGAAGCCTTTCGCTAAGGCTGTTCTTGTGCAATTGGCAAAGGGATATTTGGAAGCCCATAGAGGGCTATGGTGAAAAAGGAAATATCTTCCGTTCAAAACTGGAAAGAAGCTTTCTGAGAAACTGCTCTGTGTTCTGTTAATTCATCTCACAGAGTTACATCTTTCCCTTCAAGAAGCCTTTCGCTAAGGCTGTTCTTGTGGAATTGGCAAAGGGATATGAGGAAGCCCATAGAGGGCTATGGTGAAAAAGGAAATATCTTCCGTTCAAAACTGGAAAGAAGCTTTCTGAGAAACTCCTCTGTGTTCTGTTAATTCATCTCACAGAGTTACATCTTTCCCTTCAAGAAGCCTTTCGCTAAGGCTGTTCTTGTGGAATTGGCAAAGGGATATTTGGAAGCCCATAGAGGGCTATGGTGAAAAAGGAAATATCTTCCGTTCAAAACTGGAAAGAAGCTTTCTGAGAAACTGCTCTGTGTTCTGTGAATTCATCTCACCGAGTTACATCTTTCCCTTCAAGAAGCCTTTCGCTAAGGCTGTTCTTGTGGAATTGGCAAAGGGATATTTGGAAGCCCATAGAGGGCTATGGTGAAAAAGGAAATATCTTCCGTACAAAACTGGAAAGAAGCTTTCTGAGAAACTGCTCTGTGTTCTGTGAATTCATCTCACAGAGTTACATCTTTCCCTTCAAGAAGCCTTTCGCTAAGGCTGTTCTTGTGGAATTGGCAAAGCGATATTTGGAA
The DNA here is from genome assembly GCF_047675955.1 of Chlorocebus sabaeus. NCBI lineage: Eukaryota > Metazoa > Chordata > Mammalia > Primates > Cercopithecidae > Chlorocebus > Chlorocebus sabaeus. The sequence goes on from NC_132910.1 coordinate 18,881,695, forward strand.
GCCCATAGAGGCCTATGGTGAAAAAGGAAATATCTTCCGTTCAAAACTGGAAAGAAGCTTTCTGAGAAACTGCTCTGTGTTCTGTGAATTCATCTCACAGAGTTACATCTTTCCCTTCAAGAAGCCTTTCGTTAAGGCTGTTCTTGTGGAATTGGCAAAGGGATATTTGGAAGCCCATAGAGGCCTATGGTGAAAAAGGAAATATCTTCCGTTCAAAACTGGAAAGAAGCTTTCTGAGAAACTGCTCTGTGTTCTGTGAATTCATCTCACAGAGTTACATCTTTCCCTTCAAGAAGCCTTTCGCTAAGGCTGTTCTTGTGGAATTGGCAAAGGGATATTTGGAAGCCCATAGAGGGCTATGGTGAAAAAGGAAATATCTTCCGTTCAAAACTGGAAAGAAGCTTTCTGAGAAACTGCTCTGTGTTCTGTGAATTCATCTCACAGAGTTACATCTTTCCCTTCAAGAAGCTTTTCGCTAAGGCTGTTCTTGTGGAATTGGCAAAGGGATATTTGGAAGCTCATAGAGGCCTATGGTGAAAAAGGAAATATCTTCCGTTCAAAACTGGAAAGAAGCTTTCTGAGACACTGCTCTGTGTTCTGTGAATTCATCTCACAGAGTTACATCTTTCCCTTCAAGAAGCCTTTCGCTAAGGCTGTTCTTGTGGAATTGGCAAAGGGATATTTGGAAGCCCATAGAGGGCTATGGTGAAAAAGGAAATATCTTCCGTTCAAAACTGGAAAGAAGCTTTCTGAGAAACTGCTCTGTGTTCTGTTAATTCATCTCACAGAGTTACATCTTTCCCTTCAAGAAGCCTTTTGCTAAGGCTGTTCTTGTGGAATTGGCAAAGGGATATTTGGAAGCCCATAGACGGCTATGGAGAAAAAGGAAATACCTTCCGTTCAAAACTGGAAAGAAGCTTTCTGAGAAACTGCTCTGTGTTCTGTGAATTCATCTCACAGAGTTACATCTTTCCCTTCAAGAAGCCTTTCGCTAAGGCTGTTCTTGTGGAATTGGCAAAGGGATATTTGGAAGCCCATAGAGGCCTATGGTGAAAAAGGAAATATCTTCCGTTCAAAACTGGAAAGAAGCTTTATGAGAAACTGCTCTGTGTTCTGTGAATTCATCTCACAGAGTTACATCTTTCCCTTCAAGAAGCCTTTCGCTAAGGCTGTTCTTGTGGAATTGGCAAAGGGATAGTTGGAAGCCCATAGAGGGCTATGGTGAAAAAGGAAATATCTTCCGTTCAAAACTGGAAAGAAGCTTTCTGAGAAACTGCTCTGTGTTCTGTGAATTCATCTCACAGAGTTACATCTTTCCCTTCAAGAAGCCTTTCGCTAAGGTTGTTCTTGTATAATTGGCAAAGGGATATTTGGAAGCCCATAGAGGGCTATGGTAAAAAAGGAAATATCTTCCGTTCAAAACTGGAAAGAAGCTTTCTGAGAAACTGCTCTGTGTTCTGTTAATTCATCTCACGGAGTTACATCTTTCCCTTCAAGAAGCCTTTCGCTAAGGCTGTTCTTGTGGAATTGGCAAAGGGATATTTGGAAGCCCATAGAGGGCTATGGTGAAAAAGGAAATATCTTCCGTTCAAAACTGGAAAGAAGCTTTCTGAGAAACTGCTCTGTGTTCTGTGAATTCATCTCACAGAGTTACATCTTTCCCTTCAAGAAGCCTTTCGCTAAGGCTGTTCTTGTGGAATTGGCAAAGGGATATTTGGAAGCCCATAGAGGCCTATGGTGAAAAAGGAAATATCTTCCGTTCAAAACTGGAAAGAAGCTTTCTGTGACACTGCTCTGTGTTCTGTGAATTCATCTCACAGAGTTACATCTTTCCTTTCAAGAAGCCTTTCGCTAAGGCTGTTCTTGTGGAATTGGCAAAGGGATATTTGGAAGCCCATAGAGGGCTATGGTGAAAAAGGAAATATCTTCCGTTCAAAACTGGAAAGAAGCTTTCTGAGAAACTGCTCTGTGTTCTGTTAATTCATCTCACGGAGTTACATCTTTCCCTTCAAGAAGCCTTTCTCTAAGGCTGTTCTTGTGGAATTGGCAAAGGGATATTTGGAAGCCCATAGAGGGCTATGGTGAAAAAGGAAATATCTTCCGTTCAAAACTGGAAAGAAACTTTCTGAGAAACTGCTCTGTGTTCTGTGAATTCATCTCACAGAGTTACATCTTTCCCTTCAAGAAGCCTTTCGCTAAGGCTGCTCTTGTGGAATTGGCAAAAGGATATTTGGAAGCCCATAGAGGCCTATGGTGAAAAAGGAAATATCTTCCGTTCAAAACTGGAAAGAAGCTTTCTGAGAAACTGCTCTGTGTTCTGTGAATTCATCTCACAGAGTTACATCTTTCCCTTCAAGAAGCCTTTCGCTAAGGCTGCTCTTGTGGAATTGGAAAAGGGATATTTGGAAGCCCATAGAGGCCTATGGTGAAAAAGGAAATATCTTCCGTTCAAAACTGGAAAGAAGCTTTCTGAGAAACTGCTCTGTGTTCTGTGAATTCATCTCACAGAGTTACATCTTTCCCTTCAAGAAGCCTTTTGCTAAGGCTGGTCTTGTGGAATTGGCAAAGGGATATTTGGAAGCCCATAGAGGGCTATGGTGAAAAAGGAAATATCTTTCGTTCAAAACCGGAAAGAAGCTTTCTGAGAAACTGCTCTGTGTTCTGCTAACTCATCTCACAGAGTTACATCTTTCCCTTCAAGAAGCCTTTCGCTAAGGCTGTTCTTGTGCAACTGGCAAAGGGATATTTGGAAGCCCATAGAGGGCTATGGTGAAAAAGGAAATATCTTCCGTTCAAAACTGGAAAGAAGCTTTCTGAGAAACTGCTCTGTGTTCTGTGAATTCATCTCACAGAGTTTCATCTTTCCCTTCAAGAAGCCTTTCGCTAAGGCTGTTCTTGTGGAATTGGCAAAGGGATATTGGAAGCCCTTAGACGGCTATGGTGAAAAAGGAAATATCTTCCGTTCAAAACTGGAAAGAAGCTTTCTGAGAAACTGCTCTGTGTTCTGTGAATTCATCTCACAGAGTTACATCTTTCCCTTCAAGAAGCCTTTCGCTAAGGCTGTTCTTGTGGAATTGGCAAAGGGATATTTGGAAGCCCATAGAGGCCTATGGTGAAAAAGGAAATATCTTCCGTTCAAAACTGGAAAGAAGCTTTCAGAGAAACTGCTCTGTGTTCTGTGAATTCATCTCACAGAGTTACATCTTTCCCTTCAAGAAGCCTTTCGCTAAGGCTGTTCTTGTGGAATTGGCAAAGGGATATTTGGAAGCCCATAGACGGCTATGTGGAAAAAGGAAATATCTTCCGTTCAAAACTGGAAAGAAGCTTTCTGAGAAACTTCTCTGTGTTCTGTTAATTCATCTCACAGAGTTACATCTTTCCCTTCAAGAAGCCTTTCGCTAGGGCTGTTCTTGTGGAATTGGCAAAGGGATATTTGGAAGCCCATAGAGGCCTATGGTGAAAAAGGAAATATCTTCCGTTCAAAACTGGAAAGAAGCTTTCTGAGAAACTGCTCTGTGTTCTGTGAATTCATCTCACAGTGTTACATCTTTCCCTTCAAGAAGCCTTTCGCTAAGGCTGTTCTTGTGGAATTGGCAAAGGGATATTTGGAAGCCCTTAGACGGCTATGGTGAAAAAGGAAATATCTTCCGTTCAAAACTGGAAAGAAGCTTTCTGAGAAACTGCTCTGTGTTCTGTGAATTCATCTCACAGAGTTACATCTTTCCCTTCAAGAAGCCTTTCGCTAAGGCTGTTCTTGTGGAATTGGCAAAGCGATATTTGGAAGCCCTTAGAGGACTATGGTGAAAAAGGAAATATCTTCCGTTCAAAACTGGAAAGAAGCTTTCTGAGAAACTGCTCTGTGTTCTGTGAATTCATCTCACAGAGTTACATCTTTCCCTTCAAGAAGCTTTTCGCTAAGGCTGTTCTTGTGGAATTGGCAAAGGGATATTTGGAAGCTCATAGAGGCCTATGGTGAAAAAGGAAATATCTTCCGTTCAAAACTGGAAAGAAGCTTTCTGAGACACTGCTCTGTGTTCTGTGAATTCATCTCACAGAGTTACATCTTTCCCTTCAAGAAGCCTTTCGCTAAGGCTGTTCTTGTGGAATTGGCAAAGGGATATTTGGAAGCCCATAGAGGGCTATGGTGAAAAAGGAAATATCTTCCGTTCAAAACTGGAAAGAAGCTTTCTGAGAAGCTGCTCTGTGTTCTGTTAATTCATCTCACAGAGTTACATCTTTCCCTTCAAGAAGCCTTTCGCTAAGGCTGTTCTTGTGGAATTGGCAAAGGGATATTTGGAAGCCCATAGACGGCTATGGAGAAAAAGGAAATACCTTCCGTTCAAAATTGGAAAGAAGCTTTCTGAGAAACTGCTCTGTGTTCTGTGAATTCATCTCACAGAGTTACATCTTTCCCTTCAAGAAGCCTTTCGCTAAGGCTGTTCTTGTGGAATTGGCAAAGGGATATTTGGAAGCCCATAGAGGCCTATGGTGAAAAAGGAAATATCTTCCGTTCAAAACTGGAAAGAAGCTTTATGAGAAACTGCTCTGTGTTCTGTGAATTCATCTCACAGAGTTACATCTTTCCCTTCAAGAAGCCTTTCGCTAAGGCTGTTCTTGTGGAATTGGCAAAGGGATAGTTGGAAGCCCATAGAGGGCTATGGTGAAAAAGGAAATATCTTCCGTTCAAAACTGGAAAGAAGCTTTCTGAGAAACTGCTCTGTGTTCTGTGAATTCATCTCACAGAGTTACATCTTTCCCTTCAAGAAGCCTTTCGCTAAGGTTGTTCTTGTATAATTGGCAAAGGGATATTTGGAAGCCCATAGAGGGCTATGGTAAAAAAGGAAATATCTTCCGTTCAAAAGTGGAAAGAAGCTTTCTGAGAAACTGCTCTGTGTTCTGTTAATTTATCTCACGGAGTTACATCTTTCCCTTCAAGAAGCCTTTCGCTAAGGCTGTTCTTGTGGAATTGGCAAATTGATATTTGGAAGCCCATAGAGGGCTATGGTGAAAAAGGAAATATCTTCCGTTCAAAACTGGAAAGAAGCTTTCTGAGAAACTGCTCTGTGTTCTGTGAATTCATCTCACAGAGTTACATCTTTCCCTTCAAGAAGCCTTTCGCTAAGGCTGTTCTTGTGGAATTGGCAAAGGGATATTTGGAAGCCCATAGAGGCCTATGGTGAAAAAGGAAATATCTTCCGTTCAAAACTGGAAAGAAGCTTTCTGTGACACTGCTCTGTGTTCTGTGAATTCATCTCACAGAGTTACATCTTTCCTTTCAAGAAGCCTTTCGCTAAGGCTGTTCTTGTGGAATTGGCAAAGGGATATTTGGAAGCCCATAGAGGGCTATGGTGAAAAAGGAAATATCTTCCGTTCAAAACTGGAAAGAAGCTTTCTGAGAAACTGCTCTGTGTTCTGTTAATTCATCTCACGGAGTTACATCTTTCCCTTCAAGAAGCCTTTCTCTAAGGCTGTTCTTGTGGAATTGGCAAAGGGATATTTGGAAGCCCATAGAGGGCTATGGTGAAAAAGGAAATATCTTCCGTTCAAAACTGGAAAGAAACTTTCTGAGAAACTGCTCTGTGTTCTGTGAATTCATCTCACAGAGTTACATCTTTCCCTTCAAGAAGCCTTTCGCTAAGGCTGCTCTTGTGGAATTGGCAAAGGGATATTTGGAAGCCCATAGAGGCCTATGGTGAAAAAGAAATATCTTCCGTTCAAAACTGGAAAGAAGCTTTCTGAGAAACTGCTCTGTGTTCTGTGAATTCATCTCACAGAGTTACATCTTTCCCTTCAAGAAGCCTTTCGCTAAGGCTGCTCTTGTGGAATTGGAAAAGGGATATTTGGAAGCCCATAGAGGCCTATGGTGAAAAAGGAAATATCTTCCGTTCAAAACTGGAAAGAAGCTTTCTGAGAAACTGCTCTGTGTTCTGTGAATTCATCTCACAGAGTTACATCTTTCCCTTCAAGAAGCCTTTTGCTATGGCTGGTCTTGTGGAATTGGCAAAGGGATATTTGGAAGCCCATAGAGGGCTATGGTGAAAAAGGAAATATCTTCCGTTCAAAACTGGAAAGAAGCTTTCTGAGAAACTGCTCTGTGTTCTGCTAACTCATCTCACAGAGTTACATCTTTCCCTTCAAGAAGCCTTTCGCTAAGGCTGTTCTTGTGCAATTGGCAAAGGGATATTTGGAAGCCCATAGAGGGCTATGGTGAAAAAGGAAATATCTTCCGTTCAAAACTGGAAAGAAGCTTTCTGAGAAACTGCTCTGTGTTCTGTTAATTCATCTCACAGAGTTACATCTTTCCCTTCAAGAAGCCTTTCGCTAAGGCTGTTCTTGTGGAATTGGCAAAGGGATATGAGGAAGCCCATAGAGGGCTATGGTGAAAAAGGAAATATCTTCCGTTCAAAACTGGAAAGAAGCTTTCTGAGAAACTCCTCTGTGTTCTGTTAATTCATCTCACAGAGTTACATCTTTCCCTTCAAGAAGCCTTTCGCTAAGGCTGTTCTTGTGGAATTGGCAAAGGGATATTTGGAAGCCCATAGAGGGCTATGGTGAAAAAGGAAATATCTTCCGTTCAAAACTGGAAAGAAGCTTTCTGAGAAACTGCTCTGTGTTCTGTGAATTCATCTCACCGAGTTACATCTTTCCCTTCAAGAAGCCTTTCGCTAAGGCTGTTCTTGTGGAATTGGCAAAGGGATATTTGGAAGCCCATAGAGGGCTATGGTGAAAAAGGAAATATCTTCCGTACAAAACTGGAAAGAAGCTTTCTGAGAAACTGCTCTGTGTTCTGTGAATTCATCTCACAGAGTTACATCTTTCCCTTCAAGAAGCCTTTCGCTAAGGCTGTTCTTGTGGAATTGGCAAAGCGATATTTGGAAGCCCATAGAGGCCTATGGTGAAAAAGGAAATATCTTCCGTTCAAAACTGGAAAGAAGCTTTCTGAGAAACTGCTCTGTGTTCTGTGAATTCATCTCACAGAGTTACATCTTTCCCTTCAAGAAGCCTTTCGTTAAGGCTGTTCTTGTGGAATTGGCAAAGGGATATTTGGAAGCCCATAGAGGCCTATGGTGAAAAAGGAAACATCTTCCGTTCAAAACTGGAAAGAAGCTTTCTGAGAAACTGCTCTGTGTTCTGTGAATTCATCTCACAGAGTTACATCTTTCCCTTCAAGAAGCCTTTCGCTAAGGCTGTTCTTGTGGAATTGGCAAAGGGATATTTGGAAGCCCATAGAGGGCTATGGTGAAAAAGGAAATATCTTCCGTTCAAAACTGGAAAGAAGCTTTCTGAGAAACTGCTCTGTGTTCTGTGAATTCATCTCACAGAGTTACATCTTTCCCTTCAAGAAGCTTTTCGCTAAGGCTGTTCTTGTGGAATTGGCAAAGGGATATTTGGAAGCTCATAGAGGCCTATGGTGAAAAAGGAAATATCTTCCGTTCAAAACTGGAAAGAAGCTTTCTGAGACACTGCTCTGTGTTCTGTGAATTCATCTCACAGAGTTACATCTTTCCCTTCAAGAAGCCTTTCGCTAAGGCTGTTCTTGTGGAATTGGCAAAGGGATATTTGGAAGCCCATAGAGGGCTATGGTGAAAAAGGAAATATCTTCCGTTCAAAACTGGAAAGAAGCTTTCTGAGAAACTGCTCTGTGTTCTGTTAATTCATCTCACAGAGTTACATCTTTCCCTTCAAGAAGCCTTTTGCTAAGGCTGTTCTTGTGGAATTGGCAAAGGGATATTTGGAAGCCCATAGACGGCTATGGAGAAAAAGGAAATACCTTCCGTTCAAAACTGGAAAGAAGCTTTCTGAGAAACTGCTCTGTGTTCTGTGAATTCATCTCACAGAGTTACATCTTTCCCTTCAAGAAGCCTTTCGCTAAGGCTGTTCTTGTGGAATTGGCAAAGGGATATTTGGAAGCCCATAGAGGCCTATGGTGAAAAAGGAAATATCTTCCGTTCAAAACTGGAAAGAAGCTTTATGAGAAACTGCTCTGTGTTCTGTGAATTCATCTCACAGAGTTACATCTTTCCCTTCAAGAAGCCTTTCGCTAAGGCTGTTCTTGTGGAATTGGCAAAGGGATAGTTGGAAGCCCATAGAGGGCTATGGTGAAAAAGGAAATATCTTCCGTTCAAAACTGGAAAGAAGCTTTCTGAGAAACTGCTCTGTGTTCTGTGAATTCATCTCACAGAGTTACATCTTTCCCTTCAAGAAGCCTTTCGCTAAGGTTGTTCTTGTATAATTGGCAAAGGGATATTTGGAAGCCCATAGAGGGCTATGGTAAAAAAGGAAATATCTTCCGTTCAAAACTGGAAAGAAGCTTTCTGAGAAACTGCTCTGTGTTCTGTTAATTCATCTCACGGAGTTACATCTTTCCCTTCAAGAAGCCTTTCGCTAAGGCTGTTCTTGTGGAATTGGCAAAGGGATATTTGGAAGCCCATAGAGGGCTATGGTGAAAAAGGAAATATCTTCCGTTCAAAACTGGAAAGAAGCTTTCTGAGAAACTGCTCTGTGTTCTGTGAATTCATCTCAAAGAGTTACATCTTTCCCTTCAAGAAGCCTTTCGCTAAGGCTGTTCTTGTGGAATTGGCAAAGGGATATTTGGAAGCCCATAGAGGCCTATGGTGAAAAAGGAAATATCTTCCGTTCAAAACTGGAAAGAAGCTTTCTGTGACACTGCTCTGTGTTCTGTGAATTCATCTCACAGAGTTACATCTTTCCTTTCAAGAAGCCTTTCGCTAAGGCTGTTCTTGTGGAATTGGCAAAGGGATATTTGGAAGCCCATAGAGGGCTATGGTGAAAAAGGAAATATCTTCCGTTCAAAACTGGAAAGAAGCTTTCTGAGAAACTGCTCTGTGTTCTGTTAATTCATCTCACGGAGTTACATCTTTCCCTTCAAGAAGCCTTTCTCTAAGGCTGTTCTTGTGGAATTGGCAAAGGGATATTTGGAAGCCCATAGAGGGCTATGGTGAAAAAGGAAATATCTTCCGTTCAAAACTGGAAAGAAACTTTCTGAGAAACTGCTCTGTGTTCTGTGAATTCATCTCACAGAGTTACATCTTTCCCTTCAAGAAGCCTTTCGCTAAGGCTGCTCTTGTGGAATTGGCAAAGGGATATTTGGAAGCCCATAGAGGCCTATGGTGAAAAAGGAAATATCTTCCGTTCAAAACTGGAAAGAAGCTTTCTGAGAAACTGCTCTGTGTTCTGTGAATTCATCTCACAGAGTTACATCTTTCCCTTCAAGAAGCCTTTCGCTAAGGCTGCTCTTGTGGAATTGGAAAAGGGATATTTGGAAGCCCATAGAGGCCTATGGTGAAAAAGGAAATATCTTCCGTTCAAAACTGGAAAGAAGCTTTCTGAGAAACTGCTCTGTGTTCTGTGAATTCATCTCACAGAGTTACATCTTTCCCTTCAAGAAGCCTTTTGCTAAGGCTGGTCTTGTGGAATTGGCAAAGGGATATTTGGAAGCCCATAGAGGGCTATGGTGAAAAAGGAAATATCTTTCGTTCAAAACCGGAAAGAAGCTTTCTGAGAAACTGCTCTGTGTTCTGCTAACTCATCTCACAGAGTTACATCTTTCCCTTCAAGAAGCCTTTCGCTAAGGCTGTTCTTGTGCAACTGGCAAAGGGATATTTGGAAGCCCATAGAGGGCTATGGTGAAAAAGGAAATATCTTCCGTTCAAAACTGGAAAGAAGCTTTCTGAGAAACTGCTCTGTGTTCTGTGAATTCATCTCACAGAGTTTCATCTTTCCCTTCAAGAAGCCTTTCGCTAAGGCTGTTCTTGTGGAATTGGCAAAGGGATATTGGAAGCCCTTAGACGGCTATGGTGAAAAAGGAAATATCTTCCGTTCAAAACTGGAAAGAAGCTTTCTGAGAAACTGCTCTGTGTTCTGTGAATTCATCTCACAGAGTTACATCTTTCCCTTCAAGAAGCCTTTCGCTAAGGCTGTTCTTGTGGAATTGGCAAAGGGATATTTGGAAGCCCATAGAGGCCTATGGTGAAAAAGGAAATATCTTCCGTTCAAAACTGGAAAGAAGCTTTCAGAGAAACTGCTCTGTGTTCTGTGAATTCATCTCACAGAGTTACATCTTTCCCTTCAAGAAGCCTTTCGCTAAGGCTGTTCTTGTGGAATTGGCAAAGGGATATTTGGAAGCCCATAGACGGCTATGTGGAAAAAGGAAATATCTTCCGTTCAAAACTGGAAAGAAGCTTTCTGAGAAACTTCTCTGTGTTCTGTTAATTCATCTCACAGAGTTACATCTTTCCCTTCAAGAAGCCTTTCGCTAGGGCTGTTCTTGTGGAATTGGCAAAGGGATATTTGGAAGCCCATAGAGGCCTATGGTGAAAAAGGAAATATCTTCCGTTCAAAACTGGAAAGAAGCTTTCTGAGAAACTGCTCTGTGTTCTGTGAATTCATCTCACAGTGTTACATCTTTCCCTTCAAGAAGCCTTTCGCTAAGGCTGTTCTTGTGGAATTGGCAAAGGGATATTTGGAAGCCCTTAGACGGCTATGGTGAAAAAGGAAATATCTTCCGTTCAAAACTGGAAAGAAGCTTTCTGAGAAACTGCTCTGTGTTCTGTGAATTCATCTCACGGAGTTACATCTTTCCCTTCAAGAAGCCTTTCTCTAAGGCTGTTCTTGTGGAATTGGCAAAGGGATATTTGGAAGCCCATAGAGGCCTATGGTGAAAAAGGAAATATCTTCCGTTCAAAACTGGAAAGAAGCTTTCTGAGAAACTGCTCTGTGTTCTGTGAATTCATCTCACAGAGTTACATCTTTCCCTTCAAGAAGCCTTTCGCTAAGGCTGTTCTTGTGGAATTGGCAAAGGGATATTTGGAAGCCCATACAGGGCTATGGTGAAAAAGGAAATATCTTCCGTTCAAAACTGGAAAGAAGCTTTCTGAGAAACTGCTCTGTGTTCTGTTAATTCATCTCACGGAGTTACATCTTTCCCTTCAAGAAGCCTTTCGCTAAGGCTGTTCTTGTGGAATTGGCAAAGGGATATTTGGAAGCCCATAGAGGCCTATGGTGAAAAAGGAAATATCTTCCGTTCAAAACTGGAAAGAAGCTTTCTGAGAAACTGCTCTGTGTTCTGTGAATTCATCTCACAGAGTTACATCTTTCCCTTCAAGAAGCCTTTCGCTAAGGCTGTTCTTGTGGAATTGGCAAAGGGATAGTTGGAAGCCCATAGAGGGCTATGGTGAAAAAGGAAATATCTTCCGTTCAAAACTGGAAAGAAGCTTTCTGAGAAACTGCTCTGTGTTCTGTGAATTCATCTCACAGAGTTACATCTTTCCCTTCAAGAAGCCTTTCGCTAAGGTTGTTCTTGTATAATTGGCAAAGGGATATTTGGAAGCCCATAGAGGGCTATGGTAAAAAAGGAAATATCTTCCGTTCAAAACTGGAAAGAAGCTTTCTGAGAAACTGCTCTGTGTTCTGTTAATTCATCTCACGGAGTTACATCTTTCCCTTCAAGAAGCCTTTCGCTAAGGCTGTTCTTGTGGAATTGGCAAATTGATATTTGGAAGCCCATAGAGGGCTATGGTGAAAAAGGAAATATCTTCCGTTCAAAACTGGAAAGAAGCTTTCTGAGAAACTGCTCTGTGTTCTGTGAATTCATCTCACAGAGTTACATCTTTCCCTTCAAGAAGCCTTTCGCTAAGGCTGTTCTTGTGGAATTGGCAAAGGGATATGAGGAAGCCCATAGAGGGCTATGGTGAAAAAGGAAATATCTTCCGTTCAAAACTGGAAAGAAGCTTTCTGAGAAACTCCTCTGTGTTCTGTTAATTCATCTCACAGAGTTACATCTTTCCCTTCAAGAAGCCTTTCGCTAAGGCTGTTCTTGTGGAATTGGCAAAGGGATATTTGGAAGCCCATAGAGGGCTATGGTGAAAAAGGAAATATCTTCCGTTCAAAACTGGAAAGAAGCTTTCTGAGAAACTGCTCTGTGTTCTGTGAATTCATCTCACCGAGTTACATCTTTCCCTTCAAGAAGCCTTTCGCTAAGGCTGTTCTTGTGGAATTGGCAAAGGGATATTTGGAAGCCCATAGAGGGCTATGGTGAAAAAGGAAATATCTTCCGTACAAAACTGGAAAGAAGCTTTCTGAGAAACTGCTCTGTGTTCTGTGAATTCATCTCACAGAGTTACATCTTTCCCTTCAAGAAGCCTTTCGCTAAGGCTGTTCTTGTGGAATTGGCAAAGCGATATTTGGAAGCCCATAGAGGCCTATGGTGAAAAAGGAAATATCTTCCGTTCAAAACTGGAAAGAAGCTTTCTGAGAAACTGCTCTGTGTTCTGTGAATTCATCTCACAGAGTTACATCTTTCCCTTCAAGAAGCCTTTCGTTAAGGCTGTTCTTGTGGAATTGGCAAAGGGATATTTGGAAGCCCATAGAGGCCTATGGTGAAAAAGGAAATATCTTCCGTTCAAAACTGGAAAGAAGCTTTCTGAGAAACTGCTCTGTGTTCTGTGAATTCATCTCACAGAGTTACATCTTTCCCTTCAAGAAGCCTTTCGCTAAGGCTGTTCTTGTGGAATTGGCAAAGGGATATTTGGAAGCCCATAGAGGGCTATGGTGAAAAAGGAAATATCTTCCGTTCAAAACTGGAAAGAAGCTTTCTGAGAAACTGCTCTGTGTTCTGTGAATTCATCTCACAGAGTTACATCTTTCCCTTCAAGAAGCTTTTCGCTAAGGCTGTTCTTGTGGAATTGGCAAAGGGATATTTGGAAGCTCATAGAGGCCTATGGTGAAAAAGGAAATATCTTCCGTTCAAAACTGGAAAGAAGCTTTCTGAGACACTGCTCTGTGTTCTGTGAATTCATCTCACAGAGTTACATCTTTCCCTTCAAGAAGCCTTTCGCTAAGGCTGTTCTTGTGGAATTGGCAAAGGGATATTTGGAAGCCCATAGAGGGCTATGGTGAAAAAGGAAATATCTTCCGTTCAAAACTGGAAAGAAGCTTTCTGAGAAACTGCTCTGTGTTCTGTTAATTCATCTCACAGAGTTACATCTTTCCCTTCAAGAAGCCTTTTGCTAAGGCTGTTCTTGTGGAATTGGCAAAGGGATATTTGGAAGCCCATAGACGGCTATGGAGAAAAAGGAAATACCTTCCGTTCAAAACTGGAAAGAAGCTTTCTGAGAAACTGCTCTGTGTTCTGTGAATTCATCTCACAGAGTTACATCTTTCCCTTCAAGAAGCCTTTCGCTAAGGCTGTTCTTGTGGAATTGGCAAAGGGATATTTGGAAGCCCATAGAGGCCTATGGTGAAAAAGGAAATATCTTCCGTTCAAAACTGGAAAGAAGCTTTATGAGAAACTGCTCTGTGTTCTGTGAATTCATCTCACAGAGTTACATCTTTCCCTTCAAGAAGCCTTTCGCTAAGGCTGTTCTTGTGGAATTGGCAAAGGGATAGTTGGAAGCCCATAGAGGGCTATGGTGAAAAAGGAAATATCTTCCGTTCAAAACTGGAAAGAAGCTTTCTGAGAAACTGCTCTGTGTTCTGTGAATTCATCTCACAGAGTTACATCTTTCCCTTCAAGAAGCCTTTCGCTAAGGTTGTTCTTGTATAATTGGCAAAGGGATATTTGGAAGCCCATAGAGGGCTATGGTAAAAAAGGAAATATCTTCCGTTCAAAACTGGAAAGAAGCTTTCTGAGAAACTGCTCTGTGTTCTGTTAATTCATCTCACGGAGTTACATCTTTCCCTTCAAGAAGCCTTTCGCTAAGGCTGTTCTTGTGGAATTGGCAAAGGGATATTTGGAAGCCCATAGAGGGCTATGGTGAAAAAGGAAATATCTTCCGTTCAAAACTGGAAAGAAGCTTTCTGAGAAACTGCTCTGTGTTCTGTGAATTCATCTCACAGAGTTACATCTTTCCCTTCAAGAAGCCTTTCGCTAAGGCTGTTCTTGTGGAATTGGCAAAGGGATATTTGGAAGCCCATAGAGGCCTATGGTGAAAAAGGAAATATCTTCCGTTCAAAACTGGAAAGAAGCTTTCTGTGACACTGCTCTGTGTTCTGTGAATTCATCTCACAGAGTTACATCTTTCCTTTCAAGAAGCCTTTCGCTAAGGCTGTTCTTGTGGAATTGGCAAAGGGATATTTGGAAGCCCATAGAGGGCTATGGTGAAAAAGGAAATATCTTCCGTTCAAAACTGGAAAGAAGCTTTCTGAGAAACTGCTCTGTGTTCTGTTAATTCATCTCACGGAGTTACATCTTTCCCTTCAAGAAGCCTTTCTCTAAGGCTGTTCTTGTGGAATTGGCAAAGGGATATTTGGAAGCCCATAGAGGGCTATGGTGAAAAAGGAAATATCTTCCGTTCAAAACTGGAAAGAAACTTTCTGAGAAACTGCTCTGTGTTCTGTGAATTCATCTCACAGAGTTACATCTTTCCCTTCAAGAAGCCTTTCGCTAAGGCTGCTCTTGTGGAATTGGCAAAGGGATATTTGGAAGCCCATAGAGGCCTATGGTGAAAAAGGAAATATCTTCCGTTCAAAACTGGAAAGAAGCTTTCTGAGAAACTGCTCTGTGTTCTGTGAATTCATCTCACAGAGTTACATCTTTCCCTTCAAGAAGCCTTTCGCTAAGGCTGCTCTTGTGGAATTGGAAAAGGGATATTTGGAAGCCCATAGAGGCCTATGGTGAAAAAGGAAATATCTTCCGTTCAAAACTGGAAAGAAGCTTTCTGAGAAACTGCTCTGTGTTCTGTGAATTCATCTCACAGAGTTACATCTTTCCCTTCAAGAAGCCTTTTGCTAAGGCTGGTCTTGTGGAATTGGCAAAGGGATATTTGGAAGCCCATAGAGGGCTATGGTGAAAAAGGAAATATCTTTCGTTCAAAACCGGAAAGAAGCTTTCTGAGAAACTGCTCTGTGTTCTGCTAACTCATCTCACAGAGTTACATCTTTCCCTTCAAGAAGCCTTTCGGTAAGGCTGTTCTTGTGCAACTGGCAAAGGGATATTTGGAAGCCCATAGAGGGCTATGGTGAAAAAGGAAATATCTTCCGTTCAAAACTGGAAAGAAGCTTTCTGAGAAACTGCTCTGTGTTCTGTGAATTCATCTCACAGAGTTTCATCTTTCCCTTCAAGAAGCCTTTCGCTAAGGCTGTTCTTGTGGAATTGGCAAAGGGATATTGGAAGCCCTTAGACGGCTATGGTGAAAAAGGAAATATCTTCCGTTCAAAACTGGAAAGAAGCTTTCAGAGAAACTGCTCTGTGTTCTGTGAATTCATCTCACAGAGTTACATCTTTCCCTTCAAGAAGCCTTTCGCTAAGGCTGCTCTTGTGGAATTGGAAAAGGGATATTTGGAAGCCCATAGAGGCCTATGGTGAAAAAGGAAATATCTTCCGTTCAAAACTGGAAAGAAGCTTTCTGAGAAACTGCTCTGTGTTCTGTGAATTCATCTCACAGAGTTACATCTTTCCCTTCAAGAAGCCTTTTGCTAAGGCTGGTCTTGTGGAATTGGCAAAGGGATATTTGGAAGCCCATAGAGGGCTATGGTGAAAAAGGAAATATCTTTCGTTCAAAACCGGAAAGAAGCTTTCTGAGAAACTGCTCTGTGTTCTGCTAACTCATCTCACAGAGTTACATCTTTCCCTTCAAGAAGCCTTTCGGTAAGGCTGTTCTTGTGCAACTGGCAAAGGGATATTTGGAAGCCCATAGAGGGCTATGGTGAAAAAGGAAATATCTTCCGTTCAAAACTGGAAAGAAGCTTTCTGAGAAACTGCTCTGTGTTCTGTGAATTCATCTCACAGAGTTTCATCTTTCCCTTCAAGAAGCCTTTCGCTAAGGCTGTTCTTGTGGAATTGGCAAAGGGATATTGGAAGCCCTTAGACGGCTATGGTGAAAAAGGAAATATCTTCCGTTCAAAACTGGAAAGAAGCTTTCTGAGAAACTGCTCTGTGTTCTGTGAATTCATCTCACAGAGTTACATCTTTCCCTTCAAGAAGCCTTTCGCTAAGGCTGTTCTTGTGGAATTGGCAAAGGGATATTTGGAAGCCCATAGAGGCCTATGGTGAAAAAGGAAATATCTTCCGTTCAAAACTGGAAAGAAGCTTTCAGAGAAACTGCTCTGTGTTCTGTGAATTCATCTCACAGAGTTACATCTTTCCCTTCAAGAAGCCTTTCGCTAAGGCTGTTCTTGTGGAATTGGCAAAGGGATATTTGGAAGCCCATAGACGGCTATGTGGAAAAAGGAAATATCTTCCGTTCAAAACTGGAAAGAAGCTTTCTGAGAAACTTCTCTGTGTTCTGTTAATTCATCTCACAGAGTTACATCTTTCCCTTCAAGAAGCCTTTCGCTAGGGCTGTTCTTGTGGAATTGGCAAAGGGATATTTGGAAGCCCATAGAGGCCTATGGTGAAAAAGGAAATATCTTCCGTTCAAAACTGGAAAGAAGCTTTCTGAGAAACTGCTCTGTGTTCTGTGAATTCATCTCACAGTGTTACATCTTTCCCTTCAAGAAGCCTTTCGCTAAGGCTGTTCTTGTGGAATTGGCAAAGGGATATTTGGAAGCCCTTAGACGGCTATGGTGAAAAAGGAAATATCTTCCGTTCAAAACTGGAAAGAAGCTTTCTGAGAAACTGCTCTGTGTTCTGTGAATTCATCTCACGGAGTTACATCTTTCCTTTCAAGAAGCCTTTCTCTAAGGCTGTTCTTGTGGAATTGGCAAAGGGATATTTGGAAGCCCATAGAGGCCTATGGTGAAAAAGGAAATATCTTCCGTTCAAAACTGGAAAGAAGCTTTCAGAGAAACTGCTCTGTGTTCTGTGAATTCATCTCACAGAGTTACATCTTTCCCTTCAAGAAGCCTTTCGCTAAGGCTGTTCTTGTGGAATTGGCAAAGGGATATTTGGAAGCCCATACAGGGCTATGGTGAAAAAGGAAATATCTTCCGTTCAAAACTGGAAAGAAGCTTTCTGAGAAACTGCTCTGTGTTCTGTTAATTCATCTCACGGAGTTACATCTTTCCCTTCAAGAAGCCTTTCGCTAAGGCTGTTCTTGTGGAATTGGCAAAGGGATATTTGGAAGCCCATAGAGGCCTATGGTGAAAAAGGAAATATCTTCCGTTCAAAACTGGAAAGAAGCTTTCTGAGAAACTGCTCTGTGTTCTGTGAATTCATCTCACAGAGTTACATCTTTCCCTTCAAGAAGCCTTTCGCTAAGGCTGTTCTTGTGGAATTGGCAAAGGGATAGTTGGAAGCCCATAGAGGGCTATGGTGAAAAAGGAAATATCTTCCGTTCAAAACTGGAAAGAAGCTTTCTGAGAAACTGCTCTGTGTTCTGTGAATTCATCTCACAGAGTTACATCTTTCCCTTCAAGAAGCCTTTCGCTAAGGTTGTTCTTGTATAATTGGCAAAGGGATATTTGGAAGCCCATAGAGGGCTATGGTAAAAAAGGAAATATCTTCCGTTCAAAACTGGAAAGAAGCTTTCTGAGAAACTGCTCTGTGTTCTGTTAATTCATCTCACGGAGTTACATCTTTCCCTTCAAGAAGCCTTTCGCTAAGGCTGTTCTTGTGGAATTGGCAAATTGATATTTGGAAGCCCATAGAGGGCTATGGTGAAAAAGGAAATATCTTCCGTTCAAAACTGGAAAGAAGCTTTCTGAGAAACTGCTCTGTGTTCTGTGAATTCATCTCACAGAGTTACATCTTTCCCTTCAAGAAGCCTTTCGCTAAGGCTGTTCTTGTGGAATTGGCAAAGGGATATTTGGAAGCCCATAGAGGCCTATGGTGAAAAAGGAACTATCTTCCGTTCAAAACTGGAAAGAAGCTTTCTGTGACACTGCTCTGTGTTCTGTGAATTCATCTCACAGAGTTACATCTTTCCTTTCAAGAAGCCTTTCGCTAAGGCTGTTCTTGTGGAATTGGCAAAGGGATATTTGGAAGCCCATAGAGGGCTATGGTGAAAAAGGAAATATCTTCCGTTCAAAACTGGAAAGAAGCTTTCTGAGAAACTGCTCTGTGTTCTGTTAATTCATCTCACGGAGTTACATCTTTCCCTTCAAGAAGCCTTTCTCTAAGGCTGTTCTTGTGGAATTGGCAAAGGGATATTTGGAAGCCCATAGAGGGCTATGGTGAAAAAGGAAATATCTTCCGTTCAAAACTGGAAAGAAACTTTCTGAGAAACTGCTCTGTGTTCTGTGAATTCATCTCACAGAGTTACATCTTTCCCTTCAAGAAGCCTTTCGCTAAGGCTGCTCTTGTGGAATTGGCAAAGGGATATTTGGAAGCCCATAGAGGCCTATGGTGAAAAAGAAATATCTTCCGTTCAAAACTGGAAAGAAGCTTTCTGAGAAACTGCTCTGTGTTCTGTGAATTCATCTCACAGAGTTACATCTTTCCCTTCAAGAAGCCTTTCGCTAAGGCTGCTCTTGTGGAATTGGAAAAGGGATATTTGGAAGCCCATAGAGGCCTATGGTGAAAAAGGAAATATCTTCCGTTCAAAACTGGAAAGAAGCTTTCTGAGAAACTGCTCTGTGTTCTGTGAATTCATCTCACAGAGTTACATCTTTCCCTTCAAGAAGCCTTTTGCTAAGGCTGGTCTTGTGGAATTGGCAAAGGGATATTTGGAAGCCCATAGAGGGCTATGGTGAAAAAGGAAATATCTTCCGTTCAAAACTGGAAAGAAGCTTTCTGAGAAACTGCTCTGTGTTCTGCTAACTCATCTCACAGAGTTACATCTTTCCCTTCAAGAAGCCTTTCGCTAAGGCTGTTCTTGTGCAATTGGCAAAGGGATATTTGGAAGCCCATAGAGGGCTATGGTGAAAAAGGAAATATCTTCCGTTCAAAACTGGAAAGAAGCTTTCTGAGAAACTGCTCTGTGTTCTGTTAATTCATCTCACAGAGTTACATCTTTCCCTTCAAGAAGCCTTTCGCTAAGGCTGTTCTTGTGGAATTGGCAAAGGGATATGAGGAAGCCCATAGAGGGCTATGGTGAAAAAGGAAATATCTTCCGTTCAAAACTGGAAAGAAGCTTTCTGAGAAACTCCTCTGTGTTCTGTTAATTCATCTCACAGAGTTACATCTTTCCCTTCAAGAAGCCTTTCGCTAAGGCTGTTCTTGTGGAATTGGCAAAGGGATATTTGGAAGCCCATAGAGGGCTATGGTGAAAAAGGAAATATCTTCCGTTCAAAACTGGAAAGAAGCTTTCTGAGAAACTGCTCTGTGTTCTGTGAATTCATCTCACCGAGTTACATCTTTCCCTTCAAGAAGCCTTTCGCTAAGGCTGTTCTTGTGGAATTGGCAAAGGGATATTTGGAAGCCCATAGAGGGCTATGGTGAAAAAGGAAATATCTTCCGTACAAAACTGGAAAGAAGGTTTCTGAGAAACTGCTCTGTGTTCTGTGAATTCATCTCACAGAGTTACATCTTTCCCTTCAAGAAGCCTTTCGCTAAGGCTGTTCTTGTGGAATTGGCAAAGCGATATTTGGAAGCCCATAGAGGCCTATGGTGAAAAAGGAAATATCTTCCGTTCAAAACTGGAAAGAAGCTTTCTGAGAAACTGCTCTGTGTTCTGTGAATTCATCTCACAGAGTTACATCTTTCCCTTCAAGAAGCCTTTCGTTAAGGCTGTTCTTGTGGAATTGGCAAAGGGATATTTGGAAGCCCATAGAGGCCTATGGTGAAAAAGGAAATATCTTCCGTTCAAAACTGGAAAGAAGCTTTCTGAGAAACTGCTCTGTGTTCTGTGAATTCATCTCACAGAGTTACATCTTTCCCTTCAAGAAGCCTTTCGCTAAGGCTGTTCTTGTGGAATTGGCAAAGGGATATTTGGAAGCCCATAGAGGCCTATGGTGAAAAAGGAAATATCTTCCGTTCAAAACTGGAAAGAAGCTTTATGAGAAACTGCTCTGTGTTCTGTGAATTCATCTCACAGAGTTACATCTTTCCCTTCAAGAAGCCTTTCGCTAAGGCTGTTCTTGTGGAATTGGCAAAGGGATAGTTGGAAGCCCATAGAGGGCTATGGTGAAAAAGGAAATATCTTCCGTTCAAAACTGGAAAGAAGCTTTCTGAGAAACTGCTCTGTGTTCTGTGAATTCATCTCACAGAGTTACATCTTTCCCTTCAAGAAGCTTTTCGCTAAGGTTGTTCTTGTATAATTGGCAAAGGGATATTTGGAAGCCCATAGAGGGCTATGGTAAAAAAGGAAATATCTTCCGTTCAAAACTGGAAAGAAGCTTTCTGAGAAACTGCTCTGTGTTCTGTTAATTCATCTCACGGAGTTACATCTTTCCCTTTAAGAAGCCTTTCGCTAAGGCTGTTCTTGTGGAATTGGCAAAGGGATATTTGGAAGCCCATAGAGGGCTATGGTGAAAAAGGAAATATCTTCCGTTCAAAACTGGAAAGAAGCTTTCTGAGAAACTGCTCTGTGTTCTGTGAATTCATCTCACAGAGTTACATCTTTCCCTTCAAGAAGCCTTTCGCTAAGGCTGTTCTTGTGGAATTGGCAAAGCGATATTTGGAAGCCCATAGAGGCCTATGGTGAAAAAGGAAATATCTTCCGTTCAAAACTGGAAAGAAGCTTTCTGTGACACTGCTCTGTGTTCTGTGAATTCATCTCACAGAGTTACATCTTTCCTTTCAAGAAGCCTTTCGCTAAGGCTGTTCTTGTGGAATTGGCAAAGGGATAGTTGGAAGCCCATAGAGGGCTATGGTGAAAAAGGAAATATCTTCCGTTCAAAACTGGAAAGAAGCTTTCTGAGAAACTGCTCTGTGTTCTGTTAATTCATCTCACGGAGTTACATCTTTCCCTTCAAGAAGCCTTTCTCTAAGGCTGTTCTTGTGGAATTGGCAAAGGGATATTTGGAAGCCCATAGAGGGCTATGGTGAAAAAGGAAATATCTTCCGTTCAAAACTGGAAAGAAACTTTCTGAGAAACTGCTCTGTGTTCTGTGAATTCATCTCACAGAGTTACATCTTTCCCTTCAAGAAGCCTTTCGCTAAGGCTGCTCTTGTGGAATTGGCAAAGGGATATTTGGAAGCCCATAGAGGCCTATGGTGAAAAAGGATATATCTTCCGTTCAAAACTGGAAAGAAGCTTTCTGAGAAACTGCTCTGTGTTCTGTGAATTCATCTCACAGAGTTACATCTTTCCCTTCAAGAAGCCTTTCGCTAAGGCTGCTCTTGTGGAATTGGAAAAGGGATATTTGGAAGCCCATAGAGGCCTATGGTGAAAAAGGAAATATCTTCCGTTCAAAACTGGAAAGAAGCTTTCTGAGAAACTGCTCTGTGTTCTGTGAATTCATCTCACAGAGTTACATCTTTCCCTTCAAGAAGCCTTTTGCTAAGGCTGGTCTTGTGGAATTGGCAAAGGGATATTTGGAAGCCCATAGAGGGCTATGGTGAAAAAGGAAATATCTTTCGTTCAAAACCGGAAAGAAGCTTTCTGAGAAACTGCTCTGTGTTCTGCTAACTCATCTCACAGAGTTACATCTTTCCCTTCAAGAAGCCTTTCGCTAAGGCTGTTCTTGTGGAATTGGCAAAGCGATATTTGGAAGCCCATAGAGGCCTATGGTGAAAAAGGAAATATCTTCCGTTCAAAACTGGAAAGAAGCTTTCTGAGAAACTGCTCTGTGTTCTGTGAATTCATCTCACAGAGTTACATCTTTCCCTTCAAGAAGCCTTTCGTTAAGGCTGTTCTTGTGGAATTGGCAAAGGGATATTTGGAAGCCCATAGAGGCCTATGGTGAAAAAGGAAATATCTTCCGTTCAAAACTGGAAAGAAGCTTTCTGAGAAACTGCTCTGTGTTCTGTGAATTCATCTCACAGAGTTACATCTTTCCCTTCAAGAAGCCTTTCGCTAAGGCTGTTCTTGTGGAATTGGCAAAGGGATATTTGGAAGCCCATAGAGGGCTATGGTGAAAAAGGAAATATCTTCCGTTCAAAACTGGAAAGAAGCTTTCTGAGAAACTGCTCTGTGTTCTGTGAATTCATCTCACAGAGTTACATCTTTCCCTTCAAGAAGCTTTTCGCTAAGGCTGTTCTTGTGGAATTGGCAAAGGGATATTTGGAAGCTCATAGAGGCCTATGGTGAAAAAGGAAATATCTTCCGTTCAAAACTGGAAAGAAGCTTTCTGAGACACTGCTCTGTGTTCTGTGAATTCATCTCACAGAGTTACATCTTTCCCTTCAAGAAGCCTTTCGCTAAGGCTGTTCTTGTGGAATTGGCAAAGGGATATTTGGAAGACCATAGAGGGCTATGGTGAAAAAGGAAATATCTTCCGTTCAAAACTGGAAAGAAGCTTTCTGAGAAACTGCTCTGTGTTCTGTTAATTCATCTCACAGAGTTACATCTTTCCCTTCAAGAAGCCTTTTGCTAAGGCTGTTCTTGTGGAATTGGCAAAGGGATATTTGGAAGCCCATAGACGGCTATGGAGAAAAAGGAAATACCTTCCGTTCAAAACTGGAAAGAAGCTTTCTGAGAAACTGCTCTGTGTTCTGTGAATTCATCTCACAGAGTTACATCTTTCCCTTCAAGAAGCCTTTCGCTAAGGCTGTTCTTGTGGAATTGGCAAAGGGATATTTGGAAGCCCATAGAGGCCTATGGTGAAAAAGGAAATATCTTCCGTTCAAAACTGGAAAGAAGCTTTATGAGAAACTGCTCTGTGTTCTGTGAATTCATCTCACAGAGTTACATCTTTCCCTTCAAGAAGCCTTTCGCTAAGGCTGTTCTTGTGGAATTGGCAAAGGGATAGTTGGAAGCCCATAGAGGGCTATGGTGAAAAAGGAAATATCTTCCGTTCAAAACTGGAAAGAAGCTTTCTGAGAAACTGCTCTGTGTTCTGTGAATTCATCTCACAGAGTTACATCTTTCCCTTCAAGAAGCCTTTCGCTAAGGTTGTTCTTGTATAATTGGCAAAGGGATATTTGGAAGCCCATAGAGGGCTATGGTAAAAAAGGAAATATCTTCCGTTCAAAACTGGAAAGAAGCTTTCTGAGAAACTGCTCTGTGTTCTGTTAATTCATCTCACGGAGTTACATCTTTCCCTTCAAGAAGCCTTTCGCTAAGGCTGTTCTTGTGGAATTGGCAAAGGGATATTTGGAAGCCCATAGAGGGCTATGGTGAAAAAGGAAATATCTTCCGTTCAAAACTGGAAAGAAGCTTTCTGAGAAACTGCTCTGTGTTCTGTGAATTCATCTCACAGAGTTACATCTTTCCCTTCAAGAAGCCTTTCGCTAAGGCTGTTCTTGTGGAATTGGCAAAGGGATATTTGGAAGCCCATAGAGGCCTATGGTGAAAAAGGAAATATCTTCCGTTCAAAACTGGAAAGAAGCTTTCTGTGACACTGCTCTGTGTTCTGTGAATTCATCTCACAGAGTTACATCTTTCCTTTCAAGAAGCCTTTCGCTAAGGCTGTTCTTGTGGAATTGGCAAAGGGATATTTGGAAGCCCATAGAGGGCTATGGTGAAAAAGGAAATATCTTCCGTTCAAAACTGGAAAGAAGCTTTCTGAGAAACTGCTCTGTGTTCTGTTAATTCATCTCACGGAGTTACATCTTTCCCTTCAAGAAGCCTTTCTCTAAGGCTGTTCTTGTGGAATTGGCAAAGGGATATTTGGAAGCCCATAGAGGGCTATGGTGAAAAAGGAAATATCTTCCGTTCAAAACTGGAAAGAAGCTTTCTGAGAAACTGCTCTGTGTTCTGTGAATTCATCTCACAGAGTTACATCTTTCCCTTCAAGAAGCCTTTCGCTAAGGCTGTTCTTGTGGAATTGGCAAAGGGATATTTGGAAGCCCATAGAGGCCTATGGTGAAAAAGGAACTATCTTCCGTTCAAAACTGGAAAGAAGCTTTCTGTGACACTGCTCTGTGTTCTGTGAATTCATCTCACAGAGTTACATCTTTCCTTTCAAGAAGCCTTTCGCTAAGGCTGTTCTTGTGGAATTGGCAAAGGGATATTTGGAAGCCCATAGAGGGCTATGGTGAAAAAGGAAATATCTTCCGTTCAAAACTGGAAAGAAGCTTTCTGAGAAACTGCTCTGTGTTCTGTTAATTCATCTCACGGAGTTACATCTTTCCCTTCAAGAAGCCTTTCTCTAAGGCTGTTCTTGTGGAATTGGCAAAGGGATATTTGGAAGCCCATAGAGGGCTATGGTGAAAAAGGAAATATCTTCCGTTCAAAACTGGAAAGAAACTTTCTGAGAAACTGCTCTGTGTTCTGTGAATTCATCTCACAGAGTTACATCTTTCCCTTCAAGAAGCCTTTCGCTAAGGCTGCTCTTGTGGAATTGGCAAAGGGATATTTGGAAGCCCATAGAGGCCTATGGTGAAAAAGAAATATCTTCCGTTCAAAACTGGAAAGAAGCTTTCTGAGAAACTGCTCTGTGTTCTGTGAATTCATCTCACAGAGTTACATCTTTCCCTTCAAGAAGCCTTTCGCTAAGGCTGCTCTTGTGGAATTGGAAAAGGGATATTTGGAAGCCCATAGAGGCCTATGGTGAAAAAGGAAATATCTTCCGTTCAAAACTGGAAAGAAGCTTTCTGAGAAACTGCTCTGTGTTCTGTGAATTCATCTCACAGAGTTACATCTTTCCCTTCAAGAAGCCTTTTGCTAAGGCTGGTCTTGTGGAATTGGCAAAGGGATATTTGGAAGCCCATAGAGGGCTATGGTGAAAAAGGAAATATCTTCCGTTCAAAACTGGAAAGAAGCTTTCTGAGAAACTGCTCTGTGTTCTGCTAACTCATCTCACAGAGTTACATCTTTCCCTTCAAGAAGCCTTTCGCTAAGGCTGTTCTTGTGCAATTGGCAAAGGGATATTTGGAAGCCCATAGAGGGCTATGGTGAAAAAGGAAATATCTTCCGTTCAAAACTGGAAAGAAGCTTTCTGAGAAACTGCTCTGTGTTCTGTTAATTCATCTCACAGAGTTACATCTTTCCCTTCAAGAAGCCTTTCGCTAAGGCTGTTCTTGTGGAATTGGCAAAGGGATATGAGGAAGCCCATAGAGGGCTATGGTGAAAAAGGAAATATCTTCCGTTCAAAACTGGAAAGAAGCTTTCTGAGAAACTCCTCTGTGTTCTGTTAATTCATCTCACAGAGTTACATCTTTCCCTTCAAGAAGCCTTTCGCTAAGGCTGTTCTTGTGGAATTGGCAAAGGGATATTTGGAAGCCCATAGAGGGCTATGGTGAAAAAGGAAATATCTTCCGTTCAAAACTGGAAAGAAGCTTTCTGAGAAACTGCTCTGTGTTCTGTGAATTCATCTCACCGAGTTACATCTTTCCCTTCAAGAAGCCTTTCGCTAAGGCTGTTCTTGTGGAATTGGCAAAGGGATATTTGGAAGCCCATAGAGGGCTATGGTGAAAAAGGAAATATCTTCCGTACAAAACTGGAAAGAAGGTTTCTGAGAAACTGCTCTGTGTTCTGTGAATTCATCTCACAGAGTTACATCTTTCCCTTCAAGAAGCCTTTCGCTAAGGCTGTTCTTGTGGAATTGGCAAAGCGATATTTGGAAGCCCATAGAGGCCTATGGTGAAAAAGGAAATATCTTCCGTTCAAAACTGGAAAGAAGCTTTCTGAGAAACTGCTCTGTGTTCTGTGAATTCATCTCACAGAGTTACATCTTTCCCTTCAAGAAGCCTTTCGTTAAGGCTGTTCTTGTGGAATTGGCAAAGGGATATTTGGAAGCCCATAGAGGCCTATGGTGAAAAAGGAAATATCTTCCGTTCAAAACTGGAAAGAAGCTTTCTGAGAAACTGCTCTGTGTTCTGTGAATTCATCTCACAGAGTTACATCTTTCCCTTCAAGAAGCCTTTCGCTAAGGCTGTTCTTGTGGAATTGGCAAAGGGATATTTGGAAGCCCATAGAGGCCTATGGTGAAAAAGGAAATATCTTCCGTTCAAAACTGGAAAGAAGCTTTATGAGAAACTGCTCTGTGTTCTGTGAATTCATCTCACAGAGTTACATCTTTCCCTTCAAGAAGCCTTTCGCTAAGGCTGTTCTTGTGGAATTGGCAAAGGGATAGTTGGAAGCCCATAGAGGGCTATGGTGAAAAAGGAAATATCTTCCGTTCAAAACTGGAAAGAAGCTTTCTGAGAAACTGCTCTGTGTTCTGTGAATTCATCTCACAGAGTTACATCTTTCCCTTCAAGAAGCCTTTCGCTAAGGTTGTTCTTGTATAATTGGCAAAGGGATATTTGGAAGCCCATAGAGGGCTATGGTAAAAAAGGAAATATCTTCCGTTCAAAACTGGAAAGAAGCTTTCTGAGAAACTGCTCTGTGTTCTGTTAATTCATCTCACGGAGTTACATCTTTCCCTTCAAGAAGCCTTTCGCTAAGGCTGTTCTTGTGGAATTGGCAAAGGGATATTTGGAAGCCCATAGAGGGCTATGGTGAAAAAGGAAATATCTTCCGTTCAAAACTGGAAAGAAGCTTTCTGAGAAACTGCTCTGTGTTCTGTGAATTCATCTCACAGAGTTACATCTTTCCCTTCAAGAAGCCTTTCGCTAAGGCTGTTCTTGTGGAATTGGCAAAGCGATATTTGGAAGCCCATAGAGGCCTATGGTGAAAAAGGAAATATCTTCCGTTCAAAACTGGAAAGAAGCTTTCTGTGACACTGCTCTGTGTTCTGTGAATTCATCTCACAGAGTTACATCTTTCCTTTCAAGAAGCCTTTCGCTAAGGCTGTTCTTGTGGAATTGGCAAAGGGATAGTTGGAAGCCCATAGAGGGCTATGGTGAAAAAGGAAATATCTTCCGTTCAAAACTGGAAAGAAGCTTTCTGAGAAACTGCTCTGTGTTCTGTTAATTCATCTCACGGAGTTACATCTTTCCCTTCAAGAAGCCTTTCTCTAAGGCTGTTCTTGTGGAATTGGCAAAGGGATATTTGGAAGCCCATAGAGGGCTATGGTGAAAAAGGAAATATCTTCCGTTCAAAACTGGAAAGAAACTTTCTGAGAAACTGCTCTGTGTTCTGTGAATTCATCTCACAGAGTTACATCTTTCCCTTCAAGAAGCCTTTCGCTAAGGCTGCTCTTGTGGAATTGGCAAAGGGATATTTGGAAGCCCATAGAGGCCTATGGTGAAAAAGGATATATCTTCCGTTCAAAACTGGAAAGAAGCTTTCTGAGAAACTGCTCTGTGTTCTGTGAATTCATCTCACAGAGTTACATCTTTCCCTTCAAGAAGCCTTTCGCTAAGGCTGCTCTTGTGGAATTGGAAAAGGGATATTTGGAAGCCCATAGAGGCCTATGGTGAAAAAGGAAATATCTTCCGTTCAAAACTGGAAAGAAGCTTTCTGAGAAACTGCTCTGTGTTCTGTGAATTCATCTCACAGAGTTACATCTTTCCCTTCAAGAAGCCTTTTGCTAAGGCTGGTCTTGTGGAATTGGCAAAGGGATATTTGGAAGCCCATAGAGGGCTATGGTGAAAAAGGAAATATCTTTCGTTCAAAACCGGAAAGAAGCTTTCTGAGAAACTGCTCTGTGTTCTGCTAACTCATCTCACAGAGTTACATCTTTCCCTTCAAGAAGCCTTTCGCTAAGGCTGTTCTTGTGGAATTGGCAAAGCGATATTTGGAAGCCCATAGAGGCCTATGGTGAAAAAGGAAATATCTTCCGTTCAAAACTGGAAAGAAGCTTTCTGAGAAACTGCTCTGTGTTCTGTGAATTCATCTCACAGAGTTACATCTTTCCCTTCAAGAAGCCTTTCGTTAAGGCTGTTCTTGTGGAATTGGCAAAGGGATATTTGGAAGCCCATAGAGGCCTATGGTGAAAAAGGAAATATCTTCCGTTCAAAACTGGAAAGAAGCTTTCTGAGAAACTGCTCTGTGTTCTGTGAATTCATCTCACAGAGTTACATCTTTCCCTTCAAGAAGCCTTTCGCTAAGGCTGTTCTTGTGGAATTGGCAAAGGGATATTTGGAAGCCCATAGAGGGCTATGGTGAAAAAGGAAATATCTTCCGTTCAAAACTGGAAAGAAGCTTTCTGAGAAACTGCTCTGTGTTCTGTGAATTCATCTCACAGAGTTACATCTTTCCCTTCAAGAAGCTTTTCGCTAAGGCTGTTCTTGTGGAATTGGCAAAGGGATATTTGGAAGCTCATAGAGGCCTATGGTGAAAAAGGAAATATCTTCCGTTCAAAACTGGAAAGAAGCTTTCTGAGACACTGCTCTGTGTTCTGTGAATTCATCTCACAGAGTTACATCTTTCCCTTCAAGAAGCCTTTCGCTAAGGCTGTTCTTGTGGAATTGGCAAAGGGATATTTGGAAGACCATAGAGGGCTATGGTGAAAAAGGAAATATCTTCCGTTCAAAACTGGAAAGAAGCTTTCTGAGAAACTGCTCTGTGTTCTGTTAATTCATCTCACAGAGTTACATCTTTCCCTTCAAGAAGCCTTTTGCTAAGGCTGTTCTTGTGGAATTGGCAAAGGGATATTTGGAAGCCCATAGACGGCTATGGAGAAAAAGGAAATACCTTCCGTTCAAAACTGGAAAGAAGCTTTCTGAGAAACTGCTCTGTGTTCTGTGAATTCATCTCACAGAGTTACATCTTTCCCTTCAAGAAGCCTTTCGCTAAGGCTGTTCTTGTGGAATTGGCAAAGGGATATTTGGAAGCCCATAGAGGCCTATGGTGAAAAAGGAAATATCTTCCGTTCAAAACTGGAAAGAAGCTTTATGAGAAACTGCTCTGTGTTCTGTGAATTCATCTCACAGAGTTACATCTTTCCCTTCAAGAAGCCTTTCGCTAAGGCTGTTCTTGTGGAATTGGCAAAGGGATAGTTGGAAGCCCATAGAGGGCTATGGTGAAAAAGGAAATATCTTCCGTTCAAAACTGGAAAGAAGCTTTCTGAGAAACTGCTCTGTGTTCTGTGAATTCATCTCACAGAGTTACATCTTTCCCTTCAAGAAGCCTTTCGCTAAGGTTGTTCTTGTATAATTGGCAAAGGGATATTTGGAAGCCCATAGAGGGCTATGGTAAAAAAGGAAATATCTTCCGTTCAAAACTGGAAAGAAGCTTTCTGAGAAACTGCTCTGTGTTCTGTTAATTCATCTCACGGAGTTACATCTTTCCCTTCAAGAAGCCTTTCGCTAAGGCTGTTCTTGTGGAATTGGCAAAGGGATATTTGGAAGCCCATAGAGGGCTATGGTGAAAAAGGAAATATCTTCCGTTCAAAACTGGAAAGAAGCTTTCTGAGAAACTGCTCTGTGTTCTGTTAATTCATCTCACAGAGTTACATCTTTCCCTTCAAGAAGCCTTTCGCTAAGGCTGTTCTTGTGGAATTGGCAAAGGGATATTTGGAAGCCCATAGAGGCCTATGGTGAAAAAGGAAATATCTTCCGTTCAAAACTGGAAAGAAGCTTTCTGTGACACTGCTCTGTGTTCTGTGAATTCATCTCACAGAGTTACATCTTTCCTTTCAAGAAGCCTTTCGCTAAGGCTGTTCTTGTGGAATTGGCAAAGGGATATTTGGAAGCCCATAGAGGGCTATGGTGAAAAAGGAAATATCTTCCGTTCAAAACTGGAAAGAAGCTTTCTGAGAAACTGCTCTGTGTTCTGTTAATTCATCTCACGGAGTTACATCTTTCCCTTCAAGAAGCCTTTCTCTAAGGCTGTTCTTGTGGAATTGGCAAAGGGATATTTGGAAGCCCATAGAGGGCTATGGTGAAAAAGGAAATATCTTCCGTTCAAAACTGGAAAGAAACTTTCTGAGAAACTGCTCTGTGTTCTGTGAATTCATCTCACAGAGTTACATCTTTCCCTTCAAGAAGCCTTTCGCTAAGGCTGCTCTTGTGGAATTGGCAAAGGGATATTTGGAAGCCCATAGAGGCCTATGGTGAAAAAGGAAATATCTTCCGTTCAAAACTGGAAAGAAGCTTTCTGAGAAACTGCTCTGTGTTCTGTGAATTCATCTCACAGAGTTACATCTTTCCCTTCAAGAAGCCTTTCGCTAAGGCTGCTCTTGTGGAATTGGAAAAGGGATATTTGGAAGCCCATAGAGGCCTATGGTGAAAAAGGAAATATCTTCCGTTCAAAACTGGAAAGAAGCTTTCTGAGAAACTGCTCTGTGTTCTGTGAATTCATCTCACAGAGTTACATCTTTCCCTTCAAGAAGCCTTTTGCTAAGGCTGGTCTTGTGGAATTGGCAAAGGGATATTTGGAAGCCCATAGAGGGCTATGGTGAAAAAGGAAATATCTTTCGTTCAAAACCGGAAAGAAGCTTTCTGATAAACTGCTCTGTGTTCTGCTAACTCATCTCACAGAGTTACATCTTTCCCTTCAAGAAGCCTTTCGCTAAGGCTGTTCTTGTGCAACTGGCAAAGGGATATTTGGAAGCCCATAGAGGGCTATGGTGAAAAAGGAAATATCTTCCGTTCAAAACTGGAAAGAAGCTTTCTGAGAAACTGCTCTGTGTTCTGTGAATTCATCTCACAGAGTTTCATCTTTCCCTTCAAGAAGCCTTTCGCTAAGGCTGTTCTTGTGGAATTGGCAAAGGGATATTGGAAGCCCTTAGACGGCTATGGTGAAAAAGGAAATATCTTCCGTTCAAAACTGGAAAGAAGCTTTCTGAGAAACTGCTCTGTGTTCTGTGAATTCATCTCACAGAGTTACATCTTTCCCTTCAAGAAGCCTTTCGCTAAGGCTGTTCTTGTGGAATTGGCAAAGGGATATTTGGAAGCCCATAGAGGCCTATGGTGAAAAAGGAAATATCTTCCGTTCAAAACTGGAAAGAAGCTTTCAGAGAAACTGCTCTGTGTTCTGTGAATTCATCTCACAGAGTTACATCTTTCCCTTCAAGAAGCCTTTCGCTAAGGCTGTTCTTGTGGAATTGGCAAAGGGATATTTGGAAGCCCATAGACGGCTATGTGGAAAAAGGAAATATCTTCCGTTCAAAACTGGAAAGAAGCTTTCTGAGAAACTTCTCTGTGTTCTGTTAATTCATCTCACAGAGTTACATCTTTCCCTTCAAGAAGCCTTTCGCTAGGGCTGTTCTTGTGGAATTGGCAAAGGGATATTTGGAAGCCCATAGAGGCCTATGGTGAAAAAGGAAATATCTTCCGTTCAAAACTGGAAAGAAGCTTTCTGAGAAACTGCTCTGTGTTCTGTGAATTCATCTCACAGTGTTACATCTTTCCCTTCAAGAAGCCTTTCGCTAAGGCTGTTCTTGTGGAATTGGCAAAGGGATATTTGGAAGCCCTTAGACGGCTATGGTGAAAAAGGAAATATCTTCCGTTCAAAACTGGAAAGAAGCTTTCTGAGAAACTGCTCTGTGTTCTGTGAATTCATCTCACGGAGTTACATCTTTCCTTTCAAGAAGCCTTTCTCTAAGGCTGTTCTTGTGGAATTGGCAAAGGGATATTTGGAAGCCCATAGAGGCCTATGGTGAAAAAGGAAATATCTTCCGTTCAAAACTGGAAAGAAGCTTTCAGAGAAACTGCTCTGTGTTCTGTGAATTCATCTCACAGAGTTACATCTTTCCCTTCAAGAAGCCTTTCGCTAAGGCTGTTCTTGTGGAATTGGCAAAGGGATATTTGGAAGCCCATACAGGGCTATGGTGAAAAAGGAAATATCTTCCGTTCAAAACTGGAAAGAAGCTTTCTGAGAAACTGCTCTGTGTTCTGTTAATTCATCTCACGGAGTTACATCTTTCCCTTCAAGAAGCCTTTCGCTAAGGCTGTTCTTGTGGAATTGGCAAAGGGATATTTGGAAGCCCATAGAGGCCTATGGTGAAAAAGGAAATATCTTCCGTTCAAAACTGGAAAGAAGCTTTCTGAGAAACTGCTCTGTGTTCTGTGAATTCATCTCACAGAGTTACATCTTTCCCTTCAAGAAGCCTTTCGCTAAGGCTGTTCTTGTGGAATTGGCAAAGGGATAGTTGGAAGCCCATAGAGGGCTATGGTGAAAAAGGAAATATCTTCCGTTCAAAACTGGAAAGAAGCTTTCTGAGAAACTGCTCTGTGTTCTGTGAATTCATCTCACAGAGTTACATCTTTCCCTTCAAGAAGCCTTTCGCTAAGGTTGTTCTTGTATAATTGGCAAAGGGATATTTGGAAGCCCATAGAGGGCTATGGTAAAAAAGGAAATATCTTCCGTTCAAAACTGGAAAGAAGCTTTCTGAGAAACTGCTCTGTGTTCTGTTAATTCATCTCACGGAGTTACATCTTTCCCTTCAAGAAGCCTTTCGCTAAGGCTGTTCTTGTGGAATTGGCAAATTGATATTTGGAAGCCCATAGAGGGCTATGGTGAAAAAGGAAATATCTTCCGTTCAAAACTGGAAAGAAGCTTTCTGAGAAACTGCTCTGTGTTCTGTGAATTCATCTCACAGAGTTACATCTTTCCCTTCAAGAAGCCTTTCGCTAAGGCTGTTCTTGTGGAATTGGCAAAGGGATATTTGGAAGCCCATAGAGGCCTATGGTGAAAAAGGAACTATCTTCCGTTCAAAACTGGAAAGAAGCTTTCTGTGACACTGCTCTGTGTTCTGTGAATTCATCTCACAGAGTTACATCTTTCCTTTCAAGAAGCCTTTCGCTAAGGCTGTTCTTGTGGAATTGGCAAAGGGATATTTGGAAGCCCATAGAGGGCTATGGTGAAAAAGGAAATATCTTCCGTTCAAAACTGGAAAGAAGCTTTCTGAGAAACTGCTCTGTGTTCTGTTAATTCATCTCACGGAGTTACATCTTTCCCTTCAAGAAGCCTTTCTCTAAGGCTGTTCTTGTGGAATTGGCAAAGGGATATTTGGAAGCCCATAGAGGGCTATGGTGAAAAAGGAAATATCTTCCGTTCAAAACTGGAAAGAAACTTTCTGAGAAACTGCTCTGTGTTCTGTGAATTCATCTCACAGAGTTACATCTTTCCCTTCAAGAAGCCTTTCGCTAAGGCTGCTCTTGTGGAATTGGCAAAGGGATATTTGGAAGCCCATAGAGGCCTATGGTGAAAAAGAAATATCTTCCGTTCAAAACTGGAAAGAAGCTTTCTGAGAAACTGCTCTGTGTTCTGTGAATTCATCTCACAGAGTTACATCTTTCCCTTCAAGAAGCCTTTCGCTAAGGCTGCTCTTGTGGAATTGGAAAAGGGATATTTGGAAGCCCATAGAGGCCTATGGTGAAAAAGGAAATATCTTCCGTTCAAAACTGGAAAGAAGCTTTCTGAGAAACTGCTCTGTGTTCTGTGAATTCATCTCACAGAGTTACATCTTTCCCTTCAAGAAGCCTTTTGCTAAGGCTGGTCTTGTGGAATTGGCAAAGGGATATTTGGAAGCCCATAGAGGGCTATGGTGAAAAAGGAAATATCTTCCGTTCAAAACTGGAAAGAAGCTTTCTGAGAAACTGCTCTGTGTTCTGCTAACTCATCTCACAGAGTTACATCTTTCCCTTCAAGAAGCCTTTCGCTAAGGCTGTTCTTGTGCAATTGGCAAAGGGATATTTGGAAGCCCATAGAGGGCTATGGTGAAAAAGGAAATATCTTCCGTTCAAAACTGGAAAGAAGCTTTCTGAGAAACTGCTCTGTGTTCTGTTAATTCATCTCACAGAGTTACATCTTTCCCTTCAAGAAGCCTTTCGCTAAGGCTGTTCTTGTGGAATTGGCAAAGGGATATGAGGAAGCCCATAGAGGGCTATGGTGAAAAAGGAAATATCTTCCGTTCAAAACTGGAAAGAAGCTTTCTGAGAAACTCCTCTGTGTTCTGTTAATTCATCTCACAGAGTTACATCTTTCCCTTCAAGAAGCCTTTCGCTAAGGCTGTTCTTGTGGAATTGGCAAAGGGATATTTGGAAGCCCATAGAGGGCTATGGTGAAAAAGGAAATATCTTCCGTTCAAAACTGGAAAGAAGCTTTCTGAGAAACTGCTCTGTGTTCTGTGAATTCATCTCACCGAGTTACATCTTTCCCTTCAAGAAGCCTTTCGCTAAGGCTGTTCTTGTGGAATTGGCAAAGGGATATTTGGAAGCCCATAGAGGGCTATGGTGAAAAAGGAAATATCTTCCGTACAAAACTGGAAAGAAGCTTTCTGAGAAACTGCTCTGTGTTCTGTGAATTCATCTCACAGAGTTACATCTTTCCCTTCAAGAAGCCTTTCGCTAAGGCTGTTCTTGTGGAATTGGCAAAGCGATATTTGGAAGCCCATAGAGGCCTATGGTGAAAAAGGAAATATCTTCCGTTCAAAACTGGAAAGAAGCTTTCTGAGAAACTGCTCTGTGTTCTGTGAATTCATCTCACAGAGTTACATCTTTCCCTTCAAGAAGCCTTTCGTTAAGGCTGTTCTTGTGGAATTGGCAAAGGGATATTTGGAAGCCCATAGAGGCCTATGGTGAAAAAGGAAATATCTTCCGTTCAAAACTGGAAAGAAGCTTTCTGAGAAACTGCTCTGTGTTCTGTGAATTCATCTCACAGAGTTACATCTTTCCCTTCAAGAAGCCTTTCGCTAAGGCTGTTCTTGTGGAATTGGCAAAGGGATATTTGGAAGCCCATAGAGGCCTATGGTGAAAAAGGAAATATCTTCCGTTCAAAACTGGAAAGAAGCTTTATGAGAAACTGCTCTGTGTTCTGTGAATTCATCTCACAGAGTTACATCTTTCCCTTCAAGAAGCCTTTCGCTAAGGCTGTTCTTGTGGAATTGGCAAAGGGATAGTTGGAAGCCCATAGAGGGCTATGGTGAAAAAGGAAATATCTTCCGTTCAAAACTGGAAAGAAGCTTTCTGAGAAACTGCTCTGTGTTCTGTGAATTCATCTCACAGAGTTACATCTTTCCCTTCAAGAAGCCTTTCGCTAAGGTTGTTCTTGTATAATTGGCAAAGGGATATTTGGAAGCCCATAGAGGGCTATGGTAAAAAAGGAAATATCTTCCGTTCAAAACTGGAAAGAAGCTTTCTGAGAAACTGCTCTGTGTTCTGTTAATTCATCTCACGGAGTTACATCTTTCCCTTCAAGAAGCCTTTCGCTAAGGCTGTTCTTGTGGAATTGGCAAAGGGATATTTGGAAGCCCATAGAGGGCTATGGTGAAAAAGGAAATATCTTCCGTTCAAAACTGGAAAGAAGCTTTCTGAGAAACTGCTCTGTGTTCTGTGAATTCATCTCACAGAGTTACATCTTTCCCTTCAAGAAGCCTTTCGCTAAGGCTGTTCTTGTGGAATTGGCAAAGCGATATTTGGAAGCCCATAGAGGCCTATGGTGAAAAAGGAAATATCTTCCGTTCAAAACTGGAAAGAAGCTTTCTGTGACACTGCTCTGTGTTCTGTGAATTCATCTCACAGAGTTACATCTTTCCTTTCAAGAAGCCTTTCGCTAAGGCTGTTCTTGTGGAATTGGCAAAGGGATAGTTGGAAGCCCATAGAGGGCTATGGTGAAAAAGGAAATATCTTCCGTTCAAAACTGGAAAGAAGCTTTCTGAGAAACTGCTCTGTGTTCTGTTAATTCATCTCACGGAGTTACATCTTTCCCTTCAAGAAGCCTTTCTCTAAGGCTGTTCTTGTGGAATTGGCAAAGGGATATTTGGAAGCCCATAGAGGGCTATGGTGAAAAAGGAAATATCTTCCGTTCAAAACTGGAAAGAAACTTTCTGAGAAACTGCTCTGTGTTCTGTGAATTCATCTCACAGAGTTACATCTTTCCCTTCAAGAAGCCTTTCGCTAAGGCTGCTCTTGTGGAATTGGCAAAGGGATATTTGGAAGCCCATAGAGGCCTATGGTGAAAAAGGATATATCTTCCGTTCAAAACTGGAAAGAAGCTTTCTGAGAAACTGCTCTGTGTTCTGTGAATTCATCTCACAGAGTTACATCTTTCCCTTCAAGAAGCCTTTCGCTAAGGCTGCTCTTGTGGAATTGGAAAAGGGATATTTGGAAGCCCATAGAGGCCTATGGTGAAAAAGGAAATATCTTCCGTTCAAAACTGGAAAGAAGCTTTCTGAGAAACTGCTCTGTGTTCTGTGAATTCATCTCACAGAGTTACATCTTTCCCTTCAAGAAGCCTTTTGCTAAGGCTGGTCTTGTGGAATTGGCAAAGGGATATTTGGAAGCCCATAGAGGGCTATGGTGAAAAAGGAAATATCTTTCGTTCAAAACCGGAAAGAAGCTTTCTGAGAAACTGCTCTGTGTTCTGCTAACTCATCTCACAGAGTTACATCTTTCCCTTCAAGAAGCCTTTCGCTAAGGCTGTTCTTGTGCAACTGGCAAAGGGATATTTGGAAGCCCATAGAGGGCTATGGTGAAAAAGGAAATATCTTCCGTTCAAAACTGGAAAGAAGCTTTCTGAGAAACTGCTCTGTGTTCTGTGAATTCATCTCACAGAGTTACATCTTTCCCTTCAAGAAGCCTTTCGCTAAGGCTGTTCTTGTGGAATTGGCAAAGGGATATGAGGAAGCCCATAGAGGGCTATGGTGAAAAAGGAAATATCTTCCGTTCAAAACTGGAAAGAAGCTTTCTGAGAAACTGCTCTGTGTTCTGTTAATTCATCTCACAGAGTTACATCTTTCCCTTCAAGAAGCCTTTCGCTAAGGCTGTTCTTGTGGAATTGGCAAAGGGATATTTGGAAGCCCATAGAGGGCTACGGTGAAAAAGGAAATATCTTCCGTTCAAAACTGGAAAGAAGCTTTCTGAGAAACTGCTCTGTGTTCTGTGAATTCATCTCACCGAGTTACATCTTTCCCTTCAAGAAGCCTTTCGCTAAGGCTGTTCTTGTGGAATTGGCAAAGGGATATTTGGAAGCCCATAGAGGGCTATGGTGAAAAAGGAAATATCTTCCGTACAAAACTGGAAAGAAGCTTTCTGAGAAACTGCTCTGTGTTCTGTGAATTCATCTCACAGAGTTTCATCTTTCCCTTCAAGAAGCCTTTCGCTAAGGCTGTTCTTGTGGAATTGGCAAAGGGATATTGGAAGCCCTTAGACGGCTATGGTGAAAAAGGAAATATCTTCCGTTCAAAACTGGAAAGAAGCTTTCTGAGAAACTGCTCTGTGTTCTGTGAATTCATCTCACAGAGTTACATCTTTCCCTTCAAGAAGCCTTTCGCTAAGGCTGTTCTTGTGGAATTGGCAAAGGGATATTTGGAAGCCCATAGAGGCCTATGGTGAAAAAGGAAATATCTTCCGTTCAAAACTGGAAAGAAGCTTTCAGAGAAACTGCTCTGTGTTCTGTGAATTCATCTCACAGAGTTACATCTTTCCCTTCAAGAAGCCTTTCGCTAAGGCTGTTCTTGTGGAATTGGCAAAGGGATATTTGGAAGCCCATAGACGGCTATGTGGAAAAAGGAAATATCTTCCGTTCAAAACTGGAAAGAAGCTTTCTGAGAAACTTCTCTGTGTTCTGTTAATTCATCTCACAGAGTTACATCTTTCCCTTCAAGAAGCCTTTCGCTAAGGCTGTTCTTGTGGAATTGGCAAAGGGATATTTGGAAGCCCATAGAGGCCTATGGTGAAAAAGGAAATATCTTCCGTTCAAAACTGGAAAGAAGCTTTCTGAGAAACTGCTCTGTGTTCTGTGAATTCATCTCACAGTGTTACATCTTTCCCTTCAAGAAGCCTTTCGCTAAGGCTGTTCTTGTGGAATTGGCAAAGGGATATTTGGAAGCCCTTAGACGGCTATGGTGAAAAAGGAAATATCTTCCGTTCAAAACTGGAAAGAAGCTTTCTGAGAAACTGCTCTGTGTTCTGTTAATTCATCTCACGGAGTTACATCTTTCCCTTCAAGAAGCCTTTCTCTAAGGCTGTTCTTGTGGAATTGGCAAAGGGATATTTGGAAGCCCATAGAGGCCTATGGTGAAAAAGGAAATATCTTCCGTTCAAAACTGGAAAGAAGCTTTCAGAGAAACTGCTCTGTGTTCTGTGAATTCATCTCACAGAGTTACATCTTTCCCTTCAAGAAGCCTTTCGCTAAGGCTGTTCTTGTGGAATTGGCAAAGGGATATTTGGAAGCCCATACAGGGCTATGGTGAAAAAGGAAATATCTTCCGTTCAAAACTGGAAAGAAGCTTTCTGAAAAACTGCTCTGTGTTCTGTTAATTCATCTCACGGAGTTACATCTTTCCCTTCAAGAAGCCTTTCGCTAAGGCTGTTCTTGTGGAATTGGCAAAGGGATATTTGGAAGCCCATAGAGGCCTATGGTGAAAAAGGAAATATCTTCCGTTCAAAACTGGAAAGAAGCTTTCTGAGAAACTGCTCTGTGTTCTGTGAATTCATCTCACAGAGTTACATCTTTCCCTTCAAGAAGCCTTTCGCTAAGGCTGTTCTTGTGGAATTGGCAAAGGGATAGTTGGAAGCCCATAGAGGGCTATGGTGAAAAAGGAAATATCTTCCGTTCAAAACTGGAAAGAAGCTTTCTGAGAAACTGCTCTGTGTTCTGTGAATTCATCTCACAGAGTTACATCTTTCCCTTCAAGAAGCCTTTCGCTAAGGTTGTTCTTGTATAATTGGCAAAGGGATATTTGGAAGCCCATAAAGGGCTATGGTAAAAAAGGAAATATCTTCCGTTCAAAACTGGAAAGAAGCTTTCTGAGAAACTGCTCTGTGTTCTGTTAATTCATCTCACGGAGTTACATCTTTCCCTTCAAGAAGCCTTTCGCTAAGGCTGTTCTTGTGGAATTGGCAAAGGGATATTTGGAAGCCCATAGAGGGCTATGGTGAAAAAGGAAATATCTTCCGTTCAAAACTGGAAAGAAGCTTTCTGAGAAACTGCTCTGTGTTCTGTGAATTCATCTCACAGAGTTACATCTTTCCCTTCAAGAAGCCTTTCGCTAAGGCTGTTCTTGTGGAATTGGCAAAGGGATATTTGGAAGCCCATAGAGGCCTATGGTGAAAAAGGAAATATCTTCCGTTCAAAACTGGAAAGAAGCTTTCTGTGACACTGCTCTGTGTTCTGTGAATTCATCTCACAGAGTTACATCTTTCCTTTCAAGAAGCCTTTCGCTAAGGCTGTTCTTGTGGAATTGGCAAAGGGATATTTGGAAGCACATAGAGGGCTATGGTGAAAAAGGAAATATCTTCCGTTCAAAACTGGAAAGAAGCTTTCTGAGAAACTGCTCTGTGTTCTGTTAATTCATCTCACGGAGTTACATCTTTCCCTTCAAGAAGCCTTTCTCTAAGGCTGTTCTTGTGGAATTGGCAAAGGGATATTTGGAACCCCATAGAGGGCTATGGTGAAAAAGGAAATATCTTCCGTTCAAAACTGGAAAGAAACTTTCTGAGAAACTGCTCTGTGTTCTGTGAATTCATCTCACAGAGTTACATCTTTCCCTTCAAGAAGCCTTTCGCTAAGGCTGCTCTTGTGGAATTGGCAAAGGGATATTTGGAAGCCCATAGAGGCCTATGGTGAAAAAGGAAATATCTTCCGTTCAAAACTGGAAAGAAGCTTCGTGAGAAACTGCTCTGTGTTCTGTGAATTCATCTCACAGAGTTACATCTTTCCCTTCAAGAAGCCTTTCGCTAAGGCTGCTCTTGTGGAATTGGAAAAGGGATATTTGGAAGCCCATAGAGGCCTATGGTGAAAAAGGAAATATCTTCCGTTCAAAACTGGAAAGAAGCTTTCTGAGAAACTGCTCTGTGTTCTGTGAATTCATCTCACAGAGTTACATCTTTCCCTTCAAGAAGCCTTTTGCTAAGGCTGGTCTTGTGGAATTGGCAAAGGGATATTTGGAAGCCCATAGAGGGCTATGGTGAAAAAGGAAATATCTTACGTTCAAAACTGGAAAGAAGCTTTCTGAGAAACTGCTCTGTGTTCTGCTAACTCATCTCACAGAGTTACATCTTTCCCTTCAAGAAGCCTTTCGCTAAGGCTGTTCTTGTGCAATTGGCAAAGGGATATTTGGAAGCCCATAGAGGGCTATGGTGAAAAAGGAAATATCTTCCGTTCAAAACTGGAAAGAAGCTTTCTGAGAAACTGCTCTGTGTTCTGTTAATTCATCTCACAGAGTTACATCTTTCCCTTCAAGAAGCCTTTCGCTAAGGCTGTTCTTGTGGAATTGGCAAAGGGATATGAGGAAGCCCATAGAGGGCTATGGTGAAAAAGGAAATATCTTCCGTTCAAAACTGGAAAGAAGCTTTCTGA
Source organism: Chlorocebus sabaeus (assembly GCF_047675955.1). NCBI lineage: Eukaryota > Metazoa > Chordata > Mammalia > Primates > Cercopithecidae > Chlorocebus > Chlorocebus sabaeus. The sequence continues at coordinate 18,921,654 of NC_132910.1, forward strand.
GAAACTGCTCTGTGTTCTGTTAATTCATCTCACAGAGTTACATCTTTCCCTTCAAGAAGCCTTTCGCTAAGGCTGTTCTTGTGGAATTGGCAAAGGGATATTTGGAAGCCCATAGAGGGCTATGGTGAAAAAGGAAATATCTTCCGTTCAAAACTGGAAAGAAGCTTTCTGAGAAACTGCTCTGTGTTCTGTGAATTCATCTCACCGAGTTACATCTTTCCCTTCAAGAAGCCTTTCGCTAAGGCTGTTCTTGTGGAATTGGCAAAGGGATATTTGGAAGCCCATAGAGGGCTATGGTGAAAAAGGAAATATCTTCCGTACAAAACTGGAAAGAAGCTTTATGAGAAACTGCTCTGTGTTCTGTGAATTCATCTCACAGAGTTACATCTTTCCCTTCAAGAAGCCTTTCGCTAAGGCTGTTCTTGTGGAATTGGCAAAGCGATATTTGGAAGCCCATAGAGGCCTATGGTGAAAAAGGAAATATCTTCCGTTCAAAACTGGAAAGAAGCTTTCTGAGACACTGCTCTGTGTTCTGTGAATTCATCTCACAGAGTTATATCTTTCCCTTCAAGAAGCCTTTCGCTAAGGCTGTTCTTGTGGAATTGGCAAAGGGATATTTGGAATCCCATAGAGGCCTATGGTGAAAAAGGAAATATCTTCGGTTCAAAACTGGAAAGAAGCTTTCTGAGAAACTGCTCTGTGTTCTGTGAATTCATCTCACGGAGTTACATTTTTCCCTTCAAGAAGCCTTTCGTTAAGGCTGTTCTTGTGGAATTGGCAAAGGGATATTTGGAAGCCCATAGAGGCCTATGGTGAAAAAGGAAATATCTTCAGTTCAAAACTGGAAAGAAGCTTTCTGAGAAACTGCTCTGTGTTCTGTGAATTTATCTCACAGAGTTACATCTTTCCCTTAAAGAAGACTTTCGCTAAGGCTGTTCTTGTGGAATTGGCAAAGGGATATTTGGAAGCCCATAGAGGGCTATGGTGAAAAAGGAAATATCTTCCGTTCAAAACTGGAAAGAAGCTTTCTGAGAAACTGCTCTGTGTTGTGTTAATTCATCTCACAGAGTTACATCTTTCCCTTCAAGAAGCCTTTCGCTAAGGCTGTTCTTGTGGAATTGGCAAAGGGATATTTGGAAGTCCATAGACGGCTATGTTGAAAAAGGAAATATCTTCCGTTCAAAACTGGAAAGAAGCTTTCTGAGAAACTGCTCTGTGTTCTGTGAATTCATCTCACAGAGTTACATCTTTCCCTTCAAGAAGCCTTTCGCTAAGGCTGTTCTTGTGGAATTGGCAAAGGGATATTGGAAGCCCTTAGACGGCTATGGTGAAAAAGGAAATATCTTCCGTTCAAAACTGGAAAGAAGCTTTCTGAGAAACTGCTCTGTGTTCTGTGAATTCATCTCACAGAGTTACATCTTTCCCTTCAAGAAGCCTTTCGCTAAGGCTGTTCTTGTGGAATTGGCAAAGGGATATTTGGAAGCCCATAGAGGCCTATGGTGAAAAAGGAAATATCTTCCGTTCAAAACTGGAAAGAAGCTTTCAGAGAAACTGCTCTGTGTTCTGTGAATTCATCTCACAGAGTTACATCTTTCCCTTCAAGAAGCCTTTCGCTAAGGCTGTTCTTGTGGAATTGGCAAAGGGATATTTGGAAGCCCATAGACGGCTATGTGGAAAAAGGAAATATCTTCCGTTCAAAACTGGAAAGAAGCTTTCAGAGAAACTGCTCTGTGTTCTGTTAATTCATCTCACAGAGTTACATCTTTCCCTTCAAGAAGCCTTTCGCTAAGGCTGTTCTTGTGGAATTGGCAAAGGGATATTTGGAAGCCCATAGAGGCCTATGGTGAAAAAGGAAATATCTTCCGTTCAAAACTGGAAAGAAGCTTTCTGAGAAACTGCTCTGTGTTCTGTGAATTCATCTCACAGTGTTACATCTTTCCCTTCAAGAAGCCTTTCGCTAAGGCTGTTCTTGTGGAATTGGCAAAGGGATATTTGGAAGCCCTTAGACGGCTATGGTGAAAAAGGAAATAACTTCCGTTCAAAACTGGAAAGAAGCTTTCTGAGAAACTGCTCTGTGTTCTGTTAATTCATCTCACGGAGTTACATCTTTCCCTTCAAGAAGCCTTTCTCTAAGGCTGTTCTTGTGGAATTGGCAAAGGGATATTTGGAAGCCCATAGAGGCCTATGGTGAAAAAGGAAATATCTTCCGTTCAAAACTGGAAAGAAGCTTTCAGAGAAACTGCTCTGTGTTCTGTGAATTCATCTCACAGAGTTACATCTTTCCCTTCAAGAAGCCTTTCGCTAAGGCTGTTCTTGTGGAATTGGCAAAGGGATATTTGGAAGCCCATAGAGGGCTATGGTGAAAAAGGAAATATCTTCCGTTCAAAACTGGAAAGAAGCTTTCTGAGAAACTGCTCTGTGTTCTGTTAATTCATCTCACGGAGTTACATCTTTCCCTTCAAGAAGCCTTTCGCTAAGGCTGTTCTTGTGGAATTGGCAAAGGGATATTTGGAAGCCCATAGAGGCCTATGGTGAAAAAGGAAATATCTTCCGTTCAAAACTGGAAATAAGCTTTCTGAGAAACTGCTCTGTGTTCTGTGAATTCATCTCACAGAGTTACATCTTTCCCTTCAAGAAGCCTTTCGCTAAGGCTGTTCTTGTGGAATTGGCAAAGGGATAGTTGGAAGCCCATAGAGGGCTATGGTGAAAAAGGAAATATCTTCCGTTCAAAACTGGAAAGAAGCTTTCTGAGAAACTGCTCTGTGTTCTGTGAATTCATCTCACAGAGTTACATCTTTCCCTTCAAGAAGCCTTTCGCTAAGGTTGTTCTTGTATAATTGGCAAAGGGATATTTGGAAGCCCATAGATGGCTATGGTAAAAAAGGAAATATCTTCCGTTCAAAAGTGGAAAGAAGCTTTCTGAGAAACTGCTCTGTGTTCTGTTAATTTATCTCACGGAGTTACATCTTTCCCTTCAAGAAGCCTTTCGCTAAGGCTGTTCTTGTGGAATTGGCAAATTGATATTTGGAAGCCCATAGAGGGCTATGGTGAAAAAGGAAATATCTTCCGTTCAAAACTGGAAAGAAGCTTTCTGAGAAACTGCTCTGTGTTCTGTGAATTCATCTCACAGAGTTACATCTTTCCCTTCAAGAAGCCTTTCGCTAAGGCTGTTCTTGTGGAATTGGCAAAGGGATATTTGGAAGCCCATAGAGGCCTATGGTGAAAAAGGAAATATCTTCCGTTCAAAACTGGAAAGAAGCTTTCTGTGACACTGCTCTGTGTTCTGTGAATTCATCTCACAGAGTTACATCTTTCCTTTCAAGAAGCCTTTCGCTAAGGCTGTTCTTGTGGAATTGGCAAAGGGATATTTGGAAGCCCATAGAGGGCTATGGTGAAAAAGGAAATATCTTCCGTTCAAAACTGGAAAGAAGCTTTCTGAGAAACTGCTCTGTGTTCTGTTAATTCATCTCACGGAGTTACATCTTTCCCTTCAAGAAGCCTTTCTCTAAGGCTGTTCTTGTGGAATTGGCAAAGGGATATTTGGAAGCCCATAGAGGGCTATGGTGAAAAAGGAAATATCTTCCGTTCAAAACTGGAAAGAAACTTTCTGAGAAACTGCTCTGTGTTCTGTGAATTCATCTCACAGAGTTACATCTTTCCCTTCAAGAAGCCGTTCGCTAAGGCTGCTCTTGTGGAATTGGCAAAGGGATATTTGGAAGCCCATAGAGGCCTATGGTGAAAAAGAAATATCTTCCGTTCAAAACTGGAAAGAAGCTTTCTGAGAAACTGCTCTGTGTTCTGTGAATTCATCTCACAGAGTTACATCTTTCCCTTCAAGAAGCCTTTCGCTAAGGCTGCTCTTGTGGAATTGGAAAAGGGATATTTGGAAGCCCATAGAGGCCTATGGTGAAAAAGGAAATATCTTCCGTTCAAAACTGGAAAGAAGCTTTCTGAGAAACTGCTCTGTGTTCTGTGAATTCATCTCACAGAGTTACATCTTTCCCTTCAAGAAGCCTTTTGCTAAGGCTGGTCTTGTGGAATTGGGAAAGGGATATTTGGAAGCCCATAGAGGGCTATGGTGAAAAAGGAAATATCTTCCGTTCAAAACTGGAAAGAAGCTTTCTGAGAAACTGCTCTGTGTTCTGCTAACTCATCTCACAGAGTTACATCTTTCCCTTCAAGAAGCCTTTCGCTAAGGCTGTTCTTGTGCAATTGGCAAAGGGATATTTGGAAGCCCATAGAGGGCTATGGTGAAAAAGGAAATATCTTCCGTTCAAAACTGGAAAGAAGCTTTCTGAGAAACTGCTCTGTGTTCTGTTAATTCATCTCACAGAGTTACATCTTTCCCTTCAAGAAGCCTTTCGCTAAGGCTGTTCTTGTGGAATTGGCAAAGGGATATGAGGAAGCCCATAGAGGCCTATGGTGAAAAAGGAAATATCTTCCGTTCAAAACTGGAAAGAAGCTTTCTGAGAAACTGCTCTGTGTTCTGTGAATTCATCTCACAGAGTTACATCTTTCCCTTCAAGAAGCCTTTCGCTAAGGCTGTTCTTGTGGAATTGGCCAAGGTATATTTGGAAGCCCATAGAGGGCTATGGTGAAAAAGGAAATATCTTCCGTTCAAAACTGGAAAGAAGCTTTCTGAGAAACTGCTCTGTGTTCTGTGAATTCATCTCACAGAGTTACATCTTTCCCTTCAAGAAGCTTTTCGCTAAGGCTGTTCTTGTGGAATTGGCAAAGGGATATTTGGAAGCTCATAGAGGCCTATGGTGAAAAAGGAAATATCTTCCGTTCAAAACTGGAAAGAAGCTTTCTGAGACACTGCTCTGTGTTCTGTGAATTCATCTCACAGAGTTACATCTTTCCCTTCAAGAAGCCTTTCGCTAAGGCTGTTCTTGTGGAATTGGCAAAGGGATATTTGGAAGCCCATAGAGGGCTATGGTGAAAAAGGAAATATCTTCCGTTCAAAACTGGAAAGAAGCTTTCTGAGAAACTGCTCTGTGTTCTGTTAATTCATCTCACAGAGTTACATCTTTCCCTTCAAGAAGCCTTTTGCTAAGGCTGTTCTTGTGGAATTGGCAAAGGGATATTTGGAAGCCCATAGACGGCTATGGAGAAAAAGGAAATACCTTCCGTTCAAAACTGGAAAGAAGCTTTCTGAGAAACTGCTCTGTGTTCTGTGAATTCATCTCACAGAGTTACATCTTTCCCTTCAAGAAGCCTTTCGCTAAGGCTGTTCTTGTGGAATTGGCAAAGGGATATTTGGAAGCCCATAGAGGCCTATGGTGAAAAAGGAAATATCTTCCGTTCAAAACTGGAAAGAAGCTTTCTGAGAAACTGCTCTGTGTTCTGTGAATTCATCTCACAGAGTTACATCTTTCCCTTCAAGAAGCCTTTCGCTAAGGCTGTTCTTGTGGAATTGGCAAAGGGATAGTTGGAAGCCCATAGAGGGCTATGGTGAAAAAGGAAATATCTTCCGTTCAAAACTTTAAAGAAGCTTTCTGAGAAACTGCTCTGTGTTCTGTGAATTCATCTCACAGAGTTACATCTTTCCCTTCAAGAAGCCTTTCGCTAAGGTTGTTCTTGTATAATTGGCAAAGGGATATTTGGAAGCCCATAGAGGGCTATGGTAAAAAAGGAAATATCTTCCGTTCAAAACTGGAAAGAAGCTTTCTGAGAAACTGCTCTGTGTTCTGTTAATTCATCTCACGGAGTTACATCTTTCCCTTCAAGAAGCCTTTCGCTAAGGCTGTTCTTGTGGAATTGGCAAAGGGATATTTGGAAGCCCATAGAGGGCTATGGTGAAAAAGGAAATATCTTCCGTTCAAAACTGGAAAGAAGCTTTCTGAGAAACTGCTCTGTGTTCTGTGAATTCATCTCACAGAGTTACATCTTTCCCTTCAAGAAGCCTTTCGCTAAGGCTGTTCTTGTGGAATTGGCAAAGGGATATTTGGAAGCCCATAGAGGCCTATGGTGAAAAAGGAAATATCTTCCGTTCAAAACTGGAAAGAAGCTTTCTGTGACACTGCTCTGTGTTCTGTGAATTCATCTCACAGAGTTACATCTTTCCTTTCAAGAAGCCTTTCGCTAAGGCTGTTCTTGTGGAATTGGCAAAGGGATATTTGGAAGCCCATAGAGGGCTATGGTGAAAAAGGAAATATCTTCCGTTCAAAACTGGAAAGAAGCTTTCTGAGAAACTGCTCTGTGTTCTGTTAATTCATCTCACGGAGTTACATCTTTCCCTTCAAGAAGCCTTTCTCTAAGGCTGTTCTTGTGGAATTGGCAAAGGGATATTTGGAAGCCCATAGAGGGCTATGGTGAAAAAGGAAATATCTTCCGTTCAAAACTGGAAAGAAACTTTCTGAGAAACTGCTCTGTGTTCTGTGAATTCATCTCACAGAGTTACATCTTTCCCTTCAAGAAGCCTTTCGCTAAGGCTGCTCTTGTGGAATTGGCAAAGGGATATTTGGAAGCCCATAGAGGCCTATGGTGAAAAAGGAAATATCTTCCGTTCAAAACTGGAAAGAAGCTTTCTGAGAAACTGCTCTGTGTTCTGTGAATTCATCTCACAGAGTTACATCTTTCCCTTCAAGAAGCCTTTCGCTAAGGCTGCTCTTGTGGAATTGGAAAAGGGATATTTGGAAGCCCATAGAGGCCTATGGTGAAAAAGGAAATATCTTCCGTTCAAAACTGGAAAGAAGCTTTCTGAGAAACTGCTCTGTGTTCTGTGAATTCATCTCACAGAGTTACATCTTTCCCTTCAAGAAGCCTTTTGCTAAGGCTGGTCTTGTGGAATTGGCAAAGGGATATTTGGAAGCCCATAGAGGGCTATGGTGAAAAAGGAAATATCTTTCGTTCAAAACCGGAAAGAAGCTTTCTGAGATACTGCTCTGTGTTCTGCTAACTCATCTCACAGAGTTACATCTTTCCCTTCAAGAAGCCTTTCGCTAAGGCTGTTCTTGTGCAACTGGCAAAGGGATATTTGGAAGCCCATAGAGGGCTATGGTGAAAAAGGAAATATCTTCCGTTCAAAACTGGAAAGAAGCTTTCTGAGAAACTGCTCTGTGTTCTGTGAATTCATCTCACAGAGTTACATCTTTCCCTTCAAGAAGCCTTTCGCTAAGGCTGTTCTTGTGGAATTGGCAAAGGGATATGAGGAAGCCCATAGAGGGCTATGGTGAAAAAGGAAATATCTTCCGTTCAAAACTGGAAAGAAGCTTTCTGAGAAACTGCTCTGTGTTCTGTTAATTCATCTCACAGAGTTACATCTTTCCCTTCAAGAAGCCTTTCGCTAAGGCTGTTCTTGTGGAATTGGCAAAGGGATATTTGGAAGCCCATAGAGGGCTACGGTGAAAAAGGAAATATCTTCCGTTCAAAACTGGAAAGAAGCTTTCTGAGAAACTGCTCTGTGTTCTGTGAATTCATCTCACCGAGTTACATCTTTCCCTTCAAGAAGCCTTTCGCTAAGGCTGTTCTTGTGGAATTGGCAAAGGGATATTTGGAAGCCCATAGAGGGCTATGGTGAAAAAGGAAATATCTTCCGTACAAAACTGGAAAGAAGCTTTCTGAGAAACTGCTCTGTGTTCTGTGAATTCATCTCACAGAGTTTCATCTTTCCCTTCAAGAAGCCTTTCGCTAAGGCTGTTCTTGTGGAATTGGCAAAGGGATATTGGAAGCCCTTAGACGGCTATGGTGAAAAAGGAAATATCTTCCGTTCAAAACTGGAAAGAAGCTTTCTGAGAAACTGCTCTGTGTTCTGTGAATTCATCTCACAGAGTTACATCTTTCCCTTCAAGAAGCCTTTCGCTAAGGCTGTTCTTGTGGAATTGGCAAAGGGATATTTGGAAGCCCATAGAGGCCTATGGTGAAAAAGGAAATATCTTCCGTTCAAAACTGGAAAGAAGCTTTCAGAGAAACTGCTCTGTGTTCTGTGAATTCATCTCACAGAGTTACATCTTTCCCTTCAAGAAGCCTTTCGCTAAGGCTGTTCTTGTGGAATTGGCAAAGGGATATTTGGAAGCCCATAGACGGCTATGTGGAAAAAGGAAATATCTTCCGTTCAAAACTGGAAAGAAGCTTTCTGAGAAACTTCTCTGTGTTCTGTTAATTCATCTCACAGAGTTACATCTTTCCCTTCAAGAAGCCTTTCGCTAAGGCTGTTCTTGTGGAATTGGCAAAGGGATATTTGGAAGCCCATAGAGGCCTATGGTGAAAAAGGAAATATCTTCCGTTCAAAACTGGAAAGAAGCTTTCTGAGAAACTGCTCTGTGTTCTGTGAATTCATCTCACAGTGTTACATCTTTCCCTTCAAGAAGCCTTTCGCTAAGGCTGTTCTTGTGGAATTGGCAAAGGGATATTTGGAAGCCCTTAGACGGCTATGGTGAAAAAGGAAATATCTTCCGTTCAAAACTGGAAAGAAGCTTTCTGAGAAACTGCTCTGTGTTCTGTTAATTCATCTCACGGAGTTACATCTTTCCCTTCAAGAAGCCTTTCTCTAAGGCTGTTCTTGTGGAATTGGCAAAGGGATATTTGGAAGCCCATAGAGGCCTATGGTGAAAAAGGAAATATCTTCCGTTCAAAACTGGAAAGAAGCTTTCAGAGAAACTGCTCTGTGTTCTGTGAATTCATCTCACAGAGTTACATCTTTCCCTTCAAGAAGCCTTTCGCTAAGGCTGTTCTTGTGGAATTGGCAAAGGGATATTTGGAAGCCCATACAGGGCTATGGTGAAAAAGGAAATATCTTCCGTTCAAAACTGGAAAGAAGCTTTCTGAGAAACTGCTCTGTGTTCTGTTAATTCATCTCACGGAGTTACATCTTTCCCTTCAAGAAGCCTTTCGCTAAGGCTGTTCTTGTGGAATTGGCAAAGGGATATTTGGAAGCCCATAGAGGCCTATGGTGAAAAAGGAAATATCTTCCGTTCAAAACTGGAAAGAAGCTTTATGAGAAACTGCTCTGTGTTCTGTGAATTCATCTCACAGAGTTACATCTTTCCCTTCAAGAAGCCTTTCGCTAAGGCTGTTCTTGTGGAATTGGCAAAGGGATAGTTGGAAGCCCATAGAGGGCTATGGTGAAAAAGGAAATATCTTCCGTTCAAAACTGGAAAGAAGCTTTCTGAGAAACTGCTCTGTGTTCTGTGAATTCATCTCACAGAGTTACATCTTTCCCTTCAAGAAGCCTTTCGCTAAGGTTGTTCTTGTATAATTGGCAAAGGGATATTTGGAAGCCCATAGAGGGCTATGGTAAAAAAGGAAATATCTTCCGTTCAAAACTGGAAAGAAGCTTTCTGAGAAACTGCTCTGTGTTCTGTTAATTCATCTCACGGAGTTACATCTTTCCCTTCAAGAAGCCTTTCGCTAAGGCTGTTCTTGTGGAATTGGCAAAGGGATATTTGGAAGCCCATAGAGGGCTATGGTGAAAAAGGAAATATCTTCCGTTCAAAACTGGAAAGAAGCTTTCTGAGAAACTGCTCTGTGTTCTGTGAATTCATCTCACAGAGTTACATCTTTCCCTTCAAGAAGCCTTTCGCTAAGGCTGTTCTTGTGGAATTGGCAAAGGGATATTTGGAAGCCCATAGAGGCCTATGGTGAAAAAGGAAATATCTTCCGTTCAAAACTGGAAAGAAGCTTTCTGTGACACTGCTCTGTGTTCTGTGAATTCATCTCACAGAGTTACATCTTTCCTTTCAAGAAGCCTTTCGCTAAGGCTGTTCTTGTGGAATTGGCAAAGGGATATTTGGAAGCCCATAGAGGGCTATGGTGAAAAAGGAAATATCTTCCGTTCAAAACTGGAAAGAAGCTTTCTGAGAAACTGCTCTGTGTTCTGTTAATTCATCTCACGGAGTTACATCTTTCCCTTCAAGAAGCCTTTCTCTAAGGCTGTTCTTGTGGAATTGGCAAAGGGATATTTGGAACCCCATAGAGGGCTATGGTGAAAAAGGAAATATCTTCCGTTCAAAACTGGAAAGAAACTTTCTGAGAAACTGCTCTGTGTTCTGTGAATTCATCTCACAGAGTTACATCTTTCCCTTCAAGAAGCCTTTCGCTAAGGCTGCTCTTGTGGAATTGGCAAAGGGATATTTGGAAGCCCATAGAGGCCTATGGTGAAAAAGGAAATATCTTCCGTTCAAAACTGGAAAGAAGCTTCGTGAGAAACTGCTCTGTGTTCTGTGAATTCATCTCACAGAGTTACATCTTTCCCTTCAAGAAGCCTTTCGCTAAGGCTGCTCTTGTGGAATTGGAAAAGGGATATTTGGAAGCCCATAGAGGCCTATGGTGAAAAAGGAAATATCTTCCGTTCAAAACTGGAAAGAAGCTTTCTGAGAAACTGCTCTGTGTTCTGTGAATTCATCTCACAGAGTTACATCTTTCCCTTCAAGAAGCCTTTTGCTAAGGCTGGTCTTGTGGAATTGGCAAAGGGATATTTGGAAGCCCATAGAGGGCTATGTTGAAAAAGGAAATATCTTCCGTTCAAAACTGGAAAGAAGCTTTCTGAGAAACTGCTCTGTGTTCTGCTAACTCATCTCACAGAGTTACATCTTTCCCTTCAAGAAGCCTTTCGCTAAGGCTGTTCTTGTGCAATTGGCAAAGGGATATTTGGAAGCCCATAGAGGGCTATGGTGAAAAAGGAAATATCTTCCGTTCAAAACTGGAAAGAAGCTTTCTGAGAAACTGCTCTGTGTTCTGTTAATTCATCTCACAGAGTTACATCTTTCCCTTCAAGAAGCCTTTCGCTAAGGCTGTTCTTGTGGAATTGGCAAAGGGATATGAGGAAGCCCATAGAGGGCTATGGTGAAAAAGGAAGTATCTTCCGTTCAAAACTGGAAAGAAGCTTTCTGAGAAACTGCTCTGTGTTCTGTTAATTCATCTCACAGAGTTACATCTTTCCCTTCAAGAAGCCTTTCGCTAAGGCTGTTCTTGTGGAATTGGCAAAGGGATATTTGGAAGCCCATAGAGGGCTATGGTGAAAAAGGAAATATCTTCCGTTCAAAACTGGAAAGAAGCTTTCTGAGAAACTGCTCTGTGTTCTGTGAATTCATCTCACCGAGTTACATCTTTCCCTTCAAGAAGCCTTTCGCTAAGGCTGTTCTTGTGGAATTGGCAAAGGGATATTTGGAAGCCCATAGAGGGCTATGGTGAAAAAGGAAATATCTTCCGTACAAAACTGGAAAGAAGCTTTCTGAGAAACTGCTCTGTGTTCTGTGAATTCATCTCACAGAGTTACATCTTTCCCTTCAAGAAGCCTTTCGCTAAGGCTGTTCTTGTGGAATTGGCAAAGCGATATTTGGAAGCCCATAGAGGCCTATGGTGAAAAAGGAAATATCTTCCGTTCAAAACTGGAAAGAAGCTTTCTTAGACACTGCTCTGTGTTCTGTGAATTCATCTCACAGAGTTATATCTTTCCCTTCAAGAAGCCTTTCGCTAAGGCTGTTCTTGTGGAATTGGCAAAGGGATATTTGGAATCCCATAGAGGCCTATGGTGAAAAAGGAAATATCTTCGGTTCAAAACTGGAAAGAAGCTTTCTGAGAAACTGCTCTGTGTTCTGTGAATTCATCTCACGGAGTTACATTTTTCCCTTCAAGAAGCCTTTCGTTAAGGCTGTTCTTGTGGAATTGGCAAAGGGATATTTGGAAGCCCATAGAGGCCTATGGTGAAAAAGGAAATATCTTCAGTTCAAAACTGGAAAGAAGCTTTCTGAGAAACTGCTCTGTGTTCTGTGAATTTATCTCACAGAGTTACATCTTTCCCTTAAAGAAGACTTTCGCTAAGGCTGTTCTTGTGGAATTGGCAAAGGGATATTTGGAAGCCCATAGAGGGCTATGGTGAAAAAGGAAATATCTTCCGTTCAAAACTGGAAAGAAGCTTTCTGAGAAACTGCTCTGTGTTGTGTTAATTCATCTCACAGAGTTACATCTTTCCCTTCAAGAAGCCTTTCGCTAAGGCTGTTCTTGTGGAATTGGCAAAGGGATATTGGAAGCCCTTAGACGGCTATGGTGAAAAAGGAAATATCTTCCGTTCAAAACTGGAAAGAAGCTTTCTGAGAAACTGCTCTGTGTTCTGTGAATTCATCTCACAGAGTTACATCTTTCCCTTCAAGAAGCCTTTCGCTAAGGCTGTTCTTGTGGAATTGGCAAAGGGATATTTGGAAGCCCATAGAGGCCTATGGTGAAAAAGGAAATATCTTCCGTTCAAAACTGGAAAGAAGCTTTCAGAGAAACTGCTCTGTGTTCTGTGAATTCATCTCACAGAGTTACATCTTTCCCTTCAAGAAGCCTTTCGCTAAGGCTGTTCTTGTGGAATTGGCAAAGGGATATTTGGAAGCCCATAGACGGCTATGTGGAAAAAGGAAATATCTTCCGTTCAAAACTGGAAAGAAGCTTTCTGAGAAACTGCTCTGTGTTCTGTTAATTCATCTCACAGAGTTACATCTTTCCCTTCAAGAAGCCTTTCGCTAAGGCTGTTCTTGTGGAATTGGCAAAGGGATATTTGGAAGCCCATAGAGGCCTATGGTGAAAAAGGAAATATCTTCCGTTCAAAACTGGAAAGAAGCTTTCTGAGAAACTGCTCTGTGTTCTGTGAATTCATCTCACAGTGTTACATCTTTCCCTTCAAGAAGCCTTTCGCTAAGGCTGTTCTTGTGGAATTGGCAAAGGGATATTTGGAAGCCCTTAGACGGCTATGGTGAAAAAGGAAATAACTTCCGTTCAAAACTGGAAAGAAGCTTTCTGAGAAACTGCTCTGTGTTCTGTTAATTCATCTCACGGAGTTACATCTTTCCCTTCAAGAAGCCTTTCTCTAAGGCTGTTCTTGTGGAATTGGCAAAGGGATATTTGGAAGCCCATAGAGGCCTATGGTGAAAAAGGAAATATCTTCCGTTCAAAACTGGAAAGAAGCTTTCAGAGAAACTGCTCTGTGTTCTGTGAATTCATCTCACAGAGTTACATCTTTCCCTTCAAGAAGCCTTTCGCTAAGGCTGTTCTTGTGGAATTGGCAAAGGGATATTTGGAAGCCCATAGAGGGCTATGGTGAAAAAGGAAATATCTTCCGTTCAAAACTGGAAAGAAGCTTTCTGAGAAACTGCTCTGTGTTCTGTTAATTCATCTCACGGAGTTACATCTTTCCCTTCAAGAAGCCTTTCGCTAAGGCTGTTCTTGTGGAATTGGCAAAGGGATATTTGGAAGCCCATAGAGGCCTATGGTGAAAAAGGAAATATCTTCCGTTCAAAACTGGAAATAAGCTTTCTGAGAAACTGCTCTGTGTTCTGTGAATTCATCTCACAGAGTTACATCTTTCCCTTCAAGAAGCCTTTCGCTAAGGCTGTTCTTGTGGAATTGGCAAAGGGATATTTGGAAGCCCATAGAGGCCTATGGTGAAAAAGGAAATATCTTCCGTTCAAAACTGGAAAGAAGCTTTCTGAGAAACTGCTCTGTGTTCTGTGAATTCATCTCACAGAGTTACATCTTTCCCTTCAAGAAGCCTTTCGCTAAGGCTGTTCTTGTGGAATTGGCAAAGGGATATTTGGAAGCCCATAGAGGCCTATGGTGAAAAAGGAAATATCTTCCGTTCAAAACTGGAAAGAAGCTTTCTGAGAAACTGCTCTGTGTTCTGTGAATTCATCTCACAGGGTTACATCTTTCCCTTCAAGAAGCCTTTCGCTAAGGCTGTTCTTGTGGAATTGGCAAAGGGATATTTGGAAGCCCATAGAGGGCTATTTTGAAAAAGGAAATAGCTTCCGTTCAAAACTGGAAAGAAGCTTTCTCAGAAACTGCTCTGTGTTCTGTGAATTCATCTCACAGACTTACATCTTTCCCTTCAAGAAGCCTTTAGCTAAGGCTATTCTTGTGGAATTGGCAAAGGGATATTTGGAAGCCCATAGAGGGCTATGGTGAAAAAGGAAATATCTTCCGTTCAAAACTGGAAAGAAGCTTTCTGAGAAACTGCTCTGTGTTCTGTTAATTCATCTAACAGAGTTACATCTTTCCCTTCAAGAAGCCTTTCGCTAAGGCTGTTCTTGTGGAATTGGCAAAGGGATATTTGGAAGCCCATAGACGGCTATGTTGAAAAAGGAAATATCTTCCGTTCAAAACTGGAAAGAAGCTTTCTGAGAAACTGCTCTGTGTTCTGTGAGTTCATCTCACAGAGTTACATCTTTCCCTTCAAGAAGCATTTCGCTAAGGCTGTTCTTGCGGAATTGGCAAAGGGATATTTGGAAGCCCTTAGACGGCTATGGTGAAAAAGGAAATATCTTCTGTTCAAAACTGGAAAGAAGCTTTCTGAGAAACTGCTCTGTGTTCTGTGAATTCATCTCACAGAGTTACATCTTTCCCTTCAAGAAGCCTTTCGCTAAGGCTGTTCTTGTGGAATTGGCAAAGCGATATTTGGAAGCCCATAGAGGCCTATGGTGAAAAAGGAAATATCTTCCGTTCAAAACTGGAAAGAAGCTTTCTGAGAAACTGCTCTGTGTTCTGTGAATTCATCTCACAGAGTTACATCTTTCCCTTCAAGAAGCCTTTCGTTAAGTCTGTTCTTGTGGAATTGGCAAAGGGATATTTGGAAGCCCATAGAGGCCTATGGTGAAAAAGGAAATATCTTCCGTTCAAAACTGGAAAGAAGCTTTCTGAGAAACTGCTCTGTGTTCTGTGAATTCATCTCACAGAGTTACATCTTTCCCTTCAAGAAGCTTTTCGCTAAGGCTGTTCTTGTGGAATTGGCAAAGGGATATTTGGAAGCCCATAGAGGGCTATGGTGAAAAAGGAAATATCTTCCGTTCAAAACTGGAAAGAAGCTTTCTGAGAAACTGCTCTGTGTTGTGTTAATTCATCTCACAGAGTTACATCTTTCCCTTCAAGAAGCCTTTCGCTAAGGCTGTTCTTGTGGAATTGGCAAAGGGATATTTGGAAGTCCATAGACGGCTATGTTGAAAAAGGAAATATCTTCCGTTCAAAACTGGAAAGAAGCTTTCTGAGAAACTGCTCTGTGTTCTGTGAATTCATCTCACAGAGTTACATCTTTCCCTTCAAGAAGCCTTTCGCTAAGGCTGTTCTTGTGGAATTGGCAAAGGGATATTTGGAAGCCCTTAGACGGCTATGGTGTAAAAGGAAATATCTTCCGTTCAAAACTGGAAAGAAGCTTTCTGAGAAACTGCTCTGTGTTCTGTGAATTCATCTCACAGAGTTACATCTTTCCCTTCAAGAAGCCTTTCGCTAAGGCTTTTCTTGTGGAATTGGCAAAGCGATATTTGGAAGCCCATAGAGGCCTATGGTGAAAAAGGAAATATCTTCCGTTCAAAACTGGAAAGAAGCTTTCTGAGACACTGCTCTGTGTTCTGTGAATTCATCTCACAGAGTTATATCTTTCCCTTCAAGAAGCCTTTCGCTAAGGCTGTTCTTGTGGAATTGGCAAAGGGATATTTGGAAGCCCATAGAGGCCTATGGTGAAAAAGGAAATATCTTCGGTTCAAAACTGGAAAGAAGCTTTCTGAGAAACTGCTCTGTGTTCTGTGAATTCATTTCACGGAGTTACATCTTTCCCTTCAAGAAGCCTTTCGTTAAGGCTGTTCTTGTGGAATTGGCAAAGGGATATTTGGAAGCCCATAGAGGCCTATGGTGAAAAAGGAAATATCTTCCGTTCAAAACTGGAAAGAAGCTTTCTGAGAAACTGCTCTGTGTTCTGTGAATTCATCTCACAGAGTTACATCTTTCCCTTCAAGAAGCCTTTCGCTAAGGCTGTTCTTGTGGAATTGGCAAAGGGATATTTGGAAGCCCTTAGACGGCTATGGTGAAAAAGGAAATATCTTCCGTTCAAAACTGGAAAGAAGCTTTCTGAGAAACTGCTCTGTGTTCTGTGAATTCATCTCACAGACTTACATCTTTCCCTTCAAGAAGCCTTTCGCTAAGGCTGTTCTTGTGGAATTGGCAAAGGGATATTTGGAAGCCCATAGAGGGCTATGGTGAAAAAGGAAATATCTTCCGTTCAAAACTGGAAAGAAGCTTTCTGAGAAACTGCTCTGTGTTCTGTGAATTCATCTCACAGAGTTACATCTTTCCCTTCAAGAAGCCTTTCGCTAAGGCTGTTCTTGTGGAATTGGCAAAGGGATATTTGGAAGCCCATAGAGGCCTATGGTGAAAAAGGAAATATCTTCCGTTCAAAACTGGAAAGAAGCTTTCTGAGAAACTGCTCTGTGTTCTGTGAATTCATCTCACAGAGTTACAACTTTCCCTTCAAGAAGCCTTTCGCTAAGGCTGTTCTTGTGGAATTGGCAAAGGGATATTTGGAAGCCCATAGAGGGCTATGGTGAAAAAGGAAATATCTTCCGTTCAAAACTGGAAAGAAGCTTTCTGAGAAACTGCTCTGTGTTCTGTGAATTCATCTCACAGAGTTACATCTTTCCCTTCAAGAAGCCTTTCGCTAAGGCTGTTCTTGTGGAATTGGCAAAGCGATATTTGGAAGCCCATAGAGGGCTATGGTAAAAAAGGAAATATCTTCCGTTCAAAACTGGAAAGAAGCTTTCTGAGAAACAGCTCTGTGTTCTGTCAATTCATCTCACAGAGTTACATCTTTCCCTTCAAGAAGCCTTTCGCTAAGGCTGTTCTTGTGAAATTGGCAAAGGGATATTTGGAAGCCCTTAGACGGCTATGGTGAAAAAGGAAATATCTTCCGTTCAAAACTGGAAAGAAGCTTTCTGAGAAACTGCTCTGTGTTCTGTGAATTCATCTCACAGAGTTACATCTTTCCCTTCAAGAAGCCTTTCGCTAAGGCTGTTCTTGTGGAATTGGCAAAGGGATATTTGGAAGCCCATAGAGGCCTATGGTGAAAAAAGAAATATCTTCCGTTCAAAACTGGAAAGAAGCTTTCTGAGAAACTGCTCTGTGTTCTGTGAATTCATCTCACAGAGTTACATCTTTCCCTTCAAGAAGCCTTTCGCTAAGGCTGTTCTTGTGGAATTGGCAAAGGGATAGTTGGAAGCCCATAGAGGCCTATGGTGAAAAAGGAAATATCTTCCGTTCAAAACTGGAAAGAGGCTTTCTGAGAAACTGCTCTGTGTTCTGTGAATTCATCTCACAGAGTTACATCTTTCCCTTCAAGAAGCCTTTCGCTAAGGTTGTTCTTGTATAATTGGCAAAGGGATATTTGGAAGCCCATAGAGGGCTATGGTAAAAAAGGAAATATCTTCCGTTCAAAACTGGAAAGAAGCTTTCTGAGAAACTGCTCTGTGTTCTGTTAATTCATCTCACGGAGTTACATCTTTCCCTTCAAGAAGCCTTTCGCTTAGGCTGTTCTTGTGGAATTGGCAAAGGGATATTTGGAAGCCCATAGAGGGCTATGGTGAAAAAGGAAATATCTTCCGTTCAAAACTGGAAAGAAGCTTTCTGAGAAACTGCTCTGTGTTCTGTGAATTCATCTCACAGAGTTACATCTTTCCCTTCAAGAAGCCTTTCGCTAAGGCTGTTCTTGTGAAATTGGCAAAGGGATATTTGGAAGCCCTTAGACGGCTATGGTGAAAAAGGAAATATCTTCCGTTCAAAACTGGAAAGAAGCTTTCTGAGAAACTGCTCTGTGTTCTGTGAATTCATCTCACAGAGTTACATCTTTCCCTTCAAGAAGCCTTTCGCTAAGGCTGTTCTTGTGGAATTGGCAAAGGGATATTTGGAAGCCCATAGAGGCCTATGGTGAAAAAGGAAATATCTTCCGTTCAAAACTGGAAAGAAGCTTTCTGAGAAACTGCTCTGTGTTCTGTGAATTCATCTCACAGAGTTACATCTTTCCCTTCAAGAAGCCTTTCGCTAAGGCTGTTCTTGTGGAATTGGCAAAGGGATAGTTGGAAGCCCATAGAGGCCTATGGTGAAAAAGGAAATATCTTCCGTTCAAAACTGGAAAGAGGCTTTCTGAGAAACTGCTCTGTGTTCTGTGAATTCATCTCACAGAGTTACATCTTTCCCTTCAAGAAGCCTTTCGCTAAGGTTGTTCTTGTATAATTGGCAAAGGGATATTTGGAAGCCCATAGAGGGCTATGGTAAAAAAGGAAATATCTTCCGTTCAAAACTGGAAAGAAGCTTTCTGAGAAACTGCTCTGTGTTCTGTTAATTCATCTCACGGAGTTACATCTTTCCCTTCAAGAAGCCTTTCGCTTAGGCTGTTCTTGTGGAATTGGCAAAGGGATATTTGGAAGCCCATAGAGGGCTATGGTGAAAAAGGAAATATCTTCCGTTCAAAACTGGAAAGAAGCTTTCTGAGAAACTGCTCTGTGTTCTGTGAATTCATCTCACAGAGTTACATCTTTCCCTTCAAGAAGCCTTTCGCTAAGGCTGTTCTTGTGGAATTGGCAAAGGGATATTTGGAAGCCCATAGACGGCTATGTTGAAAAAGGAAATATCTTCCGTTCAAAACTGGAAAGAAGCTTTCTGAGAAACTGCTCTGTGTTCTGTGAATTCATCTCACAGAGTTACATCTTTCCCTTCAAGAAGCATTTCGCTAAGGCTGTTCTTGCGGAATTGGCAAAGGGATATTTGGAAGCCCTTAGACGGCTATGGTGAAAAAGGAAATATCTTCCGTTCAAAACTGGAAAGAAGCTTTCTGAGAAACTGCTCTGTGTTCTGTGAATTCATCTCACAGAGTTACATCTTTCCCTTCAAGAAGCCTTTCGCTAAGGCTGTTCTTGTGGAATTGGCAAAGCGATATTTGGAAGCCCATAGAGGCCTATGGTGAAAAAGGAAATATCTTCCGTTCAAAACTGGAAAGAAGCTTTCTGAGAAACTGCTCTGTGTTCTGTGAATTCATCTCACAGAGTTACATCTTTCCCTTCAAGAAGCCTTTCGTTAAGTCTGTTCTTGTGGAATTGGCAAAGGGATATTTGGAAGCCCATAGAGGCCTATGGTGAAAAAGGAAATATCTTCCGTTCAAAACTGGAAAGAAGCTTTCTGAGAAACTGCTCTGTGTTCTGTGAATTCATCTCACAGAGTTACATCTTTCCCTTCAAGAAGCCTTTCGCTAAGGCTGTTCTTGTGGAATTGGCAAAGGGATATTTGGAAGCCCATAGAGGGCTATGGTGAAAAAGGAAATATCTTCCGTTCAAAACTGGAAAGAAGCTTTCTGAGAAACTGCTCTGTGTTGTGTTAATTCATCTCACAGAGTTACATCTTTCCCTTCAAGAAGCCTTTCGCTAAGGCTGTTCTTGTGGAATTGGCAAAGGGATATTTGGAAGTCCATAGACGGCAATGTTGAAAAAGGAAATATCTTCCGTTCAAAACTGGAAAGAAGCTTTCTGAGAAACTGCTCTGTGTTCTGTGAATTCATCTCACAGAGTTACATCTTTCCCTTCAAGAAGCCTTTCGCTAAGGCTGTTCTTGTGGAATTGGCAAAGGGATATTTGGAAGCCCTTAGACGGCTATGGTGTAAAAGGAAATATCTTCCGTTCAAAACTGGAAAGAAGCTTTCTGAGAAACTGCTCTGTGTTCTGTGAATTCATCTCACAGAGTTACATCTTTCCCTTCAAGAAGCCTTTCGCTAAGGCTGTTCTTGTGGAATTGGCAAAGCGATATTTGGAAGCCCATAGAGGCCTATGGTGAAAAAGGAAATATCTTCCGTTCAAAACTGGAAAGAAGCTTTCTGAGACACTGCTCTGTGTTCTGTGAATTCATCTCACAGAGTTATATCTTTCCCTTCAAGAAGCCTTTCGCTAAGGCTGTTCTTGTGGAATTGGCAAAGGGATATTTGGAAGCCCATAGAGGCCTATGGTGAAAAAGGAAATATCTTCGGTTCAAAACTGGAAAGAAGCTTTCTGAGAAACTGCTCTGTGTTCTGTGAATTCATCTCACGGAGTTACATCTTTCCCTTCAAGAAGCCTTTCGTTAAGGCTGTTCTTGTGGAATTGGCAAAGGGATATTTGGAAGCCCATAGAGGCCTATGGTGAAAAAGGAAATATCTTCCGTTCAAAACTGGAAAGAAGCTTTCTGAGAAACTGCTCTGTGTTCTGTGAATTCATCTCACAGAGTTACATCTTTCCCTTCAAGAAGCCTTTCGCTAAGGCTGTTCTTGTGGAATTGGCAAAGGGATATTTGGAAGCCCTTAGACGGCTATGGTGAAAAAGGAAATATCTTCCGTTCAAAACTGGAAAGAAGCTTTCTGAGAAACTGCTCTGTGTTCTGTGAATTCATCTCACAGAGTTACATCTTTCCCTTCAAGAAGCCTTTCGCTAAGGCTGTTCTTGTGGAATTGGCAAAGGGATATTTGGAAGCCCATAGAGGGCTATGGTGAAAAAGGAAATAACTTCCGTTCAAAACTGGAAAGAAGCTTTCTGAGAAACTGCTCTGTGTTCTGTGAATTCATCTCACAGAGTTACATCTTTCCCTTCAAGAAGCCTTTCGCTAAGGCTGTTCTTGTGGAATTGGCAAAGGGATATTTGGAAGCCCATAGAGGCCTATGGTGAAAAAGGAAATATCTTCCGTTCAAAACTGGAAAGAAGCTTTCTGAGAAACTGCTCTGTGTTCTGTGAATTCATCTCACAGAGTTACATCTTTCCCTTCAAGAAGCCCTTCGCTAAGGCTGTTCTTGTGGAATTGGCAAAGGGATATTTGGAAGCCCATAGAGGGCTATGGTGAAAAAGGAAATATCTTCCGTTCAAAACTGGAAAGAAGCTTTCTGAGAAACTGCTCTGTGTTCTGTGAATTCATCTCACAGAGTTACATCTTTCCCTTCAAGAAGCCTTTCGCTAAGGCTGTTCTTGTGGAATTGGCAAAGCGATATTTGGAAGCCCATAGAGGGCTATGGTAAAAAAGGAAATATCTTCCGTTCAAAACTGGAAAGAAGCTTTCTGAGAAACAGCTCTGTGTTCTGTCAATTCATCTCACAGAGTTACATCTTTCCCTTCAAGAAGCCTTTCGCTAAGGCTGTTCTTGTGAAATTGGCAAAGGGATATTTGGAAGCCCTTAGACGGCTATGGTGAAAAAGGAAATATCTTCCGTTCAAAACTGGAAAGAAGCTTTCTGAGAAACTGCTCTGTGTTCTGTGAATTCATCTCACAGAGTTACATCTTTCCCTTCAAGAAGCCTTTCGCTAAGGCTGTTCTTGTGGAATTGGCAAAGGGATATTTGGAAGCCCATAGAGGCCTATGGTGAAAAATGGAAATATCTTCCGTTCAAAACTGGAAAGAAGCTTTCTGTGACACTGCTCTGTGTTCTGTGAATTCATCTCACAGAGTTACATCTTTCCCTTCAAGAAGCCTTTCGCTAAGGCTGTTCTTGTGGAATTGGCAAAGGGATATTAGGAAGCCCATAGAGGCCTAAGGTGAAAAAGGAAATATCTTCCGTTCAATATGGAAAGAAGCTTTCTGTGACACTGCTCTGTGTTCTGTGAATTCATCTCACAGAGTTACATCTTTCCCTTCAAGAAGCCTTTCGCTAAGGCTGTTCTTGTGGAATTGGCAAAGGGATATTTGGAAGCCCATAGAGGGCTATGGTGAAAAAGGAAATATCTTCCGTTCAAAACTGGAAAGAAGCTTTCTGAGAAACTGCTCTGTGTTCTGTTAATTCATCTCACAGAGTTACATCTTTCCCTTCAAGAAGCCTTTCGCTAAGGCTGTTCTTGTGGAATTGGCAAAGGGATATTTGGAAGCCCATAGACGGCTATGGAGAAAAAGGAAATACCTTCCGTTCAAAACTGGAAAGAAGCTTTCTGAGAAATTGCTCTGTGTTCTGTGAATTCATCTCACAGAGTTACATCTTTCCCTTCAAGAAGCCTTTCGCTAAGGCTGTTCTTGTGGAATTGGCAAAGGGATATGAGGAAGCCCATAGAGGGCTATGGTGAAAAAGGAAATATCTTCCGTTCAAAACTGGAAAGAAGCTTTCTGAGAAACTGCTCTGTGTTCTGTTAATTCATCTCACAGAGTTACATCTTTCCCTTCAAGAAGCCTTTCGCTAAGGCTGTTCTTGTGGAATTGGCAAAGGGATATTTGGAAGCCCATAGAGGCCTATGGTGAAAAAGGAAATATCTTCCGTTCAAAACTGGAAAGAAGCTTTCTGAGAAACTGCTCTGTGTTCTGTGAATTCATCTCACAGAGTTACATCTTTCCCTTCAAGAAGCCTTTCGCTAAGGCTGTTCTTGTGGAATTGGCAAAGGGATATTTGGAAGCCCATAGAGGGCTATGGTGAAAAAGGAAATATCTTCCGTTCAAAACTGGAAAGAAGCCTTCTGAGAAACTGCTCTGTGTTCTGTGAATTCATCTCACAGAGTTACATCTTTCCCTTCAAGAAGCCTTTCGCTAAGGCTGTTCTTGTGGAATTGGCAAAGCGATATTTGGAAGCCCATAGAGGGCTATGGTGAAAAAGGAAATATCTTCCGTTCAAAACTGGAAAGAAGCTTTCTGAGAAACAGCTCTGTGTTCTGTGAATTCATCTCACAGAGTTACATCTTTCCCTTCAAGAAGCCTTTCGCTAAGGCTGTTCTTGTGGAATTGGCAAAGGGATATTTGGAAGCCCGTAGACGGCTATGGTGAAAAAGGAAATATCTTCCGTTCAAAACTGGAAAGAAGCTTTCTGAGAAACTGCTCTGTGTTCTGTGAATTCATCTCACAGAGTTACATCTTTCCCTTCAAGAAGCCTTTCGCTAAAGCTGTTCTTGTGGAATTGGCAATGCGATATTTGGAAGCCCTTAGAGGGCTATGGTGAAAAAGGAAATATCTTCCGTTCAAACTGGAAAGAAGCTTTCTGAGAAACTGCTCTGTGTTCTGTGAATTCATCTCACAGAGTTACATCTTTCCCTTCAAGAAGCCTTTCGCTAAGGCTGTTCTTGTGGAATTGGCAAAGCGATATTTGGAAGCCCATAGAGGCCTATGGTGAAAAAGGAAATATCTTCCGTTCAAAACTGGAAAGAAGCTTTCTGAGAAACTGCTCTGTGTTCTGTGAATTCATCTCACAGAGTTACATCTTTCCCTTCAAGAAGCCTTTCGTTAAGTCTGTTCTTGTGGAATTGGCAAAGGGATATTTGGAAGCCCATAGAGGCCTATGGTGAAAAAGGAAATATCTTCCGTTCAAAACTGGAAAGAAGCTTTCTGAGAAACTGCTCTGTGTTCTGTGAATTCATCTCACAGAGTTACATCTTTCCCTTCAAGAAGCCTTTCGCTAAGGCTGTTCTTGTGGAATTGGCAATGCGATATTTGGAAGCCCTTAGAGGGCTATGGTGAAAAAGGAAATATCTTCCGTTCAAACTGGAAAGAAGCTTTCTGAGAAACTGCTCTGTGTCCTGTGAATTCATCTCACAGAGTTACATCTTTCCCTTCAAGAAGCCTTTCGCTAAGGCTGTTCTTGTGGAATTGGCAAAGCGATATTTGGAAGCCCATAGAGGCCTATGGTGAAAAAGGAAATATCTTCCGTTCAAAACTGGAAAGAAGCTTTCTGAGAAACTGCTCTGTGTTCTGTGAATTCATCTCACAGAGTTACATCTTTCCCTTCAAGAAGCCTTTCGTTAAGTCTGTTCTTGTGGAATTGGCAAAGGGATATTTGGAAGCCCATAGAGGCCTATGGTGAAAAAGGAAATATCTTCCGTTCAAAACTGGAAAGAAGCTTTCTGAGAAACTGCTCTGTGTTCTGTGAATTCATCTCACAGAGTTACATCTTTCCCTTCAAGAAGCTTTTCGCTAAGGCTGTTCTTGTGGAATTGGCAAAGGGATATTTGGAAGCCCATAGAGGGCTATGGTGAAAAAGGAAATATCTTCCGTTCAAAACTGGAAAGAAGCTTTCTGAGAAACTGCTCTGTGTTGTGTTAATTCATCTCACAGAGTTACATCTTTCCCTTCAAGAAGCCTTTCGCTAAGGCTGTTCTTGTGGAATTGGCAAAGGGATATTTGGAAGTCCATAGACGGCTATGTTGAAAAAGGAAATATCTTCCGTTCAAAACTGGAAAGAAGCTTTCTGAGAAACTGCTCTGTGTTCTGTGAATTCATCTCACAGAGTTACATCTTTCCCTTCAAGAAGCCTTTCGCTAAGGCTGTTCTTGTGGAATTGGCAAAGGGATATTTGGAAGCCCTTAGACGGCTATGGTGTAAAAGGAAATATCTTCCGTTCAAAACTGGAAAGAAGCTTTCTGAGAAACTGCTCTGTGTTCTGTGAATTCATCTCACAGAGTTACATCTTTCCCTTCAAGAAGCCTTTCGCTAAGGCTTTTCTTGTGGAATTGGCAAAGCGATATTTGGAAGCCCATAGAGGCCTATGGTGAAAAAGGAAATATCTTCCGTTCAAAACTGGAAAGAAGCTTTCTGAGACACTGCTCTGTGTTCTGTGAATTCATCTCACAGAGTTATATCTTTCCCTTCAAGAAGCCTTTCGCTAAGGCTGTTCTTGTGGAATTGGCAAAGGGATATTTGGAAGCCCATAGAGGCCTATGGTGAAAAAGGAAATATCTTCGGTTCAAAACTGGAAAGAAGCTTTCTGAGAAACTGCTCTGTGTTCTGTGAATTCATTTCACGGAGTTACATCTTTCCCTTCAAGAAGCCTTTCGTTAAGGCTGTTCTTGTGGAATTGGCAAAGGGATATTTGGAAGCCCATAGAGGCCTATGGTGAAAAAGGAAATATCTTCCGTTCAAAACTGGAAAGAAGCTTTCTGAGAAACTGCTCTGTGTTCTGTGAATTCATCTCACAGAGTTACATCTTTCCCTTCAAGAAGCCTTTCGCTAAGGCTGTTCTTGTGGAATTGGCAAAGGGATATTTGGAAGCCCTTAGACGGCTATGGTGAAAAAGGAAATATCTTCCGTTCAAAACTGGAAAGAAGCTTTCTGAGAAACTGCTCTGTGTTCTGTGAATTCATCTCACAGAGTTACATCTTTCCCTTCAAGAAGCCTTTCGCTAAGGCTGTTCTTGTGGAATTGGCAAAGGGATATTTGGAAGCCCATAGAGGGCTATGGTGAAAAAGGAAATATCTTCCGTTCAAAACTGGAAAGAAGCTTTCTGAGAAACTGCTCTGTGTTCTGTGAATTCATCTCACAGAGTTACATCTTTCCCTTCAAGAAGCCTTTCGCTAAGGCTGTTCTTGTGGAATTGGCAAAGGGATATTTGGAAGCCCATAGAGGCCTATGGTGAAAAAGGAAATATCTTCCGTTCAAAACTGGAAAGAAGCTTTCTGAGAAACAGCTCTGTGTTCTGTCAATTCATCTCACAGAGTTACATCTTTCCCTTCAAGAAGCCTTTCGCTAAGGCTGTTCTTGTGAAATTGGCAAAGGGATATTTGGAAGCCCTTAGACGGCTATGGTGAAAAAGGAAATATCTTCCGTTCAAAACTGGAAAGAAGCTTTCTGAGAAACTGCTCTGTGTTCTGTGAATTCATCTCACAGAGTTACATCTTTCCCTTCAAGAAGCCTTTCGCTAAGGCTGTTCTTGTGGAATTGGCAAAGGGATATTTGGAAGCCCATAGAGGCCTATGGTGAAAAAGGAAATATCTTCCGTTCAAAACTGGAAAGAAGCTTTCTGTGACACTGCTCTGTGTTCTGTGAATTCATCTCACAGAGTTACATCTTTCCCTTCAAGAAGCCTTTCGATAAGGCTGTTCTTGTGGAATTGGCAAAGGGATATTTGGAAGCCCATAGAGGCCTAAGGTGAAAAAGGAAATATCTTCCGTTCAATATGGAAAGAAGCTTTCTGTGACACTGCTCTGTGTTCTGTGAATTCATCTCACAGAGTTACATCTTTCCCTTCAAGAAGCCTTTCGCTAAGGCTGTTCTTGTGGAATTGGCAAAGGGATATTTGGAAGCCCATAGAGGGCTATGGTGAAAAAGGAAATATCTTCCGTTCAAAACTGGAAAGAAGCTTTCTGAGAAACTGCTCTGTGTTCTGTTAATTCATCTCACAGAGTTACATCTTTCCCTTCAAGAAGCCTTTCGCTAAGGCTGTTCTTGTGGAATTGGCAAAGGGATATTTGGAAGCCCATAGACGGCTATGGAGAAAAAGGAAATACCTTCCGTTCAAAACTGGAAAGAAGCTTTCTGAGAAACTGCTCTGTGTTCTGTGAATTCATCTCACAGAGTTACATCTTTCCCTTCAAGAAGCCTTTCGCTAAGGCTGTTCTTGTGGAATTGGCAAAGGGATATTTGGAAGCCCATAGAGGCCTATGGTGAAAAAGGAAATATCTTCCGTTCAAAACTGGAAAGAAGCTTTCTGAGAAACTGCTCTGTGTTCTGTGAATTCATCTCACAGAGTTACATCTTTCCCTTCAAGAAGCCTTTCGCTAAGGCTGTTCTTGTGGAATTGGCAAAGGGATAGTTGGAAGCCCATAGAGGCCTATGGTGAAAAAGGAAATATCTTCCGTTCAAAACTGGAAAGAGGCTTTCTGAGAAACTGCTCTGTGTTCTGTGAATTCATCTCACAGAGTTACATCTTTCCCTTCAAGAAGCCTTTCGCTAAGGTTGTTCTTGTATAATTGGCAAAGGGATATTTGGAAGCCCATAGAGGGCTATGGTAAAAAAGGAAATATCTTCCGTTCAAAACTGGAAAGAAGCTTTCTGAGAAACTGCTCTGTGTTCTGTTAATTCATCTCACGGAGTTACATCTTTCCCTTCAAGAAGCCTTTCGCTTAGGCTGTTCTTGTGGAATTGGCAAAGGGATATTTGGAAGCCCATAGAGGGCTATGGTGAAAAAGGAAATATCTTCCGTTCAAAACTGGAAAGAAGCTTTCTGAGAAACTGCTCTGTGTTCTGTGAATTCATCTCACAGAGTTACATCTTTCCCTTCAAGAAGCCTTTCGCTAAGGCTGTTCTTGTGGAATTGGCAAAGGGATATTTGGAAGCCCATAGACGGCTATGTTGAAAAAGGAAATATCTTCCGTTCAAAACTGGAAAGAAGCTTTCTGAGAAACTGCTCTGTGTTCTGTGAATTCATCTCACAGAGTTACATCTTTCCCTTCAAGAAGCATTTCGCTAAGGCTGTTCTTGCGGAATTGGCAAAGGGATATTTGGAAGCCCTTAGACGGCTATGGTGAAAAAGGAAATATCTTCCGTTCAAAACTGGAAAGAAGCTTTCTGAGAAACTGCTCTGTGTTCTGTGAATTCATCTCACAGAGTTACATCTTTCCCTTCAAGAAGCCTTTCGCTAAGGCTGTTCTTGTGGAATTGGCAAAGCGATATTTGGAAGCCCATAGAGGCCTATGGTGAAAAAGGAAATATCTTCCGTTCAAAACTGGAAAGAAGCTTTCTGAGAAACTGCTCTGTGTTCTGTGAATTCATCTCACAGAGTTACATCTTTCCCTTCAAGAAGCCTTTCGTTAAGTCTGTTCTTGTGGAATTGGCAAAGGGATATTTGGAAGCCCATAGAGGCCTATGGTGAAAAAGGAAATATCTTCCGTTCAAAACTGGAAAGAAGCTTTCTGAGAAACTGCTCTGTGTTCTGTGAATTCATCTCACAGAGTTACATCTTTCCCTTCAAGAAGCCTTTCGCTAAGGCTGTTCTTGTGGAATTGGCAAAGGGATATTTGGAAGCCCATAGAGGGCTAGGGTGAAAAAGGAAATATCTTCCGTTCAAAACTGGAAAGAAGCTTTCTGAGAAACTGCTCTGTGTTGTGTTAATTCATCTCACAGAGTTACATCTTTCCCTTCAAGAAGCCTTTCGCTAAGGCTGTTCTTGTGGAATTGGCAAAGGGATATTTGGAAGTCCATAGACGGCAATGTTGAAAAAGGAAATATCTTCCGTTCAAAACTGGAAAGAAGCTTTCTGAGAAACTGCTCTGTGTTCTGTGAATTCATCTCACAGAGTTACATCTTTCCCTTCAAGAAGCCTTTCGCTAAGGCTGTTCTTGTGGAATTGGCAAAGGGATATTTGGAAGCCCTTAGACGGCTATGGTGTAAAAGGAAATATCTTCCGTTCAAAACTGGAAAGAAGCTTTCTGAGAAACTGCTCTGTGTTCTGTGAATTCATCTCACAGAGTTACATCTTTCCCTTCAAGAAGCCTTTCGCTAAGGCTGTTCTTGTGGAATTGGCAAAGCGATATTTGGAAGCCCATAGAGGCCTATGGTGAAAAAGGAAATATCTTCCGTTCAAAACTGGAAAGAAGCTTTCTGAGACACTGCTCTGTGTTCTGTGAATTCATCTCACAGAGTTATATCTTTCCCTTCAAGAAGCCTTTCGCTAAGGCTGTTCTTGTGGAATTGGCAAAGGGATATTTGGAAGCCCATAGAGGCCTATGGTGAAAAAGGAAATATCTTCGGTTCAAAACTGGAAAGAAGCTTTCTGAGAAACTGCTCTGTGTTCTGTGAATTCATCTCACGGAGTTACATCTTTCCCTTCAAGAAGCCTTTCGTTAAGGCTGTTCTTGTGGAATTGGCAAAGGGATATTTGGAAGCCCATAGAGGCCTATGGTGAAAAAGGAAATATCTTCCGTTCAAAACTGGAAAGAAGCTTTCTGAGAAACTGCTCTGTGTTCTGTGAATTCATCTCACAGAGTTACATCTTTCCCTTCAAGAAGCCTTTCGCTAAGGCTGTTCTTGTGGAATTGGCAAAGGGATATTTGGAAGCCCTTAGACGGCTATGGTGAAAAAGGAAATATCTTCCGTTCAAAACTGGAAAGAAGCTTTCTGAGAAACTGCTCTGTGTTCTGTGAATTCATCTCACAGAGTTACATCTTTCCCTTCAAGAAGCCTTTCGCTAAGGCTGTTCTTGTGGAATTGGCAAAGGGATATTTGGAAGCCCATAGAGGGCTATGGTGAAAAAGGAAATAACTTCCGTTCAAAACTGGAAAGAAGCTTTCTGAGAAACTGCTCTGTGTTCTGTGAATTCATCTCACAGAGTTACATCTTTCCCTTCAAGAAGCCTTTCGCTAAGGCTGTTCTTGTGGAATTGGCAAAGGGATATTTGGAAGCCCATAGAGGCCTATGGTGAAAAAGGAAATATCTTCCGTTCAAAACTGGAAAGAAGCTTTCTGAGAAACTGCTCTGTGTTCTGTGAATTCATCTCACAGAGTTACATCTTTCCCTTCAAGAAGCCCTTCGCTAAGGCTGTTCTTGTGGAATTGGCAAAGGGATATTTGGAAGCCCATAGAGGGCTATGGTGAAAAAGGAAATATCTTCCGTTCAAAACTGGAAAGAAGCTTTCTGAGAAACTGCTCTGTGTTCTGTGAATTCATCTCACAGAGTTACATCTTTCCCTTCAAGAAGCCTTTCGCTAAGGCTGTTCTTGTGGAATTGGCAAAGCGATATTTGGAAGCCCATAGAGGGCTATGGTAAAAAAGGAAATATCTTCCGTTCAAAACTGGAAAGAAGCTTTCTGAGAAACAGCTCTGTGTTCTGTCAATTCATCTCACAGAGTTACATCTTTCCCTTCAAGAAGCCTTTCGCTAAGGCTGTTCTTGTGAAATTGGCAAAGGGATATTTGGAAGCCCTTAGACGGCTATGGTGAAAAAGGAAATATCTTCCGTTCAAAACTGGAAAGAAGCTTTCTGAGAAACTGCTCTGTGTTCTGTGAATTCATCTCACAGAGTTACATCTTTCCCTTCAAGAAGCCTTTCGCTAAGGCTGTTCTTGTGGAATTGGCAAAGGGATATTTGGAAGCCCATAGAGGCCTATGGTGAAAAAGGAAATATCTTCCGTTCAAAACTGGAAAGAAGCTTTCTGTGACACTGCTCTGTGTTCTGTGAATTCATCTCACAGAGTTACATCTTTCCCTTCAAGAAGCCTTTCGCTAAGGCTGTTCTTGTGGAATTGGCAAAGGGATATTTGGAAGCCCATAGAGGCCTAAGGTGAAAAAGGAAATGTCTTCCGTTCAATATGGAAAGAAGCTTTCTGTGACACTGCTCTGTGTTCTGTGAATTCATCTCACAGAGTTACATCTTTCCCTTCAAGAAGCCTTTCGCTAAGGCTGTTCTTGTGGAATTGGCAAAGGGATATTTGGAAGCCCATAGAGGGCTATGGTGAAAAAGGAAATATCTTCCGTTCAAAACTGGAAAGAAGCTTTCTGAGAAACTGCTCTGTGTTCTGTTAATTCATCTCACAGAGTTACATCTTTCCCTTCAAGAAGCCTTTCGCTAAGGCTGTTCTTGTGGAATTGGCAAAGGGATATTTGGAAGCCCATAGACGGCTATGGAGAAAAAGGAAATACCTTCCGTTCAAAACTGGAAAGAAGCTTTCTGAGAAACTGCTCTGTGTTCTGTGAATTCATCTCACAGAGTTACATCTTTCCCTTCAAGAAGCCTTTCGCTAAGGCTGTTCTTGTGGAATTGGCAAAGGGATATGAGAAAGCCCATAGAGGGCTATGGTGAAAAAGGAAATATCTTCCGTTCAAAACTGGAAAGAAGCTTTCTGAGAAACTGCTCTGTGTTCTGTTAATTCATCTCACAGAGTTACATCTTTCCCTTCAAGAAGCCTTTCGCTAAGGCTGTTCTTGTGGAATTGGCAAAGGGATATTTGGAAGCCCATAGAGGCCTATGGTGAAAAAGGAAATATCTTCCGTTCAAAACTGGAAAGAAGCTTTCTGAGAAACTGCTCTGTGTTCTGTGAATTCATCTCACAGAGTTACATCTTTCCCTTCAAGAAGCCTTTCGCTAAGGCTGTTCTTGTGGAATTGGCAAAGGGATATTTGGAAGCCCATAGAGGGCTATGGTGAAAAAGGAAATATCTTCCGTTCAAAACTGGAAAGAAGCCTTCTGAGAAACTGCTCTGTGTTCTGTGAATTCATCTCACAGAGTTACATCTTTCCCTTCAAGAAGCCTTTCGCTAAGGCTGTTCTTGTGGAATTGGCAAAGCGATATTTGGAAGCCCATAGAGGGCTATGGTGAAAAAGGAAATATCTTCCGTTCAAAACTGGAAAGAAGCTTTCTGAGAAACAGCTCTGTGTTCTGTGAATTCATCTCACAGAGTTACATCTTTCCCTTCAAGAAGCCTTTCGCTAAGGCTGTTCTTGTGGAATTGGCAAAGGGATATTTGGAAGCCCGTAGACGGCTATGGTGAAAAAGGAAATATCTTCCGTTCAAAACTGGAAAGAAGCTTTCTGAGAAACTGCTCTGTGTTCTGTGAATTCATCTCACAGAGTTACATCTTTCCCTTCAAGAAGCCTTTTGCTAAGGCTGTTCTTGTGGAATTGGCAATGCGATATTTGGAAGCCCTTAGAGGGCTATGGTGAAAAAGGAAATATCTTCCGTTCAAACTGGAAAGAAGCTTTCTGAGAAACTGCTCTGTGTTCTGTGAATTCATCTCACAGAGTTACATCTTTCCCTTCAAGAAGCTTTTCGCTAAGGCTGTTCTTGTGGAATTGGCAAAGGGATATTTGGAAGCTCATAGAGGCCTATGGTGAAAAAGGAAATATCTTCCGTTCAAAACTGGAAAGAAGCTTTCTGAGACACTGCTCTGTGTTCTGTGAATTCATCTCACAGAGTTACATCTTTCCCTTCAAGAAGCCTTTCGCTAAGGCTGTTCTTGTGGAATTGGCAAAGGGATATTTGGAAGCCCATAGAGGGCTATGGTGAAAAAGGAAATATCTTCCGTTCAAAACTGGAAAGAAGCTTTCTGAGAAACTGCTCTGTGTTCTGTGAATTCATCTCACAGAGTTACATCTTTCCCTTCAAGAAGCCTTTCGCTAAGGCTGTTCTTGTGGAATAGGCAAAGGGATATTTGGAAGCCCATAGAGGGCTATGGTGAAAAAGGAAATATCTTCCGTTCAAAACTGGAAAGAAGCTTTCGGAGAAACTGCTCTTTGTTCTGTGAATTCATCTCACGGAGTTACATCTTTCCCTTCAACAAGCCTTTCGCTAAGGCTGTTCTTGTGGAATTGGCAAAGGGATATTTGGAAGCCCATAGAGGCCTATATTGAAAAAGGAAATATCTTCCGTTCAAAACTGGAAAGAAGCTTTCTGAGAAACTGCTCTGTGTTCTGTGAATTCATCTCACAGAGTTACATCTTTCCCTTCAAGAAGCCTTTCGCTAAGGCTGTTCTTGTGGAATTGGCAAAGGGATATTTGGAAGCCCATAGAGGGCTATGGTGAAAAAGGAAATATCTTCCGTTCAAAACTGGAAAGAAGCTTTCTGAGAAACTGCTCTGTGTTCTGTTAATTCATCTCACAGAGTTACATCTTTCCCTTCAAGAAGCCTTTCGCTAAGGCTGTTCTTGTGGAATTGGCAAAGGGATATTTGGAAGCCCTTAGACGGCTATGGTGAAAAAGGAAATATCTTCCGTTCAAAACTGGAAAGAAGCTTTCTGAGAAACTGCTCTGTGTTCTGTGAATTCATCTCACAGAGTTACATCTTTCCCTTCAAGAAGCCTTTCGCTAAGGCTGTTCTTGTGGAATTGGCAATGCGATATTTGGAAGCCCATAGAGGGCTATGGTGAAAAAGGAAATATCTTCCGTTCAAAACTGGAAAGAAGCTTTCTGAGAAACTGCTCTGTGTTCTGTGAATTCATCTCACAGAGTTACATCTTTCCCTTCAAGAAGCCTTTCGCTAAGGCTGTTCTTGTGGAATTGGCAAAGGGATATTTGGAAGCCCATAGACGGCTATGGAGAAAAAGGAAATATCTTCCGTTCAAAACTGGAAAGAAGCTTTCTGAGAAACTGCTCTGTGTTCTGTGAATTCATCTCACAGAGTTACATCTTTCCCTTCAAGAAGCCTTTCGCTAAGGCTGTTCTTGTGGAATTGGCAAAGGGATATTTGGAAGCCCATAGAGGCCTATGGTGAAAAAGGAAATATCTTCCATTCAAAACTGGAAAGAAGCTTTCTGAGAAACTGCTCTGTGTTCTGTGAATTCATCTCACAGAGTTACATCTTTCCTTTCAAGTAGCCCTTCGCTAAGGCTGTTCTTGTGGAATTGGCAAAGGGATATTTGGAAGCCCTTAGACGGCTATGGTGAAAAAGGAAATATCTTCCGTTCAAAACTGGAAAGAAGCTTTCTGAGAAACTGCTCTGTGTTCTGTGAATTCATCTCACAGAGTTACATCTTTCCCTTCAAGAAGCCTTTCGCTAAGTCTGTTCTTGTGGAATTGGCAAAGGGATATTTGGAAGCCCTTAGACGGCTATGGTGAAAAAGGAAATATCTTCCGTTCAAAACTGGAAAGAAGCTTTCTGAGAAACTGCTCTGTGTTCTGTGAATTCATCTCACAGAGTTACATCTTTCCCTTCAAGAAGCCTTTCGCTAAGGCTGTTCTTGTGGAATTGGCAAAGCGATATTTGGAAGCCCATAGAGGGCTATGGTGAAAAAGGAAATATCTTCCGTTCAAAACTGGAAAGAAGCTATCTGAGAAACTGCTCTGTGTTCTGTGAATTCATCTCACAGAGTTACATCTTTCCCTTCAAGAAGCTTTTCGCTAAGGCTGTTCTTGTGGAATTGGCAAAGGGATATTTGGAAGCTCATAGAGGCCTATGGTGAAAAAGGAAATATCTTCCGTTCAAAACTGGAAAGAAGCTTTCTGAGACACTGCTCTGTGTTCTGTGAATTCATCTCACAGAGTTACATCTTTCCCTTCAAGAAGCCTTTCGCTAAGGCTGTTCTTGTGGAATTGGCAAAGGGATATTTGGAAGCCCATAGAGGGCTATGGTGAAAAAGTAAATATCTTCCGTTCAAAACTGGAAAGAAGTTTTCTGAGAAACTGCTCTGTGTTCTGTGAATTCATCTCACGGAGTTACATCTTTCCCTTCAAGAAGCCTTTCGCTAAGGCTGTTCTTGTGGAATTGGCAAAGGGATATTTGGAAGCCCATAGAGGGCTATTGAGAAAAAGGAAATATCTTCCGTTCAAAACTGGAAAGAAGCTTTCTGAGAAACTGCTCTGTGTTCTGTGAATTCATCTCACAGAGTTACATCTTTCCCTTCCAGAAGCCTTTCGCTAAGGCTGTTCTTGTGGAATTGGCAAAGGGATATTTGGAAGCCCATAGAGGCCTATGGTGAAAAAGGAAATATCTTCCGTTCAAAACTGGAAAGAAGCTTTCTGAGAAACTGCTCTGTGTTCTGTGAATTCATCTCACAGAGTTACATCTTTCCCTTCTAGAAGCCTTTCGCTAAGGCTGTTCTTGTGGAATTGGCAAAGGGATATTTGGAAGCCCATAGAGGGCTATGTTGAAAAAGGAAATATCTTCCGTTCAAAACTGGAAAGGAGCTTTCTGAGAAACTGCTCTGTGTTCTGTGAATTCATCTCACGGAGTTACATCTTTCCCTTCAAGAAGCCTTTCGCTATGGCTGTTCTTGTGGAATTGGCAAAGGGATATTTGGAAGCCCATAGAGGCCTATGGTGAAAAAGGAAATATCTTCCGTTCAAAACTGGAAATAAGCTTTCTGAGAAACTGCTCTGTGTTCTGTGAATTCATCTCACAGAGTTACATCTTTCCCTTCAAGAAGCCTTTCGCTAAGGCTGTTCTTGTGGAATTGGCAAAGGGATATTTGGAAGCCCATAGAGGCCTATGGTGAAAAAGGAAATATCTTCCGTTCAAAACTGGAAAGAAGCTTTCTGAGAAACTGCTCTGTGTTCTGTGAATTCATCTCACAGAGTTACATCTTTCCCTTCAAGAAGCCTTTCGCTAAGGCTGTTCTTGTGGAATTGGCAAAGGGATATTTGGAAGCCCATAGAGGCCTATGGTGAAAAAGGAAATATCTTCCGTTCAAAACTGGAAAGAAGCTTTCTGAGAAACTGCTCTGTGTTCTGTGAATTCATCTCACAGGGTTACATCTTTCCCTTCAAGAAGCCTTTCGCTAAGGCTGTTCTTGTGGAATTGGCAAAGGGATATTTGGAAGCCCTTAGAGGGCTATGGTGAAAAAGGAAATATCTTCCGTTCAAAACTGGAAAGAAGCTTTCTGAGAAACTGCTCTGTGTTCTGTTAATTCATCTCACGGAGTTACATCTTTCCCTTCAAGAAGCCTTTCGCTAAGGCTGTTCTTGTGGAATTGGCAAAGGGATATTTGGAAGCCCATAGAGGGCTATGGTGAAAAAGGAAATATCTTCCGTTCAAAACTGGAAAGAAACTTTCTGAGAAACTGCTCTGTGTTCTGTGAATTCATCTCACAGAGTTACATCTTTCCCTTCAAGAAGCCTTTCGCTAAGGCTGTTCTTGTGGAATTGGCAAAGGGATATTTGGAAGCCCATAGAGGCCTATGGTGAAAAAGGAAATATCTTCCGTTCAAAACTGGAAAGAATCTTTCTGAGACACTGCTCTGTGTTCTGTGAATTCATCTCACCGAGTTACATCTTTCCCTTCAAGAAGCCTTTCGCTAAGGCTGTTCTTGTGGAATTGTCAAAGGGATATTTGGAAACCCATAGAGGGCTATGGTGAAAAAGGAAATATCTTCCGTTCAAAACTGGAAAGAAGCTTTCTGAGAAACTGCTCTGTGTTCTGTTAATTCATCTCACGGAGTTACATCTTTCCCTTCAAGAAGCCTTTCGCTAAGGCTGTTCTTGTGGAATTGGCAAAGGGATATTTGGAAGCCCATAGAGGGCTATGGTGAAAAAGGAAATATCTTCCGTTCAAAACTGGGAAGAAACTTTCTGAGAAACTGCTCTGTGTTCTGTGAATTCATCTCACAGAGTTACATCTTTCCCTTCAAGAAGCCTTTCGCTAAGGCTGCTCTTGTGGAATTGGCAAAGGGATATTTGGAAGCCCATAGAGGCCTATGGTGAAAAAGGAAATATCTTCCGTTCAAAACTGGAAAGAAGCTTTCTGAGAAACTGCTCTGTGTTCTGTGAATTCATCTCACAGAGTTACATCTTTCCCTTCAAGAAGCCTTTCGCTAAGGCTGCTCTTGTGGAATTGGCAAACTGATATTTGGAAGCCCATAGAGGCCTATGGTGAAAAAGGAAATATCTTCCGTTCAAAACTGGAAAGAAGCTTTCTGAGAAACTGCTCTGTGTTCTGTGAATTCATCTCACAGAGTTACATCTTTCCCTTCAAGAAGCCTTTTGCTAAGGCTGGTCTTGTGGAAATGGCAAAGGGATATTTGGAAGCCCATAGAGGGCTATGGTGAAAAAGGAAATATCTTCCGTTCAAAACTGGAAAGAAGCCTTCTGAGAAACTGCTCTGTGTTCTGCTAATTCATCTCACAGAGTTACATCTTTCCCTTCAAGAAGCCTTTCGCTAAGGCTGTTCTTGGGGAATTGGCAAAGGGATATTTGGAAGCCCATAGAGGGCTATGGTGAAAAAGGAAATATCTTCCGTTCAAAACTGGAAAGAAGCTTTCTGAGAAACTGCTCTGTGTTCTGTGAATTCATCTCACAGAGTTACATCTTTCCCTTCAAGAAGGCTTTCGCTAAGGCTGTTCTTGTGGAATTGGCAAAGGGATATGAGGAAGCCCATAGAGGGCTATGGTGAAAAAGGAAATATCTTCCGTTCAAAACTGGAAAGAAGCTTTCTGAGAAACTGCTCTGTGTTCTGTTAATTCATCTCACAGAGTTACATCTTTCCCTTCAAGAAGCCTTTCGCTAAGGCTGTTCTTGTGGAATTGGCAAAGGGATATTTGGAAGCCCATAGAGGCCTATGGTGAAAAAGGAAATATCTTCCGTTCAAAACTGGAAATAAGCTTTCTGAGAAACTGCTCTGTGTTCTGTGAATTCATCTCACAGAGTTACATCATTCCCTTCAAGAAGCCTTTCGCTAAGGCTGTTCTTGTGGAATTGGCAAAGGGATATTTGGAAGCCCATAGAGGGCTATGGTGAAAAAGGAAATATCTTCCGTTCAAAACTGGAAAGAAGCTTTCTGAGAAACTGCTCTGTGTTCTGTGAATTCATCTCACAGGGTTACATCTTTCCCTTCAAGAAGCCTTTCGCTAAGGCTGTTCTTGTGCAATTGGGAAAGGGATATTTGGAAGCCCATAGAGGGCTCTGGTGAAAAAGGAAATATCTTCCGTTCAAAACTGGAAAGAAGCTTTCTGAGAAACAGCTCTGTGTTCTGTGAATTCATCTCACAGAGTTACATCTTTCCCTTCAAGAAGCCTTTCGCTAAGGCTGTTCTTGTGGAATTGGCAAAGGGATATTTGGAAGCCCTTAGACGGCTATGGTGAAAAAGGAAATATCTTCCGTTCAAAACTGGAAAGAAGCTTTCTGAGAAACTTCTCTGTGTTCTGTGAATTCATCTCACAGAGTTACATCTTTCCCTTCAAGAAGCCTTTCGCTAAGGCTGTTCTTTTGGAATTGGCAAAGGGATATTTGGAAGCCCATAGAGGCCTATGGTGAAAAAGGAAATATCTTCCGTTCAATATGGAAAGAAGCTTTCTGTGACACTGCTCTGTGTTCTGTGAATTCATCTCACAGAGTTACATCTTTCCCTTCAAGAAGCCTTTCGCTAAGGCTGTTCTTGTGGAATTGGCAAAGGGATATTTGGAAGCCCATAGAGGGCTATGGTGAAAAAGGAAATATCTTCCGTTCAAAACTGGAAAGAAGCTTTCTGAGAAACTGCTCTGTGTTCTGTGAATTCATCTCACGGAGTTACATCTTTCCCTTCAAGAAGCCTTTCGCTAAGGCTGTTCTTGTGGAATTGGCAAAGGGATATTTGGAAGCCCATAGAGGGCTATGTTGAAAAAGGAAATATCTTCCGTTCAAAACTGGAAAGAAGCTTTCTGAGAAACTGCTCTGTGTTCTGTGAATTCATCTCACAGAGTTACATCTTTCCCTTCAAGAAGCCTTTCGCTAAGGCTGTTCTTGTGGAATTGGCAAAGGGATATTTGGAAGCCCTTAGACGGCTATGGTGAAAAAGGAAATATCTTCCGTTCAAAACTGGAAAGAAGCTTTCTGAGAAACTGCTCTGTGTTCTGTGAATTCATCTCACAGAGTTACATCTTTCCCTTCAAGAAGCCTTTCGCTAAGGCTGTTCTTGTGGAATTGGCAAAGGGATATTTGGAAGCCCATAGAGGGCTATGGTGAAAAAGGAAATATCTTCCGTTCAAAACTGGAAAGAAGCTTTCTGAGAAACTGCTCTGTGTTCTGTGAATTCATCTCACAGAGTTACATCTTTCCCTTCAAGAAGCCTTTCGCTAAGGCTGTTCTTGTGGAATTGGCAAAGGGATATTTGGAAGCCCATAGAGGCCTATGGTGAAAAAGGAAATATCTTCCGTTCAAAACTGGAAAGAAGCTTTCTGAGAAACTGCTCTGTGTTCTGTGAATTCATCTCACAGAGTTACATCTTTCCCTTCAAGAAGCCTTTCGCTAAGGCTGTTCTTGTGGAATTGGCAAAGGGATATTTGGAAGCCCATAGAGGGCTATGGTGAAAAAGGAAATATCTTCCGTTCAAAACTGGAAAGAAGCTTTCTGAGAAACTGCTCTGTGTTCTGTGAATTCATCTCACAGAGTTACATCTTTCCCTTCAAGAAGCCTTTCGCTAAGGCTGTTCTTGTGGAATTGGCAAAGCGATATTTGGAAGCCCATAGAGGGCTATGGTAAAAAAGGAAATATCTTCCGTTCAAAACTGGAAAGAAGCTTTCTGAGAAACAGCTCTGTGTTCTGTCAATTCATCTCACAGAGTTACATCTTTCCCTTCAAGAAGCCTTTCTCTAAGGCTGTTCTTGTGAAATTGGCAAAGGGATATTTGGAAGCCCTTAGACGGCTATGGTGAAAAAGGAAATATCTTCCGTTCAAAACTGGAAAGAAGCTTTCTGAGAAACTGCTCTGTGTTCTGTGAATTCATCTCACAGAGTTACATCTTTCCCTTCAAGAAGCCTTTCGCTAAGGCTGTTCTTGTGGAATTGGCAAAGGGATATTTGGAAGCCCATAGAGGCCTATGGTGAAAAAGGAAATATCTTCCGTTCAAAACTGGAAAGAAGCTTTCTGTGACACTGCTCTGTGTTCTGTGAATTCATCTCACAGAGTTACACCTTTCCCTTCAAGAAGCCTTTCGATAAGGCTGTTCTTGTGGAATTGGCAAAGGGATATTTGGAAGCCCATAGAGGCCTAAGGTGAAAAAGCAAATATCTTCCGTTCAATATGGAAAGAAGCTTTCTGTGACACTGCTCTGTGTTCTGTGAATTCATCTCACAGAGTTACATCTTTCCCTTCAAGAAGCCTTTCGCTAAGGCTGTTCTTGTGGAATTGGCAAAGGGATATTTGGAAGCCCATAGAGAGCTATGGTGAAAAAGGAAATATCTTCCGTTCAAAACTGGAAAGAAGCTTTCTGAGAAACTGCTCTGCGTTCTGTGAATTCATCTCACGGAGTTACATCTTTCCCTTCAAGAAGGCTTTCGCTAAGGCTGTTCTTGTGGAATTGGCAAAGGGATATTTGGAAGCCCATAGAGGGCTACGGTGAAAAAGGAAATATCTTCCGTTCAAAACTGGAAAGAAGCTTTCTGAGAAACTGCTCTCTGTTCTGTGAATTCATCTCACAGAGTTACATCTTTCCCTTCAAGAAGCCTTTCGCTAAGGCTGCTCTTGTGGAATTGGCAAAGGGATATTTGGAAGCCCATAGAGGCCTATGGTGAAAAAGGAAATATCTTCCGTTCAAAACTGGAAAGAAGCTTTCTGAGAAACTGCTCTGTGTTCTGTGAATTCATCTCACAGAGTTACATCTTTCCCTTCAAGAAGCCTTTTGCTAAGGCTGGTCTTGTGGAAATGGCAAAGGGATATTTGGAAGCCCATAGAGGGCTATGGTGAAAAAGGAAATATCTTCCGTTCAAAACTGGAAAGAAGCCTTCTGAGAAACTGCTCTGTGTTCTGCTAATTCATCTCACAGAGTTACATCTTTCCCTTCAAGAAGCCTTTCGCTAAGGCTGTTCTTGGGGAATTGGCAAAGGGATATTTGGAAGCCCATAGAGGGCTATGGTGAAAAAGGAAATATCTTCCGTTCAAAACTGGAAAGAAGCTTTCTGAGAAACTGCTCTGTGTTCTGTGAATTCATCTCACAGAGTTACATCTTTCCCTTCAAGAAGGCTTTCGCTAAGGCTGTTCTTGTGGAATTGGCAATGGGATATGAGGAAGCCCATAGAGGGCTATGGTGAAAAAGGAAATATCTTCCGTTCAAAACTGGAAAGAAGCTTTCTGAGAAACTGCTCTGTGTTCTGTTAATTCATCTCACAGAGTTACATCTTTCCCTTCAAGAAGCCTTTCGCTAAGGCTGTTCTTGTGGAATTGGCAAAGGGATATTTGGAAGCCCATAGAGGCCTATGGTGAAAAAGGAAATATCTTCCGTTCAAAACTGGAAATAAGCTTTCTGAGAAACTGCTCTGTGTTCTGTGAATTCATCTCACAGAGTTACATCATTCCCTTCAAGAAGCCTTTCGCTAAGGCTGTTCTTGTGGAATTGGCAAAGGGATATTTGGAAGCCCATAGAGGGCTATGGTGAAAAAGGAAATATCTTCCGTTCAAAACTGGAAAGAAGCTTTCTGAGAAACTGCTCTGTGTTCTGTGAATTCATCTCACAGGGTTACATCTTTCCCTTCAAGAAGCCTTTCGCTAAGGCTGTTCTTGTGCAATTGGGAAAGGGATATTTGGAAGCCCATAGAGGGCTATGGTGAAAAAGGAAATATCTTCCGTTCAAAACTGGAAAGAAGCTTTCTGAGAAACAGCTCTGTGTTCTGTGAATTCATCTCACAGAGTTACATCTTTCCCTTCAAGAAGCCTTTCGCTAAGGCTGTTCTTGTGGAATTGGCAAAGGGATATTTGGAAGCCCTTAGACGGCTATGGTGAAAAAGGAAATATCTTCCGTTCAAAACTGGAAAGAAGCTTTCTGAGAAACTGCTCTGTGTTCTGTGAATTCATCTCACAGAGTTACATCTTTCCCTTCAAGAAGCCTTTCGCTAAGGCTGTTCTTTTGGAATTGGCAAAGGGATATTTGGAAGCCCATAGAGGCCTATGGTGAAAAAGGAAATATCTTCCGTTCAATATGGAAAGAAGCTTTCTGTGACACTGCTCTGTGTTCTGTGAATTCATCTCACAGAGTTACATCTTTCCCTTCAAGAAGCCTTTCGCTAAGGCTGTTCTTGTGGAATTGGCAAAGGGATATTTGGAAGCCCATAGAGGGCTATGGTGAAAAAGGAAATATCTTCCGTTCAAAACTGGAAAGAAGCTTTCTGAGAAACTGCTCTGTGTTCTGTGAATTCATCTCACGGAGTTACATCTTTCCCTTCAAGAAGCCTTTCGCTAAGGCTGTTCTTGTGGAATTGGCAAAGGGATATTTGGAAGCCCATAGAGGGCTATGTTGAAAAAGGAAATATCTTCCGTTCAAAACTGGAAAGAAGCTTTCTGAGAAACTGCTCTGTGTTCTGTGAATTCATCTCACAGAGTTACATCTTTCCCTTCAAGAAGCCTTTCGCTAAGGCTGTTCTTGTGGAATTGGCAAAGGGATATTTGGAAGCCCTTAGACGGCTATGGTGAAAAAGGAAATATCTTCCGTTCAAAACTGGAAAGAAGCTTTCTGAGAAACTGCTCTGTGTTCTGTGAATTCATCTCACAGAGTTACATCTTTCCCTTCAAGAAGCCTTTCGCTAAGGCTGTTCTTGTGGAATTGGCAAAGGGATATTTGGAAGCCCATAGAGGGCTATGGTGAAAAAGGAAATATCTTCCGTTCAAAACTGGAAAGAAGCTTTCTGAGAAACTGCTCTGTGTTCTGTGAATTCATCTCACAGAGTTACATCTTTCCCTTCAAGAAGCCTTTCGCTAAGGCTGTTCTTGTGGAATTGGCAAAGGGATATTTGGAAGCCCATAGAGGCCTATGGTGAAAAAGGAAATATCTTCCGTTCAAAACTGGAAAGAAGCTTTCTGAGAAACTGCTCTGTGTTCTGTGAATTCATCTCACAGAGTTACATCTTTCCCTTCAAGAAGCCTTTCGCTAAGGCTGTTCTTGTGGAATTGGCAAAGGGATATTTGGAAGCCCATAGAGGGCTATGGTGAAAAAGGAAATATCTTCCGTTCAAAACTGGAAAGAAGCTTTCTGAGAAACTGCTCTGTGTTCTGTGAATTCATCTCACAGAGTTACATCTTTCCCTTCAAGAAGCCTTTCGCTAAGGCTGTTCTTGTGGAATTGGCAAAGCGATATTTGGAAGCCCATAGAGGGCTATGGTAAAAAAGGAAATATCTTCCGTTCAAAACTGGAAAGAAGCTTTCTGAGAAACAGCTCTGTGTTCTGTCAATTCATCTCACAGAGTTACATCTTTCCCTTCAAGAAGCCTTTCTCTAAGGCTGTTCTTGTGAAATTGGCAAAGGGATATTTGGAAGCCCTTAGACGGCTATGGTGAAAAAGGAAATATCTTCCGTTCAAAACTGGAAAGAAGCTTTCTGAGAAACTGCTCTGTGTTCTGTGAATTCATCTCACAGAGTTACATCTTTCCCTTCAAGAAGCCTTTCGCTAAGGCTGTTCTTGTGGAATTGGCAAAGGGATATTTGGAAGCCCATAGAGGCCTATGGTGAAAAAGGAAATATCTTCCGTTCAAAACTGGAAAGTAGCTTTCTGTGACACTGCTCTGTGTTCTGTGAATTCATCTCACAGAGTTACACCTTTCCCTTCAAGAAGCCTTTCGATAAGGCTGTTCTTGTGGAATTGGCAAAGGGATATTTGGAAGCCCATAGAGGCCTAAGGTGAAAAAGCAAATATCTTCCGTTCAATATGGAAAGAAGCTTTCTGTGACACTGCTCTGTGTTCTGTGAATTCATCTCACAGAGTTACATCTTTCCCTTCAAGAAGCCTTTCGCTAAGGCTGTTCTTGTGGAATTGGCAAAGGGATATTTGGAAGCCCATAGAGAGCTATGGTGAAAAAGGAAATATCTTCCGTTCAAAACTGGAAAGAAGCTTTCTGAGAAACTGCTCTGCGTTCTGTGAATTCATCTCACGGAGTTACATCTTTCCCTTCAAGAAGGCTTTCGCTAAGGCTGTTCTTGTGGAATTGGCAAAGGGATATTTGGAAGCCCATAGAGGGCTATGGTGAAAAAGGAAATATCTTCCGTTCAAAACTGGAAAGAAGCTTTCTGAGAAACTGCTCTCTGTTCTGTGAATTCATCTCACAGAGTTACATCTTTCCCTTCAAGAAGCCTTTCGCTAAGGCTGCTCTTGTGGAATTGGCAAAGGGATATTTGGAAGCCCATAGAGGCCTATGGTGAAAAAGGAAATATCTTCCGTTCAAAACTGGAAAGAAGCTTTCTGAGAAACTGCTCTGTGTTCTGTGAATTCATCTCACCGAGTTACATCTTTCCCTTCAAGAAGGCTTTCGCTAAGGCTGTTCTTGTGGAATTGGCAAAGGGATATGAGGAAGCCCATAGAGGGCTATGGTGAAAAAGGAAATATCTTCCGTTCAAAACTGGAAAGAAGCTTTCTGAGAAACTGCTCTGTGTTCTGTTAATTCATCTCACAGAGTTACATCTTTCCCTTCAGGGAAGCCTTTCGCTAAGGCTGTTCTTGTGGAATTGGCAAAGGGATATTTGGAAGCCCATAGAGGCCTATGGTGAAAAAGGAAATATCTTCCGTTCAAAACTGGAAAGAAGCTTTCTGAGAAACTGCTCTGTGTTCTGTGAATTCATCTCACAGAGTTACATCTTTCCCTTCAAGAAGCCTTTCGCTAAGGCTGTTCTTGTGGAATTGGCAAAGGGATATTTGGAAGCCCATAGAGGGCTATGGTGAAAAAGGAAATATCTTCCGTTCAAAACTGGAAAGAAGCTTTCTGAGAAACAGCTCTGTGTTCTGTGAATTCATCTCACAGAGTTACATCTTTCCCTTCAAGAAGCCTTTCGCTAAGGCTGTTCTTGTGGAATTGGCAAAGGGATATTTGGAAGCCCTTAGACGGCTATGGTGAAAAAGGAAATATCTTCCGTTCAAAACTGGAAAGAAGCTTTCTGAGAAACTGCTCTGTGTTCTGTGAATTCATCTCACAGAGTTACATCTTTCCCTTCAAGAAGCCTTTCGCTAAGGCTGTTCTTGTGGAATTTGCAAAGGGATATTTGGAAGCCCATAGAGGCCTATGGTGAAAAAGGAAATATCTTCCGTTCAATATGGAAAGAAGCTTTCTGTGACACTGCTCTGTGTTCTGTGAATTCATCTCACAGAGTTACATCTTCCCCTTCAAGAAGCCTTTCGCTAAGGCTGTTCTTGTGGAATTGGCAAAGGGATATTTGGAAGCCCATAGAGGGCTATGGTGAAAAAGGAAATATCTTCCGTTCAAAACTGGAAAGAAGCTTTCTGAGAAACTGCTCTGTGTTCTGTGAATTCATCTCACGGAGTTACATCTTTCCCTTCAAGAAGCCTTTCGCTAAGGCTGTTCTTGTGGAATTGGCAAAGGGATATTTGGAAGCCCTTAGACGGCTATGGTGAAA
Source organism: Chlorocebus sabaeus (assembly GCF_047675955.1). Lineage (NCBI taxonomy): Eukaryota > Metazoa > Chordata > Mammalia > Primates > Cercopithecidae > Chlorocebus > Chlorocebus sabaeus. Next base: position 18,965,803 of record NC_132910.1, read on the forward strand.
AAGGAAATATCTTCCGTTCAAAACTGGAAAGAAGCTTTCTGAGAAACTGCTCTGTGTTCTGTGAATTCATCTCACAGAGTTACATCTTTCCCTTCAAGAAGCCTTTCGCTAAGGCTGTTCTTTTGGAATTGGCAAAGGGATATTTGGAAGCCCTTAGACGGCTATGGTGAAAAAGGAAAAATCTTCCGTTCAAAACTGGAAAGAAGCTTTCTGAGAAACTGCTCTGTGTTCTGTGAATTCATCTCACAGAGTTACATCTTTCCCTTCAAGAAGCCTTTCGCTGAGGCTGTTCTTGTGGAATTGGCAAAGGGATATTTGGAAGCCCATAGAGGGCTATGGTGAAAAAGGAAATATCTTCCGTTCAAAACTGGAAAGAAGCTTTCTGAGAAACTGCTCTGTGTTCTGTGAATTCATCACACAGAGTTACATCTTTCCCTTCAAGAAGCCTTTCGCTAAGGCTGTTCTTGTGGAATTGGCAAAGGGATATTTGGAAGCCCATAGAGGCCTATGGTGAAAAAGGAAATATCTTCCGTTCAAAACTGGAAAGAAGCTTTCTGAGAAACTGCTCTGTGTTCTGTGAATTCATCTCAGAGAGTTACATCTTTCCCTTCAAGAAGCCTTTCGCTAAGGCTGTTCTTGTGGAATTGGCAAAGGGATATTTGGAAGCCCATAGAGGGCTATGGTGAAAAAGGAAATATCTTCCGTTCAAAACTGGAAAGAAGCTTTCTGAGAAACTGCTCTGTGTTCTGTGAATTCATCTCACAGAGTTACATCTTTCCCTTCAAGAAGCGTTTCGCTAAGGCTGTTCTTGTAGAATTGGCAAAGCGATATTTGGAAGCCCATAGAGGGCTATGGTGAAAAAGGAAATATCTTCCGTTCAAAACTGGAAAGAAGCTTTCTGAGAAACAGCTCTGTGTTCTGTCAATTCATCTCACAGAGTTACATCTTTCCCTTCAAGAAGCCTTTCGCTAAGGCTGTTCTTGTGAAATTGGCAAAGGGATATTTGGAAGCCCTTAGACGGCTATGGTGAAAAAGGAAATATCTTCCGTTCAAAACTGGAAAGAAGCTTTCTGAGAAACTGCTCTGTGTTCTGTGAATTCATCTCACAGAGTTACATCTTTCCCTTCAAGAAGCCTTTCGCTAAGGCTGTTCTTGTGGAATTGGCAAAGGGATATTTGGAAGCCCATAGAGGCCTATGGTGAAAAAGGAAATATCTTCCGTTCAAAACTGGAAAGAAGCTTTCTGTGACACTGCTCTGTGTTCTGTGAATTCATCTCACAGAGTTACATCTTTCCCTTCAAGAAGCCTTTCGATAAGGCTGTTCTTGTGGAATTGGCAAAGGGATATTTGGAAGCCCATAGAGGCCTATGGTGAAAAAGGAAATATCTTCCGTTCAATATGGAAAGAAGCTTTCTGTGACACTGCTCTGTGTTCTGTGAATTCATCTCACAGAGTTACATCTTTCCCTTCAAGAAGCCTTTCGCTAAGGCTGTTCTTGTGGAATTGGCAAAGGGATATTTGGAAGCCCATAGAGGGCTATGGTGAAAAAGGAAATATCTTCCGTTCAAAACTGGAAAGAAGCTTTCTGAGAAACTGCTCTGCGTTCTGTGAATTCATCTCACGGAATTACATCTTTCCCTTCAAGAAGGCTTTCGCTAAGGCTGTTCTTGTGGAATTGGCAAAGGGATATTTGGAAGCCCATAGAGGGCTATGGTGAAAAAGGAAATATCTTCCGTTCAAAACTGGAAAGAAGCTTTCTGAGAAACTGATCTCTGTTCTGTGAATTCATCTCACAGAGTTACATCTTTCCCTTCAAGAAGCCTTTCGCTAAGGCTGCTCTTGTGGAATTGGCAAAGGGATATTTGGAAGCCCATAGAGGCCTATGGTGAAAAAGGAAATATCTTCCGTTCAAAACTGGAAAGAAGCTTTCTGAGAAACTGCTCTGTGTTCTGTGAATTCATCTCACAGAGTTACATCTTTCCCTTCAAGAAGCCTTTCGCTAAGGCTGTTCTTGTGGAATTGGCAAAGGGATATGAGGAAGCCCATAGAGGGCTATGGTGAAAAAGGAAATATATTCCGTTCAAAACTGGAAAGAAGCTTTCTGAGAAACTGCTCTGTGTTCTGTTAATTCATCTCACAGAGTTACATCTTTCCCTTCAAGAAGCCTTTCGCTAAGGCTGTTCTTGTGAAATTGGCAAAGGGATATTTGGAAGCCCATAGAGGCCTATGGTGAAAAAGGAAATATCTTCCGTTCAAAACTGGAAAGAAGCTTTCTGAGAAACTGCTCTGTGTTCTGTGAATTCATCTCACAGAGTTACATCTTTCCCTTCAAGAAGCCTTTCGCTAAGGCTGTTCTTGGGGAATTGGCAAAGGGATATTTGGAAGCCCATAGAGGGCTATGGTGAAAAAGGAAATATCTTCCGTTCAAAACTGGAAAGAAGCTTTCTGAGAAACTGCTCTGTGTTCTGTGAATTCATCTCACAGAGTTACATCTTTCCCTTCAAGAAGCCTTTCGCTAAGGCTGTTCTTGTGGAATTGGCAAAGCGATACTTGGAAGCCCATAGAGGGCTATGGTGAAAAAGGAAATATCTTCCGTTCAAAACTGGAAAGAAGCTTTCTGAGAAACAGCTCTGTGTTCTGTGAATTCATCTCACAGAGTTACATCTTTCCCTTCAAGAAGCCTTTCGCTAAGGCTGTTCTTGTGGAATTGGCAAAGGGATATTTGGAAGCCCTTAGACGGCTATGGTGAAAAAGGAAATATCTTCCGTTCAAAACTGGAAAGAAGCTTTCTGAGAAACTGCTCTGTGTTCTGTGAATGCATCTCACAGAGTTACATCTTTCCCTTCAAGAAGCCTTTCGCTAAGGCTGTTCTTGTGGAATTTGCAAAGGGATATTTGGAAGCCCATAGAGGCCTATGGTGAAAAAGGAAATATCTTCCGTTCAATATGGAAAGAAGCTTTCTGTGACACTGCTCTGTGTTCTGTGAATTCATCTCACAGAGTTACATCTTCCCCTTCAAGAAGCCTTTCGCTAAGGCTGTTCTTGTGGAATTGGCAAAGGGATATTTGGAAGCCCATAGAGGGCTATGGTGAAAAAGGAAATATCTTCCGTTCAAAACTGGAAAGAAGCTTTCTGAGAAACTGCTCTGTGTTCTGTGAAATCATCTCACGGAGTTACATCTTTCCCTTCAAGAAGCCTTTCGCTAAGGCTGTTCTTGTGGAATTGGCAAAGGGATATTTGGAAGCCCTTAGACGGCTATGGTGAAAAAGGAAATATCTTCCGTTCAAAACTGGAAAGAAGCTTTCTGAGAAACTGCTCTGTGTTCTGTGAATTCATCTCACAGAGTTACATCTTTCCCTTCAAGAAGCCTTTCGCTAAGGCTGTTCTTGTGGAATTGGCAAAGGGATATTTGGAAGCCCATAGAGGCCTATGGTGAAAAAGGAAATATCTTCCGTTCAATATGGAAAGAAGCTTTCTGTGACACTGCTCTGTGTTCTGTGAATTCATCTCACAGAGTTACATCTTCCCCTTCAAGAAGCCTTTCGCTAAGGCTGTTCTTGTGGAATTGGCAAAGGGATATTTGGAAGCCCATAGAGGGCTATGGTGAAAAAGGAAATATCTTCCGTTCAAAACTGGAAAGAAGCTTTCTGAGAAACTGCTCTGTGTTCTGTTAATTCATCTCACGGAGTTACATCTTTCCCTTCAAGAAGCCTTTCGCTAAGGCTGTTCTTGTGGAATTGGCAAAGGGATATTTGGAAGCCCATAGAGGGCTATGTTGAAAAAGGAAATATCTTCCGTTCAAAACTGGAAAGAAGCTTTCTGAGAAACTGCTCTGTGTTCTGTGAATTCATCTCACAGAGTTACATCTTTCCCTTCAAGAAGCCTTTCGCTAAGGCTGTTCTTGTGGAATTGGCAAAGGGATATTTGGAAGCCCATAGAGGCCTATGGTGAAAAAGGTAATATCTTCCGTTCAAAACTGGAAAGAAGCTTTCTGAGAAACTGCTCTGTGTTCTGTGAATTCATCTCACAGAGTTACATCTTTCCCTTCAAGAAGCCTTTCGCTAAGGCTGCTCTTGTGGAATTGGCAAAGGGATATTTGGAAGCCCATAGAGACCTATGCTGAAAAAGGAAATATCTTCCGTTCAAAACTGGAAAGAAGCTTTCTGAGAAACTGCTCTGTGTTCTGTTAATTCATCTCACAGAGTTACATCTTTCCCATCAAGAAGCCTTTCGCTAAGGCTGTACTTGTGGAATTGGCAAAGGGATATTTGGAAGTCCATAGACGGCTATGTTGAAAAAGGAAATATCTTCCGTTCAAAACTGGAAAGAAGCTTTCTGAGAAACTGCTCTGTGTTCTGTGAATTCATCTCACAGAGTTACATCTTTCCCTTCAAGAAGCCTTTCGCTAAGGCTGTTCTTGTGGAATTGGCAAAGGGATATTTGGAAGCCCTTAGACGGCTATGGTGAAAAAGGAAATATCTTCCGTTCAAAACTGGAAAGAAGCTTTCTGAGAAACTGCTCTGTGTTCTGTGAATTCATCTCACAGAGTTACATCTTTCCCTTCAAGAAGCCTTTCGCTAAGGCTGTTCTTGTGGAATTGGCAAAGGGATATTTGGAAGCCCATAGAGGCCTATGGTGAAAAAGGAAATATCTTCCGTTCAAAACTGGAAAGAAGCTTTCTGAGAAACTGCTCTTTGTTCTGTGAATTCATCTCACAGAGTTACATCTTTCCCTTCAAGAAGCCTTTCGCTAAGGCTGTTCTTGTGGAATTGGCAAAGGGATATTTGGAAGCCCATAGAGGCCTATGGTGAAAAAGGAAATATCTTCCGTTCAAAACTGGAAAGAAGCTTTCTGAGAAACTGCTCTGTGTTCTGTGAATTCATCTCACAGAGTTACATCTTTCCCTTCAAGAAGCCTTTCGCTAAGGCTGTTCTTGTGGAATTGGCAAAGGGATATTTGGAAGCACATAGAGGGCTATGGTGAAAAAGGAAATATCTTCCGTTCAAAACTGGAAAGAAGTTTACTGAGAAACTGCTCTGTGTTCTGTGAATTCATCTCACAGAGTTACATCTTTCCCTTCAAGAAGCCTTTCGCTAAGGCTGTTCTTGTAGAATTGGCAAAGGGATATTTGGAAGCCCATAGACGGCTATGGAGAAAAAGGAAATATCTTCCTTTCAAAACTGGAAAGAAGCTTTCTGAGAAACTGCTCTGTGTTCTGTGAATTCATCTCACAGAGTTACATCTTTCCCTTCAAGAAGCCTTTCGCTAAGGCTGTTCTTGTGGAATTGGCAAAGGGATATTTGGAAGCCCATAGAGGCCTATGGTGAAAAAGGAAATATCTTCCGTTCAAAACTGGAAAGAAGCTTTCTGTGACACTGCTCTGTGTTCTGTGAATTCATCTCACAGAGTTACATCTTTCCCTTCAAGAAGCCTTTCGCTAAGGCTGTTCTTGTGGAATTGGCAAAGGGATATTTGGAAGCCCATAGAGGGCTATGGTGAAAAAGGAAATATCTTCCGTTCAAAACTGGAAAGAAGCTTTCTGAGAAACTGCTCTGTGTTCTGTTAATTCATCTCACGGAGTTACATCTTTCCCTTCAAGAAGCCTTTCGCTAAGGCTGTTCTTGTGGAATTGGCAAAGGGATATTTGGAAGCCCATAGAGGGCTATGGTGAAAAAGGAAATATCTTCCGTTCAAAACTGGGAAGAAACTTTCTGAGAAACTGCTCTGTGTTCTATTAATTCATCTCACAGAGTTACATCTTTCCCTTCAAGAAGCCTTTCGCTAACACTGCTCTTGTGGAATTGGCAAAGGGATATTTGGAAGCCCATAGAGGCCTATGGTGAAAAAGGAAATATCTTCCGTTCAAAACTGGAAAGAAGCTTTCTGAGAAACTGCTCTGTGTTCTGTGAATTCATCTCACAGAGTTACATCTTTCCCTTCAAGAAGCCTTTTGCTAAGGCTGGTCTTGTGGAATTGGCAAAGGGATATTTGGAAGCCCATAGAGGGCTATGGTGAAAAAGGAAATATCTTCCGTTCAAAACTGGAAGGAAGCTTTCTGAGAAACTGCTCTGTGTTCTGCTAATTCATCTCACAGAGTTACATCTTTCCCTTCAAGAAGCCTTTCCCTAAGGCTGTTCTTGTGGAATTGGCAAAGGGATATTTGGAAGCCCATAGAGGGCTATGGTGAAAAAGGAAATATCTTCCGTTCAAAACTGGAAAGAAGCTTTCTGAGAAACTGCTCTGTGTTCTGTGAATTCATCTCACAGAGTTACATCTTTCCCTTCAAGAAGGCTTTCGCTAAGGCTGTTCTTGTGGATTTGGCAAAGGGATATGAGGAAGCCCATAGAGGGCTATGGTGAAAAAGGAAATATCTTCCGTTCAAAACTGGAAAGAAGCTTTCTGAGAAACTGGTCTGTGTTCTGTTAATTCATCTCACAGAGTTACATCTTTCCCTTCAAGAAGCCTTTCGCTAAGGCTGTTCTTGTGGAATTGGCAAAGGGATATTTGGAAGCCCATAGAGGCCTATGGTGAAAAAGGAAATATCTTCCGTTCAAAACTGGAAATAAGCTTTCTGAGAAACTGCTCTGTGTTCTGTGAATTCATCTCACAGAGTTACATCTTTCCCTTCAAGAAGCCTTTCGCTAAGGCTGTTCTTGTGGAATTGGCAAAGGGATATTTGGAAGCCCATAGAGGCCTATGGTGAAAAAGGAAATATCTTCCGTTCAATATGGAAAAAAGCTTTCTGTGACACTGCTCTGTGTTCTGTGAATTCATCTCACAGAGTTACATCTTTCCCTTCAAGAAGCCTTTCGCTAAGGCTGTTCTTGTGTAATTGGCAAAGGGATATTTGGAAGCCCATAGAGGGCTATGGTGAAAAAGGAAATATCTTCCGTTCAAAACTGGAAAGAAGCTTTCTGAGAAACTGCTCTGTGTTCTGTGAATTCATCTCACAGAGTTACATCTTTCCCTTCAAGAAGCCTTTCGCTAAGGCTGTTCTTGTGGAATTGGCAAAGCGATATTTGGAAGCCCATAGAGGGCTAGTTTGAAAAAGGAAATATCTTCCGTTCAAAACTGGAAAGAAGCTTTCTGAGAAACAGCTCTGTGTTCTGTTAATTCATCTCACAGAGTTACATCTTTCCCTTCAAGAAGCCTTTCGCTAAGGCTGTTCTTGTGAAATTGGCAAAGGGATATTTGGAAGCCCTTAGACGGCTATGGTGAAAAAGGAAATATCTTCCGTTCAAAACTGGAAAGAAGCTTTCTGAGAAACTGCTCTGTGTTCTGTGAATTCATCTCACTGAGTTACATCTTTCCCTTCAAGAAGCCTTTCGCTAAGGCTGTTCTTGTGGAATTGGCAAAGGGATATTTGGAAGCCCATAGAGGCCTATGGTGAAAAAGGAAATATCTTCCGTTCAAAACTGGAAAGAAGCGTTCTGTGACACTGCTCTGTGTTCTGTGAATTCATCTCACAGAGTTACATCTTTCCCTTCAAGAAGCCTTTCGCTAAGGCTGTTCTTGTGGAATTGGCAAAGGGATATTTGGAAGCCCATAGAGGGCTATGGTGAAAAAGGAAATATCTTCCGTTCAAAACTGGAAAGAAGCTTTCTGAGAAACTGCTCTGTGTTCTGTGAATTCATCTCACAGAGTTACATCTTTCCCTTCAAGAAGCCTTTCGCTAAGGCTGTTCTTGAGGAATTGGCAAAGCGATATTTGGAAGCCCATAGAGGGCTATGGTGAAAAAGGAAATATCTTCCGTTCAAAACTTGAAAGAAGCTTTCTGAGAAACAGCTCTGTGTTCTGTGAATTCATCTCACAGAGTTACATCTTTCCCTTCAAGAAGCCTTTCGCTAAGGCTGTTCTTGTGGAATTGGCAAAGGGATATTTGGAAGCCCTTAGACGGCTATGGTGAAAAAGGAAATATCTTCCGTTCAAAACTGGAAAGAAGCTTTCTGAGAAACTGCTCTGTGTTCTGTGAATGCATCTCACAGAGTTACATCTTTCCCTTCAAGAAGCCTTTCGCTAAGGCTGTTCTTGTGGAATTTGCAAAGGGATATTTAGAAGCCCATAGAGGCCTATGGTGAAAAAGGAAATATCTTCCGTTCAATATGGAAAGAAGCTTTCTGTGACACTGCTCTGTGTTCTGTGACTTCATCTCACAGAGTTACATCTTCCCCTTCAAGAAGCCTTTCGCTAAGGCTGTTCTTGTGGAATTGGCAAAGGGATATTTGGAAGCCCATAGAGGGCTATGGTGAAAAAGGAAATATCTTCCGTTCAAACCTGGAAAGAAGCTTTCTGAGAAACTGCTCTGTGTTCTGTGAATTCATCTCACGGAGTTACATCTTTCCCTTCAAGAAGCCTTTCGCTAAGGCTGTTCTTGTGGAATTGGCAAAGGGATATTTGGAAGCCCTTAGACGGCTATGGTGAAAAAGGAAATATCTTCCGTTCAAAACTGGAAAGAAGCTTTCTGAGAAACTGCTCTGTGTTCTGTGAATTCATCTCACAGAGTTACATCTTTCCCTTCAAGAAGCCTTTCGCTAAGGCTGTTCTTGTGGAATTGGCAAAGGGATATTTGGAAGCCCATAGAGGCCTATGGTGAAAAAGGAAATATCTTCCGTTCAAAACTGGAAAGAAGCTTTCTGTGACACTGCTCTGTGTTCTGTGAATTCATCTCACAGAGTTACATCTTCCCCTTCAAGAAGCCTTTCGCTAAGGCTGTTCTTGTGGAATTGGCAAAGGGATATTTGGAAGCCCATAGAGGGCTATGGTGAAAAAGGAAATATCTTCCGTTCAAAACTGGAAAGAAGCTTTCTGAGAAACTGCTCTGTGTTCTGTTAATTCATCTCACGGAGTTACATCTTTCCCTTCAAGAAGCCTTTCGCTAAGGCTCTTCTTGTGGAATTGGCAAAGGGATATTTGGAAGCCCATAGAGGGCTATGTTGAAAAAGGAAATATCTTCCGTTCAAAACTGGAAAGAAGCTTTCTGAGAAACTGCTCTGTGTTCTGTGAATTCATCTCACAGAGTTACATCTTTCCCTTCAAGAAGCCTTTCGCTAAGGCTGTTCTTGTGGAATTGGCAAAGGGATATTTGGAAGCCCATAGAGGCCTATGGTGAAAAAGGTAATATCTTCCGTTCAAAACTGGAAAGAAGCTTTCTCAGAAACTGCTCTGTGTTCTGTGAATTCATCTCACAGAGTTACATCTTTCCCTTCAAGAAGCCTTTCGCTAAGGCTGCTCTTGTGGAATTTGCAAAGGGATATTTGGAAGCCCATAGAGACCTATGCTGAAAAAGGAAATATCTTCCGTTCAAAACTGGAAAGAAGCTTTCTGAGAAACTGCTCTGTGTTCTGTTAATTCATCTCACAGAGTTACATCTTTCCCATCAAGAAGCCTTTCGCTAAGGCTGTACTTGTGGAATTGGCAAAGGGATATTTGGAAGTCCATAGACGGCTATGTTGAAAAAGGAAATATCTTCCGTTCAAAACTGGAAAGAAGCTTTCTGAGAAACTGCTCTGTGTTCTGAGAATTCATCTCACAGAGTTACATCTTTCCCTTCAAGAAGCCTTTCGCTATGGCTGTTCTTGTGGAATTGGCAAAGGGATATTTGGAAGCCCTTAGACGGCTATGGTGAAAAAGGAAATATCTTCCGTTCAAAACTGGAAAGAAGCTTTCTGAGAAACTGCACTGTGTTCTGTGAATTCATCTCACAGAGTTACATCTTTCCCTTCAAGAAGCCTTTCGCTAAGGCTGTTCTTGTGGAATTGGCAAAGGGATATTTGGAAGCCCATAGAGGGCTATGGTGAAAAAGGAAATATCTTCCGTTCAAAACTGGAAAGAAGCTTTCTGAGAAACTGCTCTTTGTTCTGTGAATTCATCTCACAGAGTTACATCTTTCCCTTCAAGAAGCCTTTCGCTAAGGCTGTTCTTGTGGAATTGGCAAAGGGATATTTGGAAGCCCATAGAGGCCTATGGTGAAAAAGGAAATATCTTCCGTTCAAAACTGGAAAGAAGCTTTCTGAGAAACTGCTCTGTGTTCTGTGAATTCATCTCACAGAGTTACATCTTTCCCTTCAAGAAGCCTTTCGCTAAGGCTGTTCTTGTGGAATTGGCAAAGGGATATTTGGAAGCACATAGAGGGCTATGGTGAAAAAGGAAATATCTTCCGTTCAAAACTGGAAAGAAGTTTTCTGAGAAACTGCTCTGTGTTCTGTGAATTCATCTCACAGAGTTACATCTTTCCCTTCAAGAAGCCTTTCGCTAAGGCTGTTCTTGTAGAATTGGCAAAGGGATATTTGGAAGCCCATAGACGGCTATGGAGAAAAAGGAAATATCTTCCGTTCAAAACTGGAAAGAAGCTTTCTGAGAAACTGCTCTGTGTTCTGTGAATTCATCTCACAGAGTTACATCTTTCCCTTCAAGAAGCCTTTCGCTAAGGCTGTTCTTGTGGAATTGGCAAAGGGATATTTGGAAGCCCATAGAGGCCTATGGTGAAAAAGGAAATATCTTCCGTTCAAAACTGGAAAGAAGCTTTCTGTGACACTGCTCTGTGTTCTGTGAATTCATCTCACAGAGTTACATCTTTCCCTTCAAGAAGCCTTTCGCTAAGGCTGTTCTTGTGGAATTGGCAAAGGGATATTTGGAAGCCCATAGAGGGCTATGGTGAAAAAGGAAATATCTTCCGTTCAAAACTGGAAAGAAGCTTTCTGAGAAACTGCTCTGTGTTCTGTTAATTCATCTCACGGAGTTACATCTTTCCCGTCAAGAAGCCTTTCGCTAAGACTGCTCTTGTGGAATTGGCAAAGGGATATTTGGAAGCCCATAGAGGCCTATGGTGAAAAAGGAAATATCTTCCGTTCAAAACTGGAAAGAAGCTTTCTGAGAAACTGCTCTGTGTTCTGTGAATTCATCTCACAGAGTTACATCTTTCCCTTCAAGAAGCCTTTTGCTAAGGCTGGTCTTGTGGAATTGGCAAAGGGATATTTGGAAGCCCATAGAGGGCTATGGTGAAAAAGGAAATATCTTCCGTTCAAAACTGGAAGGAAGCTTTCTGAGAAACTGCTCTGTGTTCTGCTAATTCATCTCACAGAGTTACATCTTTCCCTTCAAGAAGCCTTTCCCTAAGGCTGTTCTTGTGGAATTGGCAAAGGGATATTTGGAAGCCCATAGAGGGCTATGGTGAAAAAGGAAATATCTTCCGTTCAAAACTGGAAAGAAGCTTTCTGAGAAACTGCTCTGTGTTCTGTGAATTCATCTCACAGAGTTACATCTTTCCCTTCAAGAAGGCTTTCGCTAAGGCTGTTCTTGTGGAATTGGCAAAGCGATATTTGGAAGCCCATAGAGGGCTAGTTTGAAAAAGGAAATATCTTCCGTTCAAAACTGGAAAGAAGCTTTCTGAGAAACAGCTCTGTGTTCTGTTAATTCATCTCACAGAGTTACATCTTTCCCTTCAAGAAGCCTTTCGCTAAGGCTGTTCTTGTGAAATTGGCAAAGGGATATTTGGAAGCCCTTAGACGGCTATGGTGAAAAAGGAAATATCTTCCGTTCAAAACTGGAAAGAAGCTTTCTGAGAAACTGCTCTGTGTTCTGTGAATTCATCTCACTGAGTTACATCTTTCCCTTCAAGAAGCCTTTCGCTAAGGCTGTTCTTGTGGAATTGGCAAAGGGATATTTGGAAGCCCATAGAGGCCTATGGTGAAAAAGGAAATATCTTCCGTTCAAAACTGGAAAGAAGCGTTCTGTGACACTGCTCTGTGTTCTGTGAATTCATCTCACAGAGTTACATCTTTCCCTTCAAGAAGCCTTTCGCTAAGGCTGTTCTTGTGGAATTGGCAAAGGGATATTTGGAAGCCCATAGAGGGCTATGGTGAAAAAGGAAATATCTTCCGTTCAAAACTGGAAAGAAGCTTTCTGAGAAACTGCTCTGTGTTCTGTGAATTCATCTCACAGAGTTACATCTTTCCCTTCAAGAAGCCTTTCGCTAAGGCAGTTCTTGAGGAATTGGCAAAGCGATATTTGGAAGCCCATAGAGGGCTATGGTGAAAAAGGAAATATCTTCCGTTCAAAACTTGAAAGAAGCTTTCTGAGAAACAGCTCTGTGTTCTGTGAATTCATCTCACAGAGTTACATCTTTCCCTTCAAGAAGCCTTTCGCTAAGGCTGTTCTTGTGGAATTGGCAAAGGGATATTTGGAAGCCCTTAGACGGCTATGGTGAAAAAGGAAATATCTTCCGTTCAAAACTGGAAAGAAGCTTTCTGAGAAACTGCTCTGTGTTCTGTGAATGCATCTCACAGAGTTACATCTTTCCCTTCAAGAAGCCTTTCGCTAAGGCTGTTCTTGTGGAATTTGCAAAGGGATATTTAGAAGCCCATAGAGGCCTATGGTGAAAAAGGAAATATCTTCCGTTCAATATGGAAAGAAGCTTTCTGTGAACTGCTCTGTGTTCTGTGAATTCATCTCACAGAGTTACATCTTCCCCTTCAAGAAGCCTTTCGCTAAGGCTGTTCTTGTGGAATTGGCAAAGGGATATTTGGAAGCCCATAGAGGGCTATGGTGAAAAAGGAAATATCTTCCGTTCAAACCTGGAAAGAAGCTTTCTGAGAAACTGCTCTGTGTTCTGTGAATTCATCTCACGGAGTTACATCTTTCCCTTCAAGAAGCCTTTCGCTAAGGCTGTTCTTGTGGAATTGGCAAAGGGATATTTGGAAGCCCTTAGACGGCTATGGTGAAAAAGGAAATATCTTCCGTTCAAAACTGGAAAGAAGCTTTCTGAGAAACTGCTCTGTGTTCTGTGAATTCATCTCACAGAGTTACATCTTTCCCTTCAAGAAGCCTTTCGCTAAGGCTGTTCTTGTGGAATTGGCAAAGGGATATTTGGAAGCCCATAGAGGCCTATGGTGAAAAAGGAAATATCTTCCGTTCAAAACTGGAAAGAAGCTTTCTGTGACACTGCTCTGTGTTCTGTGAATTCATCTCACAGAGTTACATCTTCCCCTTCAAGAAGCCTTTCGCTAAGGCTGTTCTTGTGGAATTGGCAAAGGGATATTTGGAAGCCCATAGAGGGCTATGGTGAAAAAGGAAATATCTTCCGTTCAAAACTGGAAAGAAGCTTTCTGAGAAACTGCTCTGTGTTCTGTTAATTCATCTCACGGAGTTACATCTTTCCCTTCAAGAAGCCTTTCGCTAAGGCTCTTCTTGTGGAATTGGCAAAGGGATATTTGGAAGCCCATAGAGGGCTATGTTGAAAAAGGAAATATCTTCCGTTCAAAACTGGAAAGAAGCTTTCTGAGAAACTGCTCTGTGTTCTGTGAATTCATCTCACAGAGTTACATCTTTCCCTTCAAGAAGCCTTTCGCTAAGGCTGTTCTTGTGGAATTGGCAAAGGGATATTTGGAAGCCCATAGAGGCCTATGGTGAAAAAGGTAATATCTTCCGTTCAAAACTGGAAAGAAGCTTTCTCAGAAACTGCTCTGTGTTCTGTGAATTCATCTCACAGAGTTACATCTTTCCCTTCAAGAAGCCTTTCGCTAAGGCTGCTCTTGTGGAATTTGCAAAGGGATATTTGGAAGCCCATAGAGACCTATGCTGAAAAAGGAAATATCTTCCGTTCAAAACTGGAAAGAAGCTTTCTGAGAAACTGCTCTGTGTTCTGTTAATTCATCTCACAGAGTTACATCTTTCCCATCAAGAAGCCTTTCGCTAAGGCTGTACTTGTGGAATTGGCAAAGGGATATTTGGAAGTCCATAGACGGCTATGTTGAAAAAGGAAATATCTTCCGTTCAAAACTGGAAAGAAGCTTTCTGAGAAACTGCTCTGTGTTCTGAGAATTCATCTCACAGAGTTACATCTTTCCCTTCAAGAAGCCTTTCGCTATGGCTGTTCTTGTGGAATTGGCAAAGGGATATTTGGAAGCCCTTAGACGGCTATGGTGAAAAAGGAAATATCTTCCGTTCAAAACTGGAAAGAAGCTTTCTGAGAAACTGCACTGTGTTCTGTGAATTCATCTCACAGAGTTACATCTTTCCCTTCAAGAAGCCTTTCGCTAAGGCTGTTCTTGTGGAATTGGCAAAGGGATATTTGGAAGCCCATAGAGGGCTATGGTGAAAAAGGAAATATCTTCCGTTCAAAACTGGAAAGAAGCTTTCTGAGAAACTGCTCTTTGTTCTGTGAATTCATCTCACAGAGTTACATCTTTCCCTTCAAGAAGCCTTTCGCTAAGGCTGTTCTTGTGGAATTGGCAAAGGGATATTTGGAAGCCCATAGAGGCCTATGGTGAAAAAGGAAATATCTTCCGTTCAAAACTGGAAAGAAGCTTTCTGAGAAACTGCTCTGTGTTCTGTGAATTCATCTCACAGAGTTACATCTTTCCCTTCAAGAAGCCTTTCGCTAAGGCTGTTCTTGTGGAATTGGCAAAGGGATATTTGGAAGCACATAGAGGGCTATGGTGAAAAAGGAAATATCTTCCGTTCAAAACTGGAAAGAAGTTTTCTGAGAAACTGCTCTGTGTTCTGTGAATTCATCTCACAGAGTTACATCTTTCCCTTCAAGAAGCCTTTCGCTAAGGCTGTTCTTGTAGAATTGGCAAAGGGATATTTGGAAGCCCATAGACGGCTATGGAGAAAAAGGAAATATCTTCCGTTCAAAACTGGAAAGAAGCTTTCTGAGAAACTGCTCTGTGTTCTGTGAATTCATCTCACAGAGTTACATCTTTCCCTTCAAGAAGCCTTTCGCTAAGGCTGTTCTTGTGGAATTGGCAAAGGGATATTTGGAAGCCCATAGAGGCCTATGGTGAAAAAGGAAATATCTTCCGTTCAAAACTGGAAAGAAGCTTTCTGTGACACTGCTCTGTGTTCTGTGAATTCATCTCACAGAGTTACATCTTTCCCTTCAAGAAGCCTTTCGCTAAGGCTGTTCTTGTGGAATTGGCAAAGGGATATTTGGAAGCCCATAGAGGGCTATGGTGAAAAAGGAAATATCTTCCGTTCAAAACTGGAAAGAAGCTTTCTGAGAAACTGCTCTGTGTTCTGTTAATTCATCTCACGGAGTTACATCTTTCCCGTCAAGAAGCCTTTCGCTAAGACTGCTCTTGTGGAATTGGCAAAGGGATATTTGGAAGCCCATAGAGGCCTATGGTGAAAAAGGAAATATCTTCCGTTCAAAACTGGAAAGAAGCTTTCTGAGAAACTGCTCTGTGTTCTGTGAATTCATCTCACAGAGTTACATCTTTCCCTTCAAGAAGCCTTTCGCTAAGGCTGCTCTTGTGGAATTGGCAAAGGGATGTTTGGAAGCCCATAGAGGCCTATGGTGAAGAAGGAAATATCTTCCGTTCAAAACTGGAAAGAAGCTTTCTGAGAAACTGCTCTGTGTTCTGTGAATTCATCTCACAGAGTTACATCTTTCCCTTCAAGAAGCCTTTTGCTAAGGCTGTTCTTGTGGAATTGGCAAAGGGATATTTGGAAGCCCATAGAGGGCTATTGTGAAAAAGGAAATATCTTCCGTTCAAAACTGGAAAGAAGCTTTCTGAGAAACTGCTCTGTGTTCTGTGAATTCATCTCACAGAGTTACATCTTTCCCTTCAAGAAGCCTTTCGCTAAGGCTGTTCTTGTGGAATTGGCAAAGGGATATTTGGAAGCCCATAGAGGCCTATGGTGAAAAAGGAAATATCTTCCGTTCAAAACTGGAAAGAAGCTTTCTGAGAAACTGCTCTGTGTTCTGTGAATTCATCTCAGAGAGTTACATCTTTCCCTTCAAGAAGCCTTTCGCTAAGGCTGTTCTTGTGGAATTGGCAAAGGGATATTTGGAAGCCCATAGAGGGCTATGGTGAAAAAGGAAATATCTTCCGTTCAAAACTGGAAAGAAGCTTTCTGAGAAACTGCTCTGTGTTCTGTGAATTCATCTCACAGAGTTACATCTTTCCCTTCAAGAAGCGTTTCGCTAAGGCTGTTCTTGTGGAATTGGCAAAGGGATATTTGGAAGCCCATAGAGGGCTATGGTGAAAAAGGAAATATCTTCCGTTCAAAACTGGAAAGAAGCTTTCTGAGAAACAGCTCTGTGTTCTGTCAATTTATCTCACAGAGTTACATCTTTCCCTTCAAGAAGCCTTTCGCTAAGGCTGTTCTTGTGGAATTGGCAAAGGGATATTTGGAAGCCCTTAGACGGCTATGGTGAAAAAGGAAATATCTTCCGTTCAAAACTGGAAAGAAGCTTTCTGAGAAACTGCTCTGTGTTCTGTGAATTCATCTCACAGAGTTACATCTTTCCCTTCAAGAAGCCTTTCGCTAAGGCTGTTCTTGTGGAATTGGCAAACGGATATTTGGAAGCCCATAGAGGCCTATGGTGAAAAAGGAAATATCTTCCGTTCAAAACTGGAAAGAAGCTTTCTGTGACACTGCTCTGTGTTCTGTGAATTCATCTCACAGAGTTACATCGTTCCCTTCAAGAAGCCTTTCGATAAGGCTGTTCTTGTGGAATTGGCAAAGGGATATTTGGAAGCCCATAGAGGCCTATGGTGAAAAAGGAAATATCTTCCGTTCAATATGGAAAGAAGCTTTCTGTGACACTGCTCTGTGTTCTGTGAATTCATCTCACAGAGTTACATCTTTCCCTTCAAGAAGCCTTTCGCTAAGGCTGTTCTTGTGGAATTGGCAAAGGGATATTTGGAAGCCCATAGAGGGCTATGGTGAAAAAGGAAATATCTTCCGTTCAAAACTGGAAAGAAGCTTTCTGAGAAACTGCTCTGCGTTCTGTGAATTCATCTCACGGAGTTACATCTTTCCCTTCAAGAAGGCTTTCGCTAAGGCTGTTCTTGTGGAATTGGCAAAGGGATATTTGGAAGCCCATAGAGGGCTATGGTGAAAAAGGAAATATCTTCCGTTCAAAACTGGAAAGAAGCTTTCTGAGAAACTGCTCTGTGTTCTGTGAATTCATCTCACAGAGTTACATCTTTCCCTTCAAGAAGGCTTTCGCTAAGGCTGCTCTTGTGGAATTGGCAAAGGGATATTTGGAAGCCCATAGAGGCCTATGGTGAAAAAGGAAATATCTTCCGTTCAAAACTGGAAAGAAGCTTTCTGAGAAACTGCTCTGTGTTCTGTGAATTCATCTCACAGAGTTACATCTTTCCCTTCAAGAAGCCTTTCGCTAAGGCTGTTCTTGTGGAATTGGCAAAGGGATATGAGGAAGCCCATAGAGGGCTATGGTGAAAAAGGAAATATATTCCGTTCAAAACTGGAAAGAAGCTTTCTGAGAAACTGCTCTGTGTTCTGTTAATTCATCTCACAGAGTTACATCTTTCCCTTCAAGAAGCCTTTCGCTAAGGCTGTTCTTGTGGAATTGGCAAAGGGATATTTGGAAGCCCATAGAGGCCTATGGTGAAAAAGGAAATATCTTCCGTTCAAAACTGGAAAGAAGCTTTCTGAGAAACTGCTCTGTGTTCTGTGAATTCATCTCACAGAGTTACATCTTTCCCTTCAAGAAGCCTTTCGCTATGGCTGTTCTTGGGGAATTGGCAAAGGGATATTTGGAAGCCCATAGAGGGCTATGGTGAAAAAGGAAATATCTTCCGTTCAAAACTGGAAAGAAGCTTTCTGAGAAACTGCTCTGTGTTCTGTGAATTCATCTCACAGAGTTACATCTTTCCCTTCAAGAAGCCTTTCGCTAAGGCTGTTCTTGTGGAATTGGCAAAGCGATATTTGGAAGCCCATAGAGGGCTATGGTGAAAAAGGAAATATCTTCCGTTCAAAACTGGAAAGAAGCTTTCTGAGAAACTGCTCTGTGTTCTGTGAATTCATCTCACAGAGTTACATCTTTCCCTTCAAGAAGCCTTTCGCTAAGGCTGTTCTTGTGGAATTGGCAAAGGGATATTTGGAAGCCCATAGAGGGCTATGGTGAAAAAGGAAATATCTTCCGTTCAAAACTGGAAAGAAGCTTTCTGAGAAACTGCTCTGTGTTCTGTGAATTCATCTCACAGAGTTACATCTTTCCCTTCAAGAAGCCTTTTGCTAAGGCTGTTTTGTGGAATTTGCAAAGGGATATTTGGAAGCCCATAGAGGCCTATGGTGAAAAAGGAAATATCTTCCGTTCAATATGGAAAGAAGCTTTCTGTGACACTGCTCTGTGTTCTGTGAATTCATCTCACAGAGTTACATCTTTCCCTTCAAGAAGCCTTTCGCTAAGGCTGTTCTTGTGGAATTGGCAAAGGGATATTTGGAAGCCCATAGAGGGCTATGGTGAAAAAGGAAATATCTTCCGTTCAAAACTGGAAAGAAGCTTTCTGAGAAACTGCTCTGTGTTCTGTGAATTCATCTCACGGAGTTACATCTTTCCCTTCAAGAAGCCTTTCGCTAAGGCTGTTCTTGTGGAATTGGCAAAGGGATATTTGGAAGCCCTTAGACGGCTATGGTGAAAAAGGAAATATCTTCCGTTCAAAACTGGAAAGAAGCTTTCTGAGAAACTGCTCTGTGTTCTGTGAATTCATCTCACAGAGTTACATCTTTCCCTTCAAGAAGCCTTTCGCTAAGGCTGTTCTTGTGGAATTGGCAAAGGGATATTTGGAAGCCCATAGAGGCCTATGGTGAAAAAGGAAATATCTTCCGTTCAATATGGAAAGAAGCTTTCTGTGACACTGCTCTGTGTTCTGTGAATTCATCTCACAGAGTTACATCTTCCCCTTCAAGAAGCCTTTCGCTAAGGCTGTTCTTGTGGAATTGGCAAAGGGATATTTGGAAGCCCATAGAGGGCTATGGTGAAAAAGGAAATATCTTCCGTTCAAAACTGGAAAGAAGCTTTCTGAGAAACTGCTCTGTGTTCTGTGAATTCATCTCACAGAGTTACATCTTTCCCTTCAAGAAGCCTTTCGCTAAGGCTGTTCTTGTGGAATTGGCAAAGGGATATTTGGAAGCCCATAGAGGCCTATGGTGAAAAAGGTAATATCTTCCGTTCAAAACTGGAAAGAAGCTTTCTGAGAAACTGCTCTGTGTTCTGTGAATTCATCTCACAGAGTTACATCTTTCCCTTCAAGAAGCCTTTCGCTAAGGCTGTTCTTGTGGAATTGGCAAAGGGATATTTGGAAGCCCATAGAGGGCTATGGTGAAAAAGGAAATATCTTCCGTTCAAAACTGGAAAGAAGCTTTCTGAGAAACTGCTCTGTGTTCTGTTAATTCATCTCACAGAGTTACATCTTTCCCATCAAGAAGCCTTTCGCTAAGGCTGTACTTGTGGAATTGGCAAAGGGATATTTGGAAGTCCATAGACGGCTATGTTGAAAAAGGAAATATCTTCCGTTCAAAACTGGAAAGAAGCTTTCTGAGAAACTGCTCTGTGTTCTGTGAATTCATCTCACAGAGTTACATCTTTCCCTTCAAGAAGCCTTTCGCTAAGGCTGTTCTTGTGGAATTGGCAAAGGGATATTTGGAAGCCCTTAGACGGCTATGGTGAAAAAGGAAATATCTTCCGTTCAAAACTGGAAAGAAGCTTTCTGAGAAACTGCTCTGTGTTCTGTGAATTCATCTCACAGAGTTACATCTTTCCCTTCAAGAAGCCTTTCGCTAAGGCTGTTCTTGTGGAATTGGCAAAGGGATATTTGGAAGCCCATAGAGGCCTATGGTGAAAAAGGAAATATCTTCCGTTCAAAACTGGAAAGAAGCTTTCTGAGAAACTGCTCTTTGTTCTGTGAATTCATCTCACAGAGTTACATCTTTCCCTTCAAGAAGCCTTTCGCTAAGGCTGTTCTTGTGGAATTGGCAAAGGGATATTTGGAAGCCCTTAGAGGCCTATGGTGAAAAAGGAAATATCTTCCGTTCAAAACTGGAAAGAAGCTTTCTGAGAAACTGCTCTGTGTTCTGTGAATTCATCTCACAGAGTTACATCTTTCCCTTCAAGAAGCCTTTCGCTAAGGCTGTTCTTGTGGAATTGGCAAAGGGATATTTGGAAGCACATAGAGGGCTATGGTGAAAAAGGAAATATCTTCCGTTCAAAACTGGAAAGAAGTTTACTGAGAAACTGCTCTGTGTTCTGTGAATTCATCTCACAGAGTTACATCTTTCCCTTCAAGAAGCCTTTCGCTAAGGCTGTTCTTGTAGAATTGGCAAAGGGATATTTGGAAGCCCATAGACGGCTATGGAGAAAAAGGAAATATCTTCCGTTCAAAACTGGAAAGAAGCTTTCTGAGAAACTGCTCTGTGTTCTGTGAATTCATCTCACAGAGTTACATCTTTCCCTTCAAGAAGCCTTTCGCTAAGGCTGTTCTTGTGGAATTGGCAAAGGGATATTTGGAAGCCCATAGAGGCCTATGGTGAAAAAGGAAATATCTTCCGTTCAAAACTGGAAAGAAGCTTTCTGTGACACTGCTCTGTGTTCTGTGAATTCATCTCACAGAGTTACATCTTTCCCTTCAAGAAGCCT
Organism: Chlorocebus sabaeus; assembly: GCF_047675955.1. NCBI lineage: Eukaryota > Metazoa > Chordata > Mammalia > Primates > Cercopithecidae > Chlorocebus > Chlorocebus sabaeus. Next base: position 18,986,192 of record NC_132910.1, read on the forward strand.
TTCGCTAAGGCTGTTCTTGTGGAATTGGCAAAGGGAGATTTGGAAGCCCATAGAGGGCTATGGTGAAAAAGGAAATATCTTCCGTTCAAAACTGGAAAGAAGCTTTCTGAGAAACTGCTCTGTGTTCTGTTAATTCATCTCACGGAGTTACATCTTTCCCTTCAAGAAGCCTTTCGCTAAGGCTGTTCTTGTGGAATTGGCAAAGGGATATTTGGAAGCCCATAGAGGGCTATGGTGAAAAAGGAAATATCTTCCGTTCAAAACTGGGAAGAAACTTTCTGAGAAACTGTTCTGTGTTCTATTAATTCATCTCACAGAGTTACATCTTTCCCTTCAAGAAGCCTTTCGCTAAAACTGCTCTTGTGGAATTGGCAAAGGGATATTTGGAAGCCCATAGAGGCCTATGGTGAAAAAGGAAATATCTTCCGTTCAAAACTGGAAAGAAGCTTTCTGAGAAACTGCTCTGTGTTCTGTGAATTCATCTCACAGAGTTACATCTTTCCCTTCAAGAAGCCTTTTGCTAAGGCTGGTCTTGTGGAATTGGCAAAGGGATATTTGGAAGCCCATAGAGGGCTATGGTGAAAAAGGAAATATCTTCCGTTCAAAACTGGAAGGAAGCTTTCTGAGAAACTGCTCTGTGTTCTGCTAATTCATCTCACAGAGTTACATCTTTCCCTTCAAGAAGCCTTTCGCTAAGGCTGCTCTTGTGGAATTGGCAAAGGGATATTTGGAAGCCCTTAGAGGGCTATGGTGAAAAAGGAAATATCTTCCGTTCAAAACTGGAAAGAAGCTTTCTGAGAAACTGCTCTGTGTTCTGTTAATTCATCTCACGGAGTTACATCTTTCCCTTCAAGAAGCCTTTCGCTAAGGCTGTTCTTGTGGAATTGGCAAAGGGATATTTGGAAGCCCATAGAGGCCTATGGTGAAAAAGGTAATAACTTCCGTTCAAAACTGGAAAGAAGCTTTCTGAGAAACTGCTCTGTGTTCTGTGAATTCATCTCACAGAGTTACATCTTTCCCTTCAAGAAGCCTTTCGCTAAGGCTGCTCTTGTGGAATTGGCAAAGGGATATTTGGAAGCCCATAGAGACCTATGGTGAAAAAGGAAATTTCTTCCGTTCAAAACTGGAAAGAAGCTTTCTGAGAAACTGCTCTGTGTTCTGTTAATTCATCTCACAGAGTTACATCTTTCCCTTCAAGAAGCCTTTCGCTAAGGCTGTACTTGTGGAATTGGCAAAGGGATATTTGGAAGTCCATAGACGGCTATGTTGAAAAAGGAAATATCTTCCGTTCAAAACTGGAAAGAAGCTTTCTGAGAAACTGCTCTGTGTTCTGTGAATTCATCTCACAGAGTTACATCTTTCCCTTCAAGAAGCCTTTCGCTAAGGCTGTTCTTGTGGAATTGGCAAAGGGATATTTGGAAGCCCTTAGACGGCTATGGTGAAAAAGGAAATATCTTCCGTTCAAAACTGGAAAGAAGCTTTCTGAGAAACTGCTCTGTGTTCTGTGAATTCATCTCACAGAGTTATATCTTTCCCTTCAAGAAGCCTTTCGCTAAGGCTGTTCTTGTGGAATTGGCAAAGGGATATTTGGAAGCCCATAGAGGGCTATGGTGAAAAAGGAAATATCTTCCGTTCAAAACTGGAAAGAAGCTTTCTGAGAAACTGCTCTTTGTTCTGTGAATTCATCTCACAGAGTTACATCTTTCCCTTCAAGAAGCCTTTCGCTAAGGCTGTTCTTGTGGAATTGGCAAAGGGATATTTGGAAGCCCATAGAGGCCTATGGTGAAAAAGGAAATATCTTCCGTTCAAAACTCTAAAGAAGCTTTCTGAGAAACTGCTCTGTGTTCTGTGAATTCATCTCACAGAGTTACATCTTTCCCTTCAAGAAGCCTTTCGCTAAGGCTGTTCTTGTGGAATTGGCAAAGGGATATTTGGAAGCCCATAGAGGGCTATGGTGAAAAAGGAAATATCTTCCGTTCAAAACTGGAAAGAAGCTTTCTGAGAAACTGCTCTGTGTTCTGTGAATTCATCTCACAGAGTTACATCTTTCCCTTCAAGAAGCCTTTCGCTAAGGCTGTTCTTGTGGAATTGGCAATGCGATATTTGGAAGCCCATAGAGGGCTATGGTGAAAAAGGAAATATCTTCCGTTCAAAACTGGAAAGAAGCTTTCTGAGAAACTGCTCTGTGTTCTGTGAATTCATCTCACAGAGTTACATCTTTCCCTTCAAGAAGCTTTTCGCTAAGGCTGTTCTTGTGTAATTGGCAAAGGGATATTTGGAAGCTCATAGAGACCTATGGTGAAAAAGGAAATATCTTCCGTTCAAAACTGGAAAGAAGCTTTCTGAGACACTGCTCTGTGTTCTGTGAATTCATCTCACAGAGTTACATCTTTCCCTTCAAGAAGCCTTTCGCTAAGGCTGTTCTTGTGGAATTGGCAAAGGGATATTTGGAAGCCCATAGACGGCTATGGAGAAAAAGGAAATATCTTCCGTTCAAAACTGGAAAGAAGCTTTCTGAGAAACTGTTCTGTGTTCTGTGAATTCATCTCACAGAGTTACATCTTTCCCTTCAAGAAGCCTTTCGCTAAGGCTGTTCTTGTGGAATTGGCAAAGGGATATTTGGAAGCCCATAGAGGCCTATGGTGAAAAAGGAAATATCTTCCGTTCAAAACTGGAAAGAAGCTTTCTGAGAAACTGCTCTGTGTTCTGTGAATTCATCTCACAGAGTTACATGTTTCCCTTCAAGTAGCCTTTCGCTAAGGCTGTTCTTGTGGAATTGGCAAAGGGATATTTGGAAGCCCATAGAGGGCTATGGTGAAAAAGGAAATATCTTCCGTTCAAAACTGGAAAGAAGCTTTCTGAGAAACTGCTCTGTGTTCTGTGAATTCATCTCACAGAGTTACATCTTTCCCTTCAAGAAGCCTTTCGCTAAGGCTGTTCTTGTGGAATTGGCAAAGGGATATTTGGAAGCCCTTAGACGGCTATGGTGAAAAAGGAAATATCTTCCGTTCAAAACTGGAAAGAAGCTTTCTGAGAAACTGCTCTGTGTTCTGTGAATTCATCTCACAGAGTTACATCTTTCCCTTCAAGAAGCCTTTCGCTAAGGCTGTTCTTGTGGAATTGGCAAAGCGATATTTGGAAGCCCATAGAGGGCTATGGTGAAAAAGGAAATATCTTCCGTTCAAAACTGGAAAGAAGCTTTCTGAGAAACTGCTCTGTGTTCTGTTAATTCATCTCACGGAGTTACATCTTTCCCTTAAAGAAGCCTTTCGCTAAGGCTGTTCTTGTGGAATTGGCAAAGGGATATTTGGAAGCCCATAGAGGGCTATGGTGAAAAAGGAAATATCTTCCGTTCAAAACTGGAAAGAAGCTTTCTGAGAAACAGCCCTGTGTTCTGTGAATTCATCTCACAGAGTTACATCTTTCCCTTCAAGAAGCCTTTCGCTAAGGCTGTTCTTGTGGAATTGGCAAAGGGATATTTGGAAGCCCATAGAGGGCTATGGTGAAAAAGGAAATATCTTCCGTTCAAAACTGGAAAGAAGCTTTCTGAGAAACTGCTCTGTGTTCTGTGAATTCATCTCACAGAGTTACATCTTTCCCTTCAAGAAGGCTTTCGCTAAGGCTGTTCTTGTGGAATTGGCAAAGGGATATGAGGAAGCCCATAGAGGGCTATGGTGAAAAAGGAAATATCTTCCGTTCAAAACTGGAAAGAAGCTTTCTGAGAAACTGCTCTGTGTTCTGTGAATTCATCTCACAGAGTTACATCTTTCCCTTCAAGAAGCCTTTCGCTAAGGCTGTTCTTGTGGAATTGGCAAAGGGATATTTGGAAGCCCATAGAGGGCTATGGTGAAAAAGGAAATATCTTCCGTTCAAAACTGGAAAGAAGCTTTCTGAGAAACTGCTCTCTGTTCTGTGAATTCATCTCACAGAGTTACATCTTTCCCTTCAAGAAGCCTTTCGCTAAGGCTGTTCTTGTGCAATTGGCAAAGGGATATTTGGAAGCCCATAGAGGGCTATGGTGAAAAAGGAAATATCTTCCGTTCAAAACTGGAAAGAAGCTTTCTGAGAAACAGCCCTGTGTTCTGTGAATTCATCTCACAGAGTTACATCTTTCAATTCAAGAAGCCTTTCGCTAAGGCTGTTCTTGTGGAATTGGCAAAGGGATATTTGGAAGCCCTTAGACGGCTATGGTGAAAAAGGAAATATCTTCCGTTCAAAACTGGAAAGAAGCTTTCTGAGAAACTGCTCTGTGTTCTGTGAATTCATCTCACAGAGATACATCTTTCCCTTCAAGAAGCCTTTCGCTAAGGCTGTTCTTGTGGAATTGGCAAAGGGATATTTGGAAGCCCATAGAGGCCTATGGTGAAAAAGGAAATATCTTCCGTTCAATATGGAAAAAAGCTTTCTGTGACACTGCTCTGTGTTCTGTGAATTCATCTCACAGAGTTACATCTTTCCCTTCAAGAAGCCTTTCGCTAAGGCTGTTCTTGTGGAATTGGCAAAGGGATATTTGGAAGCCCATAGAGGGCTATGGTGAAAAAGGAAATATCTTCCGTTCAAAACTGGAAAGAAGCTTTCTGAGAAACTGCTCTGTGTTCTGTGAATTCATCTCACAGAGTTACATCTTTCCCTTCAAGAAGCCTTTCGCTAAGGCTGTTCTTGTGGAATTGGCAACGCGATATTTGGAAGCCCATAGAGGGCTAGGGTGAAAAAGGAAATATCTTCCGTTCAAAACTGGAAAGAAGCTTTCTGAGAAACAGCTCTGTGTTCTGTGAATTCATCTCACAGAGTTACATCTTTCCCTTCAAGAAGCCTTTCGCTAAGGCTGTTCTTGTGAAATTGGCAAAGGGATATTTGGAAGCCCTTAGACGGCTATGGTGAAAAAGGAAATATCTTCCGTTCAAAACTGGAAAGAAGCTTTCTGAGAAACTGCTCTGTGTTCTGTGAATTCATCTCACAGAGTTACATCTTTCCCTTCAAGAAGCCTTTCGCTAAGGCTGTTCTTGTGGAATTGGCAAAGGGATATTTGGAAGCCCATAGAGGCCTATGGTGAAAAAGGAAATATCTTCCGTTCAAAACTGGAAAGAAGCGTTCTGTGACACTGCTCTGTGTTCTGTGAATTCATCTCACAGAGTTACATCTTTCCCTTCAAGAAGCCTTTCGCTAAGGCTGTTCTTGTGGAATTGGCAAAGGGATATTTGGAAGCCCATAGAGGCCTATGGTGAAAAAGGAAATATCTTCCGTTCAATATGGAAAGAAGCTTTCTGTGACACTGCTCTGTGTTCTGTGAATTCATCTCACAGAGTTACATCTTTCCCTTCAAGAAGCCTTTCGCTAAGGCTGTTCTTGTGGAATTGGCAAAGGGATATTTGGAAGCCCATAGAGGGCTATGGTGAAAAAGGAAATATCTTCCGTTCAAAACTGGAAAGAAGCTTTCTGAGAAACTGCTCTGCGTTCTGTGAATTCATCTCACGGAGTTACATCTTTCCCTTCTAGAAGCCTTTCGCTAAGGCTGTTCTTGTGGAATTGGCAAAGGGATATTTGGAAGCCCATAGAGGGCTATGGTGAAAAAGGAAATATCTTCCGTTCAAAACTGGAAAGAAGCTTTCTGAGAAACTGCTCTGTGTTCTGTGAATTCATCTCACAGAGTTACATCTTTCCCTTCAAGAAGCCTTTCGCTAAGGCTGTTCTTGTGGAATTGGCAAAGGGATATTTGGAAGCCCTTAGACGGCTATGGTGAAAAAGGAAATATCTTCCGTTCAAAACTGGAAAGAAGCTTTCTGAGAAACTGCTCTGTGTTCTGTGAATTCATCTCACAGAGTTACATCTTTCCCTTCAAGAAGCCTTTCGCTAAGGCTGTTCTTGTGGAATTGGCAAAGGGATATTTGGAAGCCCATAGAGGGCTATGGTGAAAAAGGAAATATCTTCCGTTCAAAACTGGAAAGAAGCTTTCTGAGAAACTGCTCTGTGTTCTGTGAATTCATCTCACAGAGTTACATCTTTCGTTCAAGAAGCCTTTCGCTAAGGCTGTTCTTGTGGAATTGGGAAAGGGATATTTGGAAGCCCATAGAGGGCTATGGTGAAAAAGGAAATATCTTCCGTTCAAAACTGGAAAGAAGCTTTCTGAGAAACTGCTCTGTGTTCTGTGAATTCATCTCACAGAGTTACATCTTTCCCTTCAAGAAGCCTTTCGCTAAGGCTGTTCTTGTGGAATTGGCAAAGCGATATTTGGAAGCCCTACAGGGCTATGGTGAAAAAGGAAATATCTTCCGTTCAAAACTGGAAAGAAGCTTTCGGAGAAACACCTCTGTGTTCTGTTAATTCATCTCACAGAGTTACATCTTTCCCTTCAAGAAGCCTTTCGCTAAGGCTGTTCTTGTGAAATTGGCAAAGGGATATTTGGAAGCCCTTAGACGGCTATGGTGAAAAAGGAAATATCTTCCGTTCAAAACTGGAAAGAAGCTTTCTGTGACACTGCTCAGTGTTCTGTGAATTCATCTCACAGAGATACATCTTTCCCTTCAAGAAGCCTTTCGCCAAGGCTGTTCTTGTGGAATTGGCAAAGGGATATTTGGAAGCCCATAGAGGGCTATGGTGAAAAAGGAAATATCTTCCCTTCAAAACTGGAAAGAAGCTTTCTGAGAAACTGCTCTGTGTTCTGTTAATTCATCTCACGGAGTTACATCTTTCCCTTCAAGAAGCCTTTCGCTAAGGCTGTTCTTGTGGAATTGGCAAAGGGATATTTGGAAGCCCATAGAGGGCTATGGTGAAAAAGGAAATATCTTCCGTTCAAAACTGGAAAGAAGCTTTCTGAGAAACTGCACTGTGTTCTGTGAATTCATCTCACAGAGTTACATCTTTCCCTTCAAGAAGCTTTTCGCTAAGGCTGTTCTTGTGGAATTGGCAAAGGGATATTTGGAAGCTCATAGAGGCCTATGGTGAAAAAGGAAATATCTTCCGTTCAAAACTGGAAAGAAGCTTTCTGAGACACTGCTCTGTGTTCTTTGAATTCATCTCACAGAGTTACATCTTTCCCTTCAAGAAGCCTTTCGCTAAGGCTGTTCTTGTGGAATTGGCAAAGGGATATTTGGAAGCCCTTAGAGGGCTATGGTGAAAAAGGAAATATCTTCCGTTCAAAACTGGAAAGAAGCTTTCTGAGAAACTGCTCTGTGTTCTGTTAATTCATCTCACAGAGTTACATCTTTCCCTTCAAGAAGCCTTTCGCTAAGGCTGTTCTTGTGGAATTGGCAAAGGGATATTTGGAAGCCCATAGACGGCTATGGAGAAAAAGGAAATATCTTCCGTTCAAAACTGGAAAGAAGCTTTCTGAGAAACTGCTCTGTGTTCTGTGAATTCATCTCACAGAGTTACATCTTTCCCTTCAAGAAGCCTTTCGCTAAGGCTGTTCTTGTGGAATTGGCAAAGGGATATTTGGAAGCCCATAGAGGCCTATGGTGAAAAAGGAAATATCTTCCGTTCAAAACTGGAAAGAAGCTTTCTGAGAAACTGCTCTGTGTTCTGTGAATTCATCTCACAGAGTTACATCTTTCCCTTCAAGAAGACTTTCGCTAAGGCTGTTCTTGTGGAATTGGCAAAGGGATATTTGGAAGCCCATAGAGGGCTATGGTGAAAAAGGAAATATCTTCCGTTCAAAACTGGAAAGAAGCTTTCTGAGAAACTGCTCTGTGTTCTGTGAATTCATCTCACAGAGTTACATCTTTCCCTTCAAGAAGCCTTTCGCTAAGGTTGTTCTTGTATAATTGGCAAAGGGATATTTGGAAGCCCATAGAAGGCTATGGTGAAAAAGGAAATATCTTCCGTTCAAAACTGGAAAGAAGCTTTCTGAGAAACTGCTCTGTGTTCTGTGAATTCATCTCACAGAGTTACATCTTTCCCTTCAAGAAGCCTTTCGCTAAGGCTGTTCTTGTGGATTTGGCAAAGGGATATTTGGAAGCCCATAGAGGGCTATGGTGAAAAAGGAAATATCTTCCGTTCAAAACTGGAAAGAAGCTTTCTGAGAAACTGCTCTGTGTTCTGTTAATTCATCTCACGGAGTTACATCTTTCCCTTCAAGAAGCCTTTCGCTAAGGCTGTTCTTGTGGAATTGGCAAAGGGATATTTGGAAGCCCATAGAGGGCTATTGTGAAAAAGGAAATATCTTCCGTTCAAAACTGGAAAGAAACTTTCTGAGAAACTGCTCTGTGTTCTGTTAATTCATCTCACAGAGTTACATCTTTCCCTTCAAGAAGCCTTTCGCTAAGACTGCTCTTGTGGAATTGGCAAAGGGATATTTGGAAGGCCATAGAGGCCTATGGTGAAAAAGGAAATATCTTCCGTTCAAAACTGGAAAGAAGCTCTCTGAGAAACTGCTCTGGGTTCTGTGAATTCATCTCACAGAGTTACATCTTTCCCTTCAAGAAGCCTTTTGCTAAGGCTGGTCTTGTGGAATTGGCAAAGGGATATTTGGAAGCCCATAGAGGGCTATGGTGAAAAAGGAAATATCTTCCGTTCATAACTGGAAAGAAGCTTTCTGAGAAACTGCTCTGTGTTCTGTTAATTCATCTCACAGAGTTACATCTTTCCCTTCAAGAAGCCTTTCGCTAAGGCTGTTCTTGTGGAATTGGCAAAGGGATATTTGGAAGCCCATAGAGGGCTATGGTGAAAAAGGAAATATCTTCCGTTCAAAACTGGAAAGAAGCTTTCTGAGAAACTGCTCTGTGTTCTCTGAATTCATCTCACAGAGTTACATCTTTCCCTTCAAGAAGCCTTTCGCTAAGGCTGTTCTTGTGGAATTGGCAAAGGGATATGAGGAAGCCCATAGAGGGCTATGGTGAAAAAGGAAATATCTTCCGTTCAAAACTGGAAAGAAGCTTTCTGAGAAACTGCTCTGTGTTCTGTGAATTCATCTCACAGAGTTACATCTTTCCCTTCAAGAAGCCTTTCGCTAAGGCTGTTCTTGTGGAATTGGCAGAGGGATATTTGGAAGCCCATAGAGGGCTATGGTGAAAAAGGAAATATCTTCCGTTCAAAACTGGAAAGAAGCTTTCTGAGAAACTGCTCTGTGTTCTGTGAATTCATCTCACAGAGTTACATCTTTCCCTTCAAGAAGCCTTTCGCTAAGGCTGTTCTTGTGGAATTGGCAAAGGGATATTTGGAAGCCCATAGAGGGCTATGGTGAAAAAGGAAATATCTTCCGTTCAAAACTGGAAAGAAGCTTTCTGAGAAACTGCTCTGTGTTCTGTGAATTCATCTCACAGAGTTACATCTTTCCCTTCAAGAAGCCTTTCGCTAAGGCTGTTCTTGTGGAATTGGCAAAGGGATATTTGGAAGCCCATAGAGGCCTATGGTGAAAAAGGAAATATCTTCCGTTCAATATGGAGAGAAGCTTTCTGTGACACTGCTCTGTGTTCTGTGAATTCATCTCACAGAGTTACATCTTTCCCTTCAAGAAGCCTTTCGCTAAGGCTGTTCTTGTGGAATTGGCAAAGGGATATTTGGAAGCCCATAGAGGGCTATGGTGAAAAAGGAAATATCTTCCGTTCAAAACTGGAAAGAAGCTTTCTGAGAAACTGCTCTGTGTTCTGTGAATTCATCTCACAGAGTTACATCTTTCCCTTCAAGAAGCCTTTCGCTAAGGCTGTTCTTGTGGAATTGGCAAAGGGATATTTGGAAGCCCATAGAGGGCTATGGTGAAAAAGGAAATATCTTCCGTTCAAAACTGGAAAGAAGCTTTCTGAGAAACTGCTCTGTGTTCTGTTAATTCATCTCACGGAGTTACATCTTTCCCTTCAAGAAGCCTTTCGCTAAGGCTGTTCTTGTGGAATTGGCAAAGGGATATTTGGAAGCCCATAGAGGGCTATGTTGAAAAAGGAAATATCTTCCGTTCAAAACTGGAAAGAAGCTTTCTGAGAAACTGCTCTGTGTTCTGTGAATTCATCTCACAGAGTTACATCTTTCCCTTCAAGAAGCCTTTCGCTAAGGCTGTTCTTGTGGAATTGGCAAAGGGATATTTGGAAGCCCATAGAGGCCTATGGTGAAAAAGGAAATATCTTCCGTTCAAAACTGGAAAGAAGCTTTCTGAGAAACTGCTCTGTGTTCTGTGAATTCATCTCACAGAGTTACATCTTTCCCTTCAAGAAGCCTTTCGCTAAGGCTGTTCTTGTGGAATTGGCAAAGGGATATTGGGAAGCCCATAGAGGCCTATGGTGAAAAAGGAAATATCTTCCGTTCAAAACTGGAAAGAAGCTTTCTGAGAAACTGCTCTGTGTTCTGTGAATTCATCTCACAGAGTTACATCTTTCCCTTCAAGAAGCTTTTCGCTAAGGCTGTTCTTGTGGAATTGGCAAAGGGATATTTGGAAGCTCATAGAGGCCTATGGTGAAAAAGGAAATATCTTCCGTTCAAAACTGGAAAGAAGCTTTCTGAGACACTGCTCTGTGTTCTTTGAATTCATCTCACAGAGTTACATCTTTCCCTTCAAGAAGCCTTTCGCTAAGGCTGTTCTTGTGGAATTGGCAAAGGGATATTTGGAAGCCCTTAGAGGGCTATGGTGAAAAAGGAAATATCTTCCGTTCAAAACTGGAAAGAAGCTTTCTGAGAAACTGCTCTGTGTTCTGTTAATTCATCTCACAGAGTTACATCTTTCCCTTCAAGAAGCCTTTCGCTAAGGCTGTTCTTGTGGAATTGGCAAAGGGATATTTGGAAGCCCATAGACGGCTATGGAGAAAAAGGAAATATCTTCCGTTCAAAAGTGGAAAGAAGCTTTCTGAGAAACTGCTCTGTGTTCTGTGAATTCATCTCACAGAGTTACATCTTTCCCTTCAAGAAGGCTTTCGCTAAGGCTGTTCTTGTGGAATTGGCAAAGGGATATTTGGAAGCCCACAGAGGCCTATGGTGAAAAAGGAAATATCTTCCGTTCAAAACTGGAAAGAAGCTTTCTGAGAAACTGCTCTGTGTTCTGTGAATTCATCTCACAGAGTTACATCTTTCCCTTCAAGAAGCCTTTCGCTAAGGCTGTTCTTGTGGAATTGGCAAAGGGATATTTGGAAGCCCATAGAGGGCTATGGTGAAAAAGGAAATATCTTCCGTTCAAAACTGGAAAGAAGCTTTCTGAGAAACAGCTCTGTGTTCTGTGAATTCATCTCACAGAGTTACATCTTTCCCTTCAAGAAGCCTTTCGCTAAGGTTGTTCTTGTATAATTGGCAAAGGGATATTTGGAAGCCCATAGAAGGCTATGGTGAAAAAGGAATATCTTCCGTTCAAAACTGGAAAGAAGCTTTCTGAAAAACTGCTCTGTGTTCTGTGAATTCATCTCACAGAGTTACATCTTTCCCTTCAAGAAGCCTTTCGCTAAGGCTGTTCTTGTGGATTTGGCAAAGGGATATTTGGAAGCCCATAGAGGGCTATGGTGAAAAAGGAAATATCTTCCGTTCAAAACTGGAAAGAAGCTTTCTGAGAAACTGCTCTGTGTTCTGTTAATTCATCTCACGGAGTTACATCTTTCCCTTCAAGAAGCCTTTCGCTAAGGCTGTTCTTGTGGAATTGGCAAAGGGATATTTGGAAGCCCATAGAGGGCTATGGTGAAAAAGGAAATATCTTCCGTTCAAAACTGGAAAGAAACTTTCTGAGAAACTGCTCTGTGTTCTGTTAATTCATCTCACAGGGTTACATCTTTCCCTTCAAGAAGCCTTTCGCTAAGGCTGCTCTTGTGGAATTGGCAAAGGGATATTTGGAAGGCCATAGAGGCCTATGGTGAAAAAGGAAATATCTTCCGTTCAAAACTGGAAAGAAGCTTTCTGAGAAACTGCTCTGTGTTCTGTGAATTCATCTCACAGAGTTACATCTTTCCCTTCAAGAAGCCTTTTGCTAAGGCTGGTCTTGTGGAATTGGCAAAGGGATATTTGGAAGCCCATAGAGGGCTATGGTGAAAAAGGAAATATCTTCCGTTCAAAACTGGAAAGAAGCTTTCTGAGAAACTGCTCTGTGTTCTGTTAATTCATCTCACAGAGTTACATCTTTCCCTTCAAGAAGCCTTTCGCTAAGGCTGTTCTTGTGGAATTGGCAAAGGGATATTTGGAAGCCCATAGAGGGCTATGGTGAAAAAGGAAATATCTTCCGTTCAAAACTGGAAAGAAGCTTTCTGAGAAACTGCTCTGTGTTCTGTGAATTCATCTCACAGAGTTACATCTTTCCCTTCAAGAAGCCTTTCGAAAGGCTGTTCTTGTGGAATTGGCAAAGGGATATGAGGAAGCCCATAGAGGGCTATGGTGAAAAAGGAAATATCTTCCGTTCAAAACTGGAAAGAAGCTTTCTGAGAAACTGCTCTGTGTTCTGTGAATTCATCTCACAGAGTTACATCTTTCCCTTCAAGAAGCCTTTCGCTAAGGCTGTTCTTGTGGAATTGGCAGAGGGATATTTGGAAGCTCATAGAGGCCTATGGTGAAAAAGGAAATATCTTCCGTTCAAAACTGGAAAGAAGCTTTCTGAGAAACTGCTCTGTGTTCTGTGAATTCATCTCACAGAGTTACATCTTTCCCTTCAAGAAGCCTTTCGCTAAGGCTGTTCTTGTGGAATTGGCAAAGGGATATTTGTAAGCCCATAGAGGGCTATGGTGAAAAAGGAAATATCTTCCGTTCAAAACTGGAAAGAAGCTTTCTGAGAAACTTCTCTGTGTTCTGCGAATTCATCTCACAGAGTTACATCTTTCCCTTCAAGAAGCCTTTCGCTAAGGCTGTTCTTGTGGAATTGGCAAAGCGATATTTGGAAGCCCATAGAGGGCTATGGTGAAAAAGGAAATATCTTCCGTTCAAAACTGGAAAGAAGCTTTCTGAGAAACAGCTCTGTGTTCTGTGAATTCATCTCACAGAGTTACATCTTTCCCTTCAAGAAGCCTTTCGCTAAGGCTGTTCTTGTGGAATTGGCAAAGGGATATTTGGAAGCCCTTAGACGGCTATGGTGAAAAAGGAAATATCTTCCGTTCAAAACTGGAAAGAAGCTTTCTGAGAAACTGCTCTGTGTTCTGTGAATTCATCTCACAGAGTTACATCTTTCCCTTCAAGAAGCCTTTCGCTAAGGCTGTTCTTGTGGAATTGGCAAAGGGATATTTGGAAGCCCATAGAGGCCTATGGTGAAAAAGGAAATATCTTCCGTTCAATATGGAAAGAAGCTTTCTGTGACACTGCTCTGTGTTCTGTGAATTCATCTCACAGAGTTACATCTTTCCCTTCAAGAAGCCTTTCGCTAAGGCTGTTCTTGTGGAATTGGCAAAGGGATATTTGGAAGCCCATAGAGGGCTATGGTGAAAAAGGAAATATCTTCCGTTCAAAACTGGAAAGAAGCTTTCTGAGAAACTGCTCTGTGTTCTGTTAATTCATCTCACATAGTTACATCTTTCCCTTCAAGAAGCCTTTCGCTAAGGCTGTTCTTGTGGAATTGGCAAAGGGATATTTGGAAGCCCATAGAGGGCTATGGTGAAAAAGGAAATATCTTCCGTTCAAAACTGGAAAGAAGCTTTCTGAGAAACTGCTCTGTGTTCTGTTAATTCATCTCACGGAGTTACATCTTTCCCTTCAAGAAGCCTTTCGCTAAGGCTGTTCTTGTGGAATTGGCAAAGGGATATTTGGAAGCCCATAGAGGGCTATGTTGAAAAAGGAAATATCTTCCGTTCAAAACTGGAAAGAAGCTTTCTGAGAAACTGCTCTGTGTTCTGTGAATTCATCTCACAGAGTTACATCTTTCCCTTCAAGAAGGCTTTCGCTAAGGCTGTTCTTGTGGAATTGGCAAAGGGATATTTGGAAGCCCACAGAGGCCTATGGTGAAAAAGGAAATATCTTCCGTTCAAAACTGGAAAGAAGCTTTCTGAGAAACTGCTCTGTGTTCTGTGAATTCATCTCACAGAGTTACATCTTTCCCTTCAAGAAGCCTTTCGCTAAGGCTGTTCTTGTGGAATTGGCAAAGGGATATTTGGAAGCCCATAGAGGGCTATGGTGAAAAAGGAAATATCTTCCGTTCAAAACTGGAAAGAAGCTTTCTGAGAAACAGCTCTGTGTTCTGTGAATTCATCTCACAGAGTTACATCTTTCCCTTCAAGAAGCCTTTCGCTAAGGTTGTTCTTGTATAATTGGCAAAGGGATATTTGGAAGCCCATAGAAGGCTATGGTGAAAAAGGAATATCTTCCGTTCAAAACTGGAAAGAAGCTTTCTGAAAAACTGCTCTGTGTTCTGTGAATTCATCTCACAGAGTTACATCTTTCCCTTCAAGAAGCCTTTCGCTAAGGCTGTTCTTGTGGATTTGGCAAAGGGATATTTGGAAGCCCATAGAGGGCTATGGTGAAAAAGGAAATATCTTCCGTTCAAAACTGGAAAGAAGCTTTCTGAGAAACTGCTCTGTGTTCTGTTAATTCATCTCACGGAGTTACATCTTTCCCTTCAAGAAGCCTTTCGCTAAGGCTGTTCTTGTGGAATTGGCAAAGGGATATTTGGAAGCCCATAGAGGGCTATGGTGAAAAAGGAAATATCTTCCGTTCAAAACTGGAAAGAAACTTTCTGAGAAACTGCTCTGTGTTCTGTTAATTCATCTCACAGGGTTACATCTTTCCCTTCAAGAAGCCTTTCGCTAAGGCTGCTCTTGTGGAATTGGCAAAGGGATATTTGGAAGGCCATAGAGGCCTATGGTGAAAAAGGAAATATCTTCCGTTCAAAACTGGAAAGAAGCTTTCTGAGAAACTTCTCTGTGTTCTGCGAATTCATCTCACAGAGTTACATCTTTCCCTTCAAGAAGCCTTTCGCTAAGGCTGTTCTTGTGGAATTGGCAAAGCGATATTTGGAAGCCCATAGAGGGCTATGGTGAAAAAGGAAATATCTTCCGTTCAAAACTGGAAAGAAGCTTTCTGAGAAACAGCTCTGTGTTCTGTGAATTCATCTCACAGAGTTACATCTTTCCCTTCAAGAAGCCTTTCGCTAAGGCTGTTCTTGTGGAATTGGCAAAGGGATATTTGGAAGCCCTTAGACGGCTATGGTGAAAAAGGAAATATCTTCCGTTCAAAACTGGAAAGAAGCTTTCTGAGAAACTGCTCTGTGTTCTGTGAATTCATCTCACAGAGTTACATCTTTCCCTTCAAGAAGCCTTTCGCTAAGGCTGTTCTTGTGGAATTGGCAAAGGGATATTTGGAAGCCCATAGAGGCCTATGGTGAAAAAGGAAATATCTTCCGTTCAATATGGAAAGAAGCTTTCTGTGACACTGCTCTGTGTTCTGTGAATTCATCTCACAGAGTTACATCTTTCCCTTCAAGAAGCCTTTCGCTAAGGCTGTTCTTGTGGAATTGGCAAAGGGATATTTGGAAGCCCATAGAGGGCTATGGTGAAAAAGGAAATATCTTCCGTTCAAAACTGGAAAGAAGCTTTCTGAGAAACTGCTCTGTGTTCTGTTAATTCATCTCACATAGTTACATCTTTCCCTTCAAGAAGCCTTTCGCTAAGGCTGTTCTTGTGGAATTGGCAAAGGGATATTTGGAAGCCCATAGAGGGCTATGGTGAAAAAGGAAATATCTTCCGTTCAAAACTGGAAAGAAGCTTTCTGAGAAACTGCTCTGTGTTCTGTTAATTCATCTCACGGAGTTACATCTTTCCCTTCAAGAAGCCTTTCGCTAAGGCTGTTCTTGTGGAATTGGCAAAGGGATATTTGGAAGCCCATAGAGGGCTATGTTGAAAAAGGAAATATCTTCCGTTCAAAACTGGAAAGAAGCTTTCTGAGAAACTGCTCTGTGTTCTGTGAATTCATCTCACAGAGTTACATCTTTCCCTTCAAGAAGCCTTTCGCTAAGGCTGTTCTTGTGGAATTGGCAAAGGGATATTTGGAAGCCCATAGAGGCCTATGGTGAAAAAGGAAATATCTTCCGTTCAAAACTGGAAAGAAGCTTTCTAAGAAACTGCTCTGTGTTCTGTGAATTCATCTCACAGAGTTACATCTTTCCCTTCAAGAAGCCTTTCGCTAAGGCTGTTCTTGTGGAATTGGCAAAGGGATATTTGGAAGCCCATAGAGGGCTACAGTGAAAAAGGAAATATCTTCCGTTCAAAACTGGAAAGAAGCTTTCTGAGAAACTGCTCTGTGTTCTGTTAATTCATCTCACAGAGTTACATCTTTCCCTTCAAGAAGCCTTTCGCTAAGGCTGTTCTTGTGGAATTGGCAAAGGGATATTTGGAAGTCCATAGACGGCTATGTTGAAAAAGGAAATATCTTCCGTTCAAAACTGGAAAGAAGCTTTCTGAGAAACTGCTCTGTGTTCTGTGAATTCATCTCACAGAGTTACATCTTTCCCTTCAAGAAGCCTTTCGCTAAGGCTGTTCTTGTGGAATAGGCAAAGGGATATTTGGAAGCCCTTAGACGGCTATGGTGAAAAAGTAAATATCTTCCGTTCAAAACTGGAAAGAAGCTTTCTGAGAAACTGCTCTGTGTTCTGTGAATTCATCTCACAGAGTTACATCTTTCCCTTCAAGAAGCCTTTCGCTAAGGCTGTTCTTGTGGAATTGGCAAAGGGATATTTGGAAGCCCATAGAGGCCTATGGTGAAAAAGGAAATATCTTCCGTTCAAAACTGGAAAGAAGCTTTCTGAGAAACTGCTCTGTGTTCTGTGAATTCATCTCACAGAGTTACATCTTTCCCTTCAAGAAGCCTTTCGCTACGGCTGTTCTTGTGGAATTGGCAAAGGGATATTTGGAAGCCCATAGAGGGCTATGGTGAAAAAGGAAATATTTTCCGTTCAAAACTGGAAAGAAGCTTTCTGAGAAACTGCTCTGTGTTCTGTGAATTCATCTCACAGAGTTACATCTTTCCCTTCAAGAAGCCTTTCGCTAAGGCTGTTCTTGTGGAATTGGCAAAGGGATATTTGGAAGCCCTTAGACGGCTATGGTGAAAAAGGAAATATCTTCCGTTCAAAACTGGAAAGAAGCTTTCTGAGAAACTGCTCTGTGTTCTGTGAATTCATCTCACAGAGTTACATCTTTCCCTTCAAGAAGCCTTTCGCTAAGGCTGTTCTTGTGGAATTGGCAAAGGGATATTTGGAAGCCCATAGAGGCCTATGGTGAAAAAGGAAATATCTTCCGTTCAAAACTGGAAAGAAGCTTTCTGAGAAACTGCTCTGTGTTCTGTGAATTCATCTCACAGAGTTACATCTTTCCCTTCAAGAACCCTTTCGCTCAGGCTGTTCTTGTGGAATTGGCAAAGCGATATTTGGAAGCCCATAGAGGGCTATGGTGAAAAAGGAAATATCTTCCGTTCAAAACTGGAAAGAAACTTTCTGAGAAACTGCTCTGTGTTCTGTTAATTCATCTCACAGAGTTACATCTTTCCCTTCAAGAAGCCTTTCGATAAGGCTGCTCTTGTGGAATTGGCAAAGGGATATTTGGAAGCCCATAGAGGCCTATGGTGAAAAAGGAAATATCTTCCGTTCAAAACTGGAAAGAAGCTTTCTGAGAAACTGCTGTGTGTTCTGTGAATTCATCTCACAGAGTTACATCTTTCCCTTCAAGAAGCCTTTCGCTAAGGCTGCTGTTGTGGAATTGGCAAAGGGATACTTGGAAGCCCATAGAGGCCTATGGTGAAAAAGGAAATATCTTCCGTTCAAAACTGGAAAGAAGCTTTCTGAGAAACTGCTCTGTGTTCTGATAATTCATCTCACAGAGTTACATCTTTCCCTTCAAGAAACCTTTTGCTAAGGCTGGTCTTGTGGAATTGGCAAAGGGATATTTGAAGCCCATAGAGGGCTATGGTGAAAAAGGAAATATCTTCCGTTCAAAACTGGAAAGAAGCTTTCTGAGAAACTGCTCTGTGTTCTGCTAATTCATCTCACAGAGTTACATCTTTCCCTTCAAGAAGCCTTTCGCTAAGGCTGTTCTTGTGGAATTGGCAAAGGGATATTTGGAAGCCCATAGAGGGCTATGGTGAAAAAGGAAATATCTTCCGTTCAAAACTGGAAAGAAGCTTTCGGAGAAACTGCTCTGTGTTCTGTGAATTCATCTCACAGAGTTACATCTTTCCCTTCAAGAAGGCTTTCGCTAAGGCTGTTCTTGTGGAATTGGCAAAGGGATATGAGGAAGCCCATAGAGGGCTACGGTGAAAAAGGAAATATCTTCCGTTCAAAACTGGAAAGAAGCTTTCTGAGAAACTGCTCTGTGTTCTGTGAATTCATCTCACAGAGTTACATCTTTCCCTTCAAGAAGCCTTTCGCTAAGGCTGTTCTTGTGGAATTGGCAAAGGGATATTTGGAAGCCCATAGAGGCCTATGGTGAAAAAGGAAATATCTTCCGTTCAAAACTGGAAAGAAGCTTTCTGAGAAACTGCTCTGTGTTCTGTGAATTCATCTCACAGAGTTACATCTTTCCCTTCAAGAAGCCTTTCGCTAAGGCTGTTCTTGTGGAATTGGCAAAGGGATATTTGGAAGCCCATAGAGGGCTATGGTGAAAAAGGAAATATCTTCCGTTCAAAACTGGAAAGAAGCTTTCTGAGAAACTGCTCTGTGTTCTGTCAATTCATCTCACAGAGTTACATCTTTCCCTTCAAGAAGCCTTTCGCTAAGGTTGTTCTTGTATAATTGGCAAAGGGATATTTGGAAGCCCATAGAGGGCTATGTTGAAAAAGGAAACATCTTCCGTTCAAAACTGGAAAGAAGCTTTCTGAGAAACTGCTCTGTGTTCTGTGAATTCATCTCACAGCGTTACATCTTTCCCTTCAAGAAGCCTTTCGCTAAGGTTGTTCTTGTGGAATTGGCAAAGGGATATTTGGAAGCCCATATAGGGCTAGGGTGAAAAAGGAAATATCTTCCGTTCAAAACTGGAAAGAAGCTTTCTGAGAAACTGCTCTGTGTTCTGTTAATTCATCTCACAGAGTTACATCTTTCCCTTCAAGAAGCCTTTCGATAAGGCTGCTCTTGTGGAATTGGCAAAGGGATATTTGGAAGCCCATAGAGGCCTATGGTGAAAAAGGAAATATCTTCCGTTCAAAACTGGAAAGAAGCTTTCTGAGAAACTGCTGTGTGTTCTGTGAATTCATCTCACAGAGTTACATCTTTCCCTTCAAGAAGCCTTTCGCTAAGGCTGCTGTTGTGGAATTGGCAAAGGGATATTTGGAAGCCCATAGAGGCCTATGGTGAAAAAGGAAATATCTTCCGTTCAAAACTGGAAAGAAGCTTTCTGAGAAACTGCTCTGTGTTCTGTTAATTCATCTCACAGAGTTACATCTTTCCCTTCAAGAAGCCTTTTGCTAAGGCTGGTCTTGTGGAATTGGCAAAGGGATATTTGAAGCCCATAGAGGGCTATGGTGAAAAAGGAAATATCTTCCGTTCAAAACTGGAAAGAAGCTTTCTGAGAAACTGCTCTGTGTTCTGCTAATTCATCTCACAGAGTTACATCTTTCCCTTCAAGAAGCCTTTCGCTAAGGCTGTTCTTGTGGAATTGGCAAAGGGATATTTGGAAGCCCATAGAGGGCTATGGTGAAAAAGGAAATATCTTCCGTTCAAAACTGGAAAGAAGCTTTCGGAGAAACTGCTCTGTGTTCTGTGAATTCATCTCACAGAGTTACATCTTTCCCTTCAAGAAGGCTTTCGCTAAGGCTGTTCTTGTGGAATTGGCAAAGGGATATGAGGAAGCCCATAGAGGGCTACGGTGAAAAAGGAAATATCTTCCGTTCAAAACTGGAAAGAAGCTTTCTGAGAAACTGCTCTGTGTTCTGTGAATTCATCTCACAGAGTTACATCTTTCCCTTCAAGAAGCCTTTCGCTAAGGCTGTTCTTGTGGAATTGGCAAAGGGATATTTGGAAGACCATAGAGGCCTATGGTGAAAAAGGAAATATCTTCCGTTCAAAACTGGAAAGAAGCTTTCTGAGAAACTGCTCTGTGTTCTGTGAATTCATCTCACAGAGTTACATCTTTCCCTTCAAGAAGCCTTTCGCTAAGGCTGTTCTTGTGGAATTGGCAAAGGGATATTTGGAAGCCCATAGAGGCCTATGGTGAAAAAGGAAATATCTTCCGTTCAATATGTAAAGAAGCTTTCTGTGACACTGCTCTGTGTTCTGTGAATTCATCTCACAGAGTTACATCTTTCCCTTCAAGAAGCCTTTCGCTAAGGCTGTTCTTGTGGAATTGGCAAAGGGATATTTGGAAGCCCATAGAGGGCTATGGTGAAAAAGGAAATATCTTCCGTTCAAAACTGGAAAGAAGCTTTCTGAGAAACTGCTCTGTGTTCTGTGAATTCATCTCACGGAGTTACATCTTTCCCTTCAAGAAGTCTTTCGCTAAGGCTGTTCTTGTGGAATTGGCAAAGGGATATTTGGAAGCCCATAGAGGGCTATGTTGAAAAAGGAAATATCTTCCGTTCAAAACTGGAAAGAAGCTTTCTGAGAAAATGCTCTGTGTTCTGTGAATTCATCTCACAGAGTTACATCTTTCCCTTCAAGAAGCCTTTCGCTAAGGCTGTTCTTGTGGAATTGGCAAAGGGATATTTGGAAGCCCTGAGACGGCTATGGTGAAAAAGGAAATATCTTCCGTTCAAAACTGGAAAGAAGCTTTCTGAGAAACTGCTCTATGTTCTGTGAATTCATCTCACAGAGTTACATCTTTCCCTTCAAGAAGCCTTTCGCTAAGGCTGTTCTTGTGGAATTGGCAAAGGGATATTTGGAAGCCCATAGAGGGCTATGGTGAAAAAGGAAATATCTTCCGTTCAAAACTGGAAAGAAGCTTTCTGAGAAACTGCTCTGTGTTCTGTGAATTCATCTCACAGAGTTACATCTTTCCCTTCAAGAAGCCTTTCGCTAAGGCTGTTCTTGTGGAATTGGCAAAGGGATATTTGGAAGCCCATAGAGGGCTATGGTGAAAAAGGAAATATCTTCCGTTCAAAACTGGAAAGAAGCTTTCTGAGAAACTGCTCTGTGTTCTGTGAATTCATCTCACAGAGTTACATCTTTCCCTTCAAGAAGCCTTTCGCTAAGGCTGTTCTTGTGGAATTGGCAAAGGGATATTTGGAAGCCCATAGACGGCTATGTTGAAAAAGGAAATATCTTCCGTTCAAAACTGGAAAGAAGCTTTCTGAGAAACTGCTCTGTGTTCTGTGAATTCATCTCACAGAGTTACATCTTTCCCTTCAAGACGCCTTTCGCTAAGGCTGTTCTTGTGGAATTGGCAAAGCGATATTTGGAAGCCCATAGAGGGCTATGGTGAAAAAGGAAATATCTTCCGTTCAAAACTGGAAAGAAGCTTTCTGAGAAACAGCTCTGTGTTCTGTTAATTCATCTCACGGAGTTACATCTTTCCCTTCAAGACGCCTTTCGCTAAGGCTGTTCTTGTGGAATTGGCAAAGGGATATTTGGAAGCCCATAGAGGCCTACGGTGAAAAAGGAAATATCTTCCGTTCAAAACTGGAAAGAAGCTTTCTGAGAAACTGCTCTGTGTTCTGTGAATTCATCTCACAGAGTTACATCTTTCCCTTCAAGAAGCCTTTCGCTAAGGCTGTTCTTGTGGAATTGGGAAAGGGATATTTGGAAGCCCATAGAGGGCTATGGTGAAAAAGGAAATATCTTCCGTTCAAAACTGGAAAGAAGCTTTCTGAGAAACTGCTCTGTGTTCTGTGAATTCATCTCACAGAGTTACATCTTTCCCTTCAAGAAGCCTTTCGCTAAGGCTGTTCTTGTGGAATTGGCAAAGGGATATTTGGAAGCCCATAGACGGCTATGTTGAAAAAGGAAATATCTTCCGTTCAAAACTGGAAAGAAGCTTTCTGAGAAACTGCTCTGTGTTCTGTGAATTCATCTCACAGAGTTACATCTTTCCCTTCAAGAAGCCTTTCGCTAAGGCTGTTCTTGTGGAATTGGCAAAGGGATATTTGGAAGCCCTTAGACGGCTATGGTGAAAAAGGAAATATCTTCCGTTCAAAACTTTAAAGAAGCTTTCTGAGAAACTGCTCTGTGTTCTGTGAATTCATCTCACAGAGTTACATCTTTCCCTTCAAGAAGCCTTTCGCTAAGGCTGTTCTTGTGGAATTGGCAAAGCGATATTTGGAATCCCATAGAGGGCTATAGTGAAAAAGGAAATATCTTCCGTTCAAAACTGGAAAGAAGCTTTCTGAGAAACTGCTCTGTGTTCTGTGAATTCATCTCACAGAGTTACATCTTTCCCTTCAAGAAGCCTTTCGCTAAGGCTGTTCTTGTGGAATTGGCAAAGGGATATTTGGAAGCCCATAGAGGCCTATGGTGAAAAAGGAAATATCTTCCGTTCAAAACTGGAAAGAAGCTTTCTGAGAAACTGCTCTGTGTTCTGTGAATTCATCTCACGGAGTTACATCTTTCCCTTCAAGAAGCCTTTCGCTAAGGCTGTTCTTGTGGAATTGGCAAAGGGATATTTGGAAGCCCATAGAGGGCTATGGTGAAAAAGGAAATATCTTCCGTTCAAAACTGGAAAGAAACTTTCTGAGAAACTGCTCTGTGTTCTGTTAATTCATCTCACAGAGTTACATCTTTCCCTTCAAGAAGCCTTTCGCTAAGGCTGCTCTTGTGGAATTGGCAAAGGGATATTTGGAAGCCCATAGAGGCCTATGGTGAAAAAGGAAATATCTTCCGTTCAAAACTGGAAAGAAGCTTTCTGAGAAACTGCTCTGTGTTCTGTGAATTCATCTCACAGAGTTACATCTTTCCCTTCAAGAAGCCTTTCGCTAAGGCTGCTCTTGTGGAATTTGCAAAGGGATATTTGGAAGCCCATAGAGGCCTATGGTGAAAAAGGAAATATCTTCCGTTCAAAACTGGAAAGAAGCTTTCTGAGAAACTGCTCTGTGTTCTGTGAATTCATCTCACAGAGTTACATCTTTCCCTTCAAGAAGCCTTTTGCTAAGGCTGGTCTTGTGGAATTGGCAAAGGGATATTTGGAAGCCCATAGAGGGCTATTGTGAAAAAGGAAATATCTTCCGTTCAAAATTGGAAAGAAGCTTTCTGAGAAACTGCTCTGTGTTCTGCTAATTCATCTCACAGAGTTACATCTTTCCCTTCAAGAAGCCTTTCTCTAAGGCTGTTCTTGTGGAATTGGCAAAGGGATATTTGGAAGCCCATAAAGCGCTATGGTGAAAAAGGAAATGTCTTCCGTTCAAAACTGGAAAGAAGCTTTCTGAGAAACTGCTCTGTGTTCTGTTAATTCATCTCACAGAGTTACATCTTTCCCTTCAAGAAGCCTTTCGCTAAGGCTGTTCTTGTGGAGTTGGCAAAGCGATATTTGGAAGCCCATAGAGGGCTATGGTGAAAAAGGAAATATCTTCCGTTCAAAACTGGAAAGAAGCTTTCTGAGAAACTGGTCTGTGTTCTGTGAATTCAACTCACAGAGTTACATCTTTCCCTTCAAGAAGCCTTTCGCTAAGGCGGTTCTTGTGGAATTGGCAAAGGGATATTTGGAAGCCCATAGAGGCCTATGGTGAAAAAGGAAATATCTTCCGTTCAAAACTGGAAAGAAGCTTTCTGAGAAACTGCTCTGTGTTCTGTGAATTCATCTCACAGAGTTACATCTTTCCCTTCAAGAAGGCTTTCGCTAAGGCTGTTCTTGTGGAATTGGCAAAGGAATATGTGGAAGCCCATAGTGGGCTATGGTGAAAAAGGAAATATCTTCCGTTCAAAACTGGAAAGAAGCTTTCTGAGAAACTGCTCTGTGTTCTGTTAATTCATCTCACAGAGTTACATCTTTCCCTTCAAGAAGCCTTTCGCTAAGGCTGTTCTTGTGGAATTGGCAAAGAATTATTTGGAAGCCCATAGACGGCTATGTTGAAAAAGGAAATATCTTCCGTTCAAAACTGGAAAGAAGCTTTCTGAGAAACTGCTCTGTGTTCTGTGAATTCATCTCACAGATTTACATCTTTCCCTTCAAGAAGCCTTTCGCTAAGGCTGTTCTTGTGGAATTGGCAAAGGGATATTTGGAAGCCCTTAGACGGCTATGGTGAAAAAGGAAATATCTTCCGTTCAAAACTGGAAAGAAGCTTTCTGAGAAACTGCTCTGTGTTCTGTGAATTCATCTCACAGAGTTACATCTTTCCCTTCAAGAAGCCTTTCGCTAAGGCTGTTCTTGTGGAATTGGCAAAGCGATATTTGGAAGCCCATAGAGGCCTATGGTGAAAAAGGAAATATCTTCCGTTCAAAACTGGAAAGAAGCTTTCTGAGAAACTGCTCTGTGTTCTGTGAATTCATCTCACAGAGTTACATCTTTCCCTTCAAGAAGCCTTTCGCTAAGGCTGTTCTTGTGGAATTGGCAAAGCGATATTTGGAAGCCCCTAGAGGGCTATGGTGAAAAAGGAAATATCTTCCGTTCAAAACTGGAAAGAAGCTTTCTGAGAAACTGCTCTGTGTTCTGTGAATTCATCTCACAGAGTTACAACTTTCCCTTCAAGAAGCTTTTCGCTAAGGCTGTTCTTGTGGAATTGGCAAAGGGATATTTTGAAGCTCATAGAGGCCTATGGTGAAAAAGGAAATATCTTCCGTTCAAAACTGGAAAGAAGCTTTCTGAGACACTGCTCTGTGTTCTGTGAATTCATCTCACAGAGTTACATCTTTCCCTTCAAGAAGCCTTTCGCTAAGGCTGTTCTTGTGGAATTGGCAAAGGGATATTTGGAAGCCCATAGAGGGCTATGGTGAAAAAGGAAATATCTTCCGTTCAAAACTGGAAAGAAGCTTTCTGAGAAACTTCTCTGTTTTCTGTTAATTCATCTCACAGAGTTACATCTTTCCCTTCAAGAAGCCTTTCGCTAAGACTGTTCTTGTGGAATTGGCAAAGGGATATTTGGAAGCCCATAGACGGCTATGTTGAAAAAGGAAATATCTTCCGTTCAAAACTGGAAAGAAGCTTTCTGAGAAACTGCTCTGTGTTCTGTGAATTCATCTCACAGAGTTACATCTTTCCCTTCAAGAAGCCTTTCGCTAAGGCTGTTCTTGTGGAATTGGCAAAGGGATATTTGGAAGCCCATAGAGGCCTATGGTGAAAAAGGAAATATCTTCCGTTCAAAACTGGAAAGAAGCTTTCTGAGAAACTGCTCTGTGTTCTGTGAATTCATCTCACAGAGTTACATCTTTCCCTTCAAGAAGCCTTTCGCTAAGGCTGTTCTTGTGGAATTGGCAAAGGGATATTTGGAAGCCCATAGAGGGCTATGGTGAAAAAGGAAATATCTTCCGTTCAAAACTGGAAAGAAGCTTTCTGAGAAACTGCTCTGTGTTCTGTGAATTCATCTCACAGAGTTACATCTTTCCCTTCAAGAAGCCTTTCGCTAAGGCTGTTCTTGTGGAATTGGCAAAGCGATATTTGGAAGCCCATAGAGGGCTATGTTGAAAAAGGAAATATCTTCCGTTCAAAACTGGAAAGAAGCTTTCTGAGAAACAGCTCTGTGTTCTGTGAATTCATCTCACAGAGTTACATCTTTCCCTTCAAGAAGCCTTTCGCTAAGGCTGTTCTTGTGAAATTGGCAAAGGGATATATGGAAGCCCTTAGACGGCTATGGTTAAAAAGGAAATATCTTCCGTTCAAAACTGGAAAGAAGCTTTCTGAGAAACTGCTCTGTGTTCTGTGAATTCATCTCACAGAGTTACATCTTTCCCTTCAAGAAGCCTTTCGCTAAGGCTGTTCTTGTGGAATTGGCAAAGGGATATTTGGAAGCCCATAGAGGCCTATGGTGAAAAAGGAAATATCTTCCGTTCAATATGGAAAGAAGCTTTCTGTGACACTGCTCTGTGTTCTGTGAATTCATCTCACAGAGTTACATCTTTCCCTTCAAGAAGCCTTTCGCTAAGGCTGTTCTTGTGGAATTGGCAAAGCGATATTTGGAAGCCCATAGAGGGCTATGGTGAAAAAGAAAATATCTTCCGTTCAAAACGTGAAAGAAGCTTTCTGAGAAACTGCTCTGTGTTCTGTGAATTCATCTCACAGAGTTACATCTTTCCCTTCAAGAAGCTTTTCGCTAAGGCTGTTCTTGTGGAATTGGCAAAGGGATATTTTGAAGCTCATAGAGGCCTATGGTGAAAAAGGAAATATCTTCCGTTCAAAACTGGAAAGAAGCTTTCTGAGACACTGCTCTGTGTTCTGTGAATTCATCTCACAGAGTTACATCTTTCCCTTCAAGAAGCCTTTCGCTAAGGCTGTTCTTGTGGAATTGGCAAAGGGATATTTGGAAGCCCATAGAGGGCTATGGTGAAAAAGGAAATCTCTTCCGTTCAAAACTGGAAAGAAGCTTTCTGAGAAACTGCTCTGTTTTCTGTTAATTCATCTCACAGAGTTACATCTTTCCCTTCAAGAAGCCTTTCGCTAAGGCTGTTCTTGTGGAATTCGCAAAGGGATATTTGGAAGCCCATAGACGGCTATGTTGAAAAAGGAAATATCTTCCGTTCAAAACTGGAAAGAAGCTTTCTGAGAAACTGCTCTGTGTTCTGTGAATTCATCTCACAGAGTTACATCTTTCCCTTCAAGAAGCCTTTCGCTAAGGCTGTTCTTGTGGAATTGGCAAAGGGATATTTGGAAGCCCATAGAGGGCTATGGTGAAAAAGGAAATATCTTAAGTTCAAAACTGGAAAGAAGCTTTCTGAGAAACTGCTCTGTGTTCTGTGAATTCATCTCACAGAGTTACATCTTTCCCTTCAAGAAGCCTTTCGCTAAGGTTGTTTTTGTATAATTGGCAAAGGGATATTTGGAAGCCCATAGAGGGCTATGTTGAAAAAGGAAATATCTTCCGTTCAAAACTGGAAAGAAGCTTTCTGAGAAACTGCTCTGTGTTCTGTGAATTCATCTCACAGCGTTACATCTTTCCCTTCAAGAAGCGTTTCGCTAAGGCTGTTCTTGTGGAATTGGCAAAGGGATATTTGGAAGCCCATAGAGGGCTATGGTGAAAAAGGAAATATCTTCCGTTCAAAACTGGAAAGAAGCTTTCTGAGAAACTGCTCTGTGTTCTGTGAATTCATCTCACAGAGTTACATCTTTCCCTTCAAGAAGCCTTTCGCTAAGGCTGTTCTTGTGGAATTGGCAAAGGGATATTTGGAAGACCCTAGAGGGCTATGGTGAAAAAGGAAATAGCTTCCGTTCAAAACTGGAAAGAAGCTTTCTGAGAAACTGCTCTGTGTTCTGTGAATTCATCTCACAGAGTTACATCTTTCCCTTCAAGAAGCCTTTCGCTAAGGCTGTTCTTGTGGAATTGGCAAAGGGATATTTGGAAGCCCATAGAGGCCTATGGTGAAAAAGGAAATATCTTCCGTTCAAAACTGGAAAGAAGCTTTCTGAGAAACTGCTCTGTGTTCTGTGAATTCATCTCACACAGTTACATCTTTCCCTTCAAGAAGCCTTTCGCTAAGGCTGTTCTTGTGGAATTGGCAAAGGGATATTTGGAAGCCCATAGAGGGCTATGGTGAAAAAGGAAATATCTTCCGTTCAAAACTGGAAAGAAGCTTTCTGAGAAACTGCTCTGTGTTCTGTGAATTCATCTCACAGAGTTACATCTTTCCCTTCAAGAGGCCTTTCGCTAAGGCTGTTCTTGTGGAATTGGCAAAGCGATATTTGGAAGACCCTAGAGGGCTATGGTGAAAAAGGAAATATCTTCCGTTCAAAACTGGAAAGAAGCTTTCTGAGAAACAGCTCTGTGTTCTGTGAATTCATCTCACAGAGTTACATCTTTCCCTTCAAGAAGCCTTTCGCTAAGGCTGTTCTTGTGGAATTGGCAAAGGGATATTTGGAAGCCCTTAGACGGCTATGGTGAAAAAGGAAATATCTTCCGTTCAAAACTGGAAAGAAGCTTTCTGAGAAACTGCTCTGTGTTCTGTGAATTCATCTCACAGAGTTACATCTTTCCCTTCAAGAAGCCTTTCGCTAAGGCTGTTCTTGTGGAATTGGCAAAGGGATATTTGGAAGCCCATAGAGGCCTATGGTGAAAAAGGAAATATCTTCCGTTCAATATGGAAAGAAGCTTTCTGTGACACTGCTCTGTGTTCTGTGAATTCATCTCACAGAGTTACATCTTTCCCTTCAAGAAGCCTTTCGCTAAGGCTGTTCTTGTGGAATTGGCAAAGGGATATTTGGAAGCCCATAGAGGGCTATGGTGAAAAAGGAAATATCTTCCGTTCAAAACTGGAAAGAAGCTTTCTGAGAAACTGCTCTGTGTTCTGTGAATTCATCTCACGGAGTTACATCTTTCCCTTCAAGAAGTCTATCGCTAAGGCTGTTCTTGTGGAATTGGCAAAGGGATATTTGGAAGCCCATAGAGGGCTATGTTGAAAAAGGAAATATCTTCCGTTCAAAACTGGAAAGAAGCTTTCTGAGAAACTGCTCTGTGTTCTGTGAATTCATCTCACAGAGTTACATCTTTCCCTTCAAGAAGCCTTTCGCTAAGGCTGTTCTTGTGGAATTGGCAAAGGGATATTTGGAAGCCCTTAGACGGCTGTGGTGAAAAAGGAAATATCTTCCGTTCAAAACTGGAAAGAAGCTTTCTGAGAAACTGCTCTGTGTTCTGTTAATTCATCTCACAGAGTTACATCTTTCCCTTCAAGAAGCCTTTCGCTAAGGCTGTTCTTGTGGAATTGGCAAAGGGATATTTGGAAGCCCATAGAGGGCTATGGTGAAAAAGGAAATATCTTCCGTTCAAAACTGGAAAGAAGCTTTCTGAGAAACTGCTCTGTGTTCTGTGAATTCATCTCACAGAGTTACATCTTTCCCTTCAAGAAGCCTTTCGCTAAGGCTGTTCTTGTGGAATTGGCAAAGGGATATTTGGAAGCCCTTAGACGGCTATGGTGAAAAAGGAAATATCTTCCGTTCAAAACTGGAAAGAAGCTTTCTGAGAAACTGCTCTGTGTTCTGTGAATTCATCTCACAGAGTTACATCTTTCCCTTCAAGAAGCCTTTCGCTAAGGCTGTTCTTGTGGAATTGGCAAAGGGATATTTGGAAGCCCATAGAGGCATATGGTGAAAAAGGAAATATCTTCCGTTCAAAACTGGAAAGAAGCTTTCTGAGAAACTGCTCTGTGTTCTGTGAATTCATCTCACAGAGTTACATCTTTCCCTTCAAGAAGCCTTTCGCTAAGGCTGTTCTTGTGTAATTGGCAAAGGGATATTTGGAAGCCCATAGAGGCCTATGGTGAAAAAGGAAATATCTTCCGTTCAAAACTGGAAAGAAGCTTTCTGAGAAACTGCTCTGTGTTCTGTGAATTCCTCTCACAGAGTTACATCTTCCCCTTCAAGAAGCCTTTCGCTAAGGCTGTTCTTGTGGAATTGGCAAAGGGATATTTGGAAGCCCTTAGACGGCTATGGTGAAAAAGGAAATATCTTCCGTTCAAAACTGGAAAGAAGCTTTCTGAGAAACTGCTCTTTTTTCTGTGAATTCATCTCACAGAGTTACATCTTTCCCTTCAAGAAGCCTTTCGCTAAGGCTGTTCTTGTGGAATTGGCAAAGCGATATTTGGAAGACCATAGAGGGCTATGGTGAAAAAGGAAATATCTTCCGTTCAAAACTGGAAAGAAGCTTTCTGAGAAACTGCTCTGTGTTCTGTGAATTCATCTCACAGAGTTACATCTTTCCCTTCAAGAAGCCTTTCGCTAAGGCTGTTCTTGTGGAATTGGCAAAGGGATATTTGGAAGCCCATAGAGGCCTATGGTGAAAAAGGAAATATCTTCCGTTCAAAACTGGAAAGAAGCTTTCTGAGAAACTGCTCTGTGTTCTGTGAATTCATCTCACAGAGTTACATCTTTCCCTTCAAGAAGCCTTTCGCTAAGGCTGTTCTTGTGGAATTGGCAAAGGGATATTTGGAAGCCCTTAGACGGCTATGGTGAAAAAGGAAATATCTTCCGTTCAAAACTGGAAAGAAGCTTTCTGAGAAACTGCTCTGTGTTCTGTGAATTCATCTCACAGAGTTACATCTTTCCCTTCAAGAAGCCTTTCGCTAAGGCTGTTCTTGTGGAATTGGCAAAGCGATATTTGGAAGCCCATAGAGGCCTATGGTGAAAAAGGAAATATCTTCCGTTCAAAACTGGAAAGAAGCTTTCTGAGAAACTGCTCTGTGTTCTGTGAATTCATCTCACAGAGTTACATCTTTCCCTTCAAGAAGCCTTTCGCTAAGGCTGTTCTTGTGGAATTGGCAAAGCGATATTTGGAAGCCCCTAGAGGGCTATGGTGAAAAAGGAAATATCTTCCGTTCAAAACTGGAAAGAAGCTTTCTGAGAAACTGCTCTGTGTTCTGTGAATTCATCTCACAGAGTTACAACTTTCCCTTCAAGAAGCTTTTCGCTAAGGCTGTTCTTGTGGAATTGGCAAAGGGATATTTTGAAGCTCATAGAGGCCTATGGTGAAAAAGGAAATATCTTCCGTTCAAAACTGGAAAGAAGCTTTCTGAGACACTGCTCTGTGTTCTGTGAATTCATCTCACAGAGTTACATCTTTCCCTTCAAGAAGCCTTTCGCTAAGGCTGTTCTTGTGGAATTGGCAAAGGGATATTTGGAAGCCCATAGAGGGCTATGGTGAAAAAGGAAATATCTTCCGTTCAAAACTGGAAAGAAGCTTTCTGAGAAACTTCTCTGTTTTCTGTTAATTCATCTCACAGAGTTACATCTTTCCCTTCAAGAAGCCTTTCGCTAAGGCTGTTCTTGTGGAATTGGCAAAGGGATATTTGGAAGCCCATAGACGGCTATGTTGAAAAAAGAAATATCTTCCGTTCAAAACTGGAAAGAAGCTTTCTGAGAAACTGCTCTGTGTTCTGTGAATTCATCTCACAGAGTTACATCTTTCCCTTCAAGAAGCCTTTCGCTAAGGCTGTTCTTGTGGAATTGGCAAAGGGATATTTGGAAGCCCATAGAGGCCTATGGTGAAAAAGGAAATATCTTCCGTTCAAAACTGGAAAGAAGCTTTCTGAGAAACTGCTCTGTGTTCTGTGAATTCATCTCACAGAGTTACATCTTTCCCTTCAAGAAGCCTTTCGCTAAGGCTGTTCTTGTGGAATTGGCAAAGGGATATTTGGAAGCCCATAGAGGGCTATGGTGAAAAAGGAAATATCTTCCGTTCAAAACTGGAAAGAAGCTTTCTGAGAAACTGCTCTGTGTTCTGTGAATTCTTCTCACAGAGTTACATCTTTCCCTTCAAGAAGCCTTTCGCTAAGGCTGTTCTTGTGGAATTGGCAAAGCGATATTTGGAAGCCCATAGAGGGCTATGTTGAAAAAGGAAATATCTTCCGTTCAAAACTGGAAAGAAGCTTTCTGAGAAACAGCTCTGTGTTCTGTGAATTCATCTCACAGAGTTACATCTTTCCCTTCAAGAAGCCTTTCGCTAAGGCTGTTCTTGTGGAATTGGCAAAGGGATATTTGGAAGCCCATAGAGGGCTATGGTGAAAAAGGAAATATCTTCCGTTCAAAACTGGAAAGAAGCTTTCTGAGAAACTGCTCTGTGTTCTGTGAATTCATCTCACAGAGTTACATCTTTCCCTTCAAGAAGCCTTTCGCTAAGGCTGTTCTTGTGGAATTGGCAAAGGGATATTTGGAAGACCCTAGAGGGCTATGGTGAAAAAGGAAATAGCTTCCGTTCAAAACTGGAAAGAAGCTTTCTGAGAAACTGCTCTGTGTTCTGTGAATTCATCTCACAGAGTTACATCTTTCCCTTCAAGAAGCCTTTCGCTAAGGCTGTTCTTGTGGAATTGGCAAAGGGATATTTGGAAGCCCATAGAGGCCTATGGTGAAAAAGGAAATATCTTCCGTTCAAAACTGGAAAGAAGCTTTCTGAGAAACTGCTCTGTGTTCTGTGAATTCATCTCACACAGTTACATCTTTCCCTTCAAGAAGCCTTTCGCTAAGGCTGTTCTTGTGGAATTGGCAAAGGGATATTTGGAAGCCCATAGAGGGCTATGGTGAAAAAGGAAATATCTTCCGTTCAAAACTGGAAAGAAGCTTTCTGAGAAACTGCTCTGTGTTCTGTGAATTCATCTCACAGAGTTACATCTTTCCCTTCAAGAGGCCTTTCGCTAAGGCTGTTCTTGTGGAATTGGCAAAGCGATATTTGGAAGACCCTAGAGGGCTATGGTGAAAAAGGAAATATCTTCCGTTCAAAACTGGAAAGAAGCTTTCTGAGAAACAGCTCTGTGTTCTGTGAATTCATCTCACAGAGTTACATCTTTCCCTTCAAGAAGCCTTTCGCTAAGGCTGTTCTTGTGGAATTGGCAAAGGGATATTTGGAAGCCCTTAGACGGCTATGGTGAAAAAGGAAATATCTTCCGTTCAAAACTGGAAAGAAGCTTTCTGAGAAACTGCTCTGTGTTCTGTGAATTCATCTCACAGAGTTACATCTTTCCCTTCAAGAAGCCTTTCGCTAAGGCTGTTCTTGTGGAATTGGCAAAGGGATATTTGGAAGCCCATAGAGGCCTATGGTGAAAAAGGAAATATCTTCCGTTCAATATGGAAAGAAGCTTTCTGTGACACTGCTCTGTGTTCTGTGAATTCATCTCACAGAGTTACATCTTTCCCTTCAAGAAGCCTTTCGCTAAGGCTGTTCTTGTGGAATTGGCAAAGGGATATTTGGAAGCCCATAGAGGGCTATGGTGAAAAAGGAAATATCTTCCGTTCAAAACTGGAAAGAAGCTTTCTGAGAAACTGCTCTGTGTTCTGTGAATTCATCTCACGGAGTTACATCTTTCCCTTCAAGAAGTCTATCGCTAAGGCTGTTCTTGTGGAATTGGCAAAGGGATATTTGGAAGCCCATAGAGGGCTATGTTGAAAAAGGAAATATCTTCCGTTCAAAACTGGAAAGAAGCTTTCTGAGAAACTGCTCTGTGTTCTGTGAATTCATCTCACAGAGTTACATCTTTCCCTTCAAGAAGCCTTTCGCTAAGGCTGTTCTTGTGGAATTGGCAAAGGGATATTTGGAAGCCCTTAGACGGCTGTGGTGAAAAAGGAAATATCTTCCGTTCAAAACTGGAAAGAAGCTTTCTGAGAAACTGCTCTGTGTTCTGTTAATTCATCTCACAGAGTTACATCTTTCCCTTCAAGAAGCCTTTCGCTAAGGCTGTTCTTGTGGAATTGGCAAAGGGATATTTGGAAGCCCATAGAGGGCTATGGTGAAAAAGGAAATATCTTCCGTTCAAAACTGGAAAGAAGCTTTCTGAGAAACTGCTCTGTGTTCTGTGAATTCATCTCACAGAGTTACATCTTTCCCTTCAAGAAGCCTTTCGCTAAGGCTGTTCTTGTGGAATTGGCAAAGGGATATTTGGAAGCCCTTAGACGGCTATGGTGAAAAAGGAAATATCTTCCGTTCAAAACTGGAAAGAAGCTTTCTGAGAAACTGCTCTGTGTTCTGTGAATTCATCTCACAGAGTTACATCTTTCCCTTCAAGAAGCCTTTCGCTAAGGCTGTTCTTGTGGAATTGGCAAAGGGATATTTGGAAGCCCATAGAGGCATATGGTGAAAAAGGAAATATCTTCCGTTCAAAACTGGAAAGAAGCTTTCTGAGAAACTGCTCTGTGTTCTGTGAATTCATCTCACAGAGTTACATCTTTCCCTTCAAGAAGCCTTTCGCTAAGGCTGTTCTTGTGTAATTGGCAAAGGGATATTTGGAAGCCCATAGAGGCCTATGGTGAAAAAGGAAATATCTTCCGTTCAAAACTGGAAAGAAGCTTTCTGAGAAACTGCTCTGTGTTCTGTGAATTCCTCTCACAGAGTTACATCTTCCCCTTCAAGAAGCCTTTCGCTAAGGCTGTTCTTGTGGAATTGGCAAAGGGATATTTGGAAGCCCTTAGACGGCTATGGTGAAAAAGGAAATATCTTCCGTTCAAAACTGGAAAGAAGCTTTCTGAGAAACTGCTCTTTTTTCTGTGAATTCATCTCACAGAGTTACATCTTTCCCTTCAAGAAGCCTTTCGCTAAGGCTGTTCTTGTGGAATTGGCAAAGCGATATTTGGAAGACCATAGAGGGCTATGGTGAAAAAGGAAATATCTTCCGTTCAAAACTGGAAAGAAGCTTTCTGAGAAACTGCTCTGTGTTCTCTGAATTCATCTCACAGAGTTACATCTTTCCCTTCAAGAAGCCTTTCGCTAAGGCTGTTCTTGTGGAATTGGCAAAGGGATATTTGGAAGCCCATAGAGGCCTATGGTGAAAAAGGAAATATCTTCCGTTCAAAACTGGAAAGAAGCTTTCTGAGAAACTGCTCTGTGTTCTGTGAATTCATCTCACAGAGTTACATCTTTCCCTTCAAGAAGCCTTTCGCTAAGGCTGTTCTTGTGGAATTGGCAAAGGGATATTTGGAAGCCCTTAGACGGCTATGGTGAAAAAGGAAATATCTTCCGTTCAAAACTGGAAAGAAGCTTTCTGAGAAACTGCTCTGTGTTCTGTGAATTCATCTCACAGAGTTACATCTTTCCCTTCAAGAAGCCTTTCGCTAAGGCTGTTCTTGTGGAATTGGCAAAGCGATATTTGGAAGCCCATAGAGGCCTATGGTGAAAAAGGAAATATCTTCCGTTCAAAACTGGAAAGAAGCTTTCTGAGAAACTGCTCTGTGTTCTGTGAATTCATCTCACAGAGTTACATCTTTCCCTTCAAGAAGCCTTTCGCTAAGGCTGTTCTTGTGGAATTGGCAAAGCGATATTTGGAAGCCCCTAGAGGGCTATGGTGAAAAAGGAAATATCTTCCGTTCAAAACTGGAAAGAAGCTTTCTGAGAAACTGCTCTGTGTTCTGTGAATTCATCTCACAGAGTTACAACTTTCCCTTCAAGAAGCTTTTCGCTAAGGCTGTTCTTGTGGAATTGGCAAAGGGATATTTTGAAGCTCATAGAGGCCTATGGTGAAAAAGGAAATATCTTCCGTTCAAAACTGGAAAGAAGCTTTCTGAGACACTGCTCTGTGTTCTGTGAATTCATCTCACAGAGTTACATCTTTCCCTTCAAGAAGCCTTTCGCTAAGGCTGTTCTTGTGGAATTGGCAAAGGGATATTTGGAAGCCCATAGAGGGCTATGGTGAAAAAGGAAATATCTTCCGTTCAAAACTGGAAAGAAGCTTTCTGAGAAACTTCTCTGTTTTCTGTTAATTCATCTCACAGAGTTACATCTTTCCCTTCAAGAAGCCTTTCGCTAAGGCTGTTCTTGTGGAACTGGCAAAGGGATATTTGGAAGCCCATAGACGGCTATGTTGAAAAAAGAAATATCTTCCGTTCAAAACTGGAAAGAAGCTTTCTGAGAAACTGCTCTGTGTTCTGTGAATTCATCTCACAGAGTTACATCTTTCCCTTCAAGAAGCCTTTCGCTAAGGCTGTTCTTGTGGAATTGGCAAAGGGATATTTGGAAGCCCATAGAGGCCTATGGTGAAAAAGGAAATATCTTCCGTTCAAAACTGGAAAGAAGCTTTCTGAGAAACTGCTCTGTGTTCTGTGAATTCATCTCACAGAGTTACATCTTTCCCTTCAAGAAGCCTTTCGCTAAGGCTGTTCTTGTGGAATTGGCAAAGGGATATTTGGAAGCCCATAGAGGGCTATGGTGAAAAAGGAAATATCTTCCGTTCAAAACTGGAAAGAAGCTTTCTGAGAAACTGCTCTGTGTTCTGTGAATTCTTCTCACAGAGTTACATCTTTCCCTTCAAGAAGCCTTTCGCTAAGGCTGTTCTTGTGGAATTGGCAAAGCGATATTTGGAAGCCCATAGAGGGCTATGTTGAAAAAGGAAATATCTTCCGTTCAAAACTGGAAAGAAGCTTTCTGAGAAACAGCTCTGTGTTCTGTGAATTCATCTCACAGAGTTACATCTTTCCCTTCAAGAAGCCTTTCGCTAAGGCTGTTCTTGAGAAATTGGCAAAGGGATATTTGGAAGCCCTTAGACGGCTATGGTTAAAAAGGAAATATCTTCCGTTCAAAACTGGAAAGAAGCTTTCTGAGAAACTGCTCTGTGTTCTGTGAATTCATCTCACAGAGTTACATCTTTCCCTTCAAGAAGCCTTTCGCTAAGGCTGTTCTTGTGGAATTGGCAAAGGGATATTTGGAAGCCCATAGAGGCCTATGGTGAAAAAGGAAATATCTTCCGTTCAATATGGAAAGAAGCTTTCTGTGACACTGCTCTGTGTTCTGTGAATTCATCTCACAGAGTTACATCTTTCCCTTCAAGAAGCCTTTCGCTAAGGCTGTTCTTGTGGAATTGGCAAAGCGATATTTGGAAGCCCATAGAGGGCTATGGTGAAAAAGGAAATATCTTCCGTTCAAAACGTGAAAGAAGCTTTCTGAGAAACTGCTCTGTGTTCTGTGAATTCATCTCACAGAGTTACATCTTTCCCTTCAAGAAGCTTTTCGCTAAGGCTGTTCTTGTGGAATTGGCAAAGGGATATTTTGAAGCTCATAGAGGCCTATGGTGAAAAAGGAAATATCTTCCGTTCAAAACTGGAAAGAAGCTTTCTGAGACACTGCTCTGTGTTCTGTGAATTCATCTCACAGAGTTACATCTTTCCCTTCAAGAAGCCTTTCGCTAAGGCTGTTCTTGTGGAATTGGCAAAGGGATATTTGGAAGCCCATAGAGGGCTATGGTGAAAAAGGAAATCTCTTCCGTTCAAAACTGGAAAGAAGCTTTCTGAGAAACTGCTCTGTTTTCTGTTAATTCATCTCACAGAGTTACATCTTTCCCTTCAAGAAGCCTTTCGCTAAGGCTGTTCTTGTGGAATTCGCAAAGGGATATTTGGAAGCCCATAGACGGCTATGTTGAAAAAGGAAATATCTTCCGTTCAAAACTGGAAAGAAGCTTTCTGAGAAACTGCTCTGTGTTCTGTGAATTCATCTCACAGAGTTACATCTTTCCCTTCAAGAAGCCTTTCGCTAAGGCTGTTCTTGTGGAATTGGCAAAGGGATATTTGGAAGCCCATAGAGGCCTATGGTGAAAAAGGAAATATCTTCCGTTCAAAACTGGAAAGAAGCTTTCTGAGAAACTGCTCTGTGTTCTGTGAATTCATCTCACAGAGTTACATCTTTCCCTACAAGAAGCCTTTCGCTAAGGCTGTTCTTGTGGAATTGGCAAAGGGATATTTGGAAGCCCATAGAGGGCTATGGTGAAAAAGGAAATATCTTCCTTTCAAAACTGGAAAGAAGCTTTCTGAGAAACTGCTCTGTGTTCTGTGAATTCATCTCACAGAGTTACATCTTTCCCTTCAAGAAGCCTTTCGCTAAGGCTGTTCTTGTGGAATTGGCAAAGCGATATTTGGAAGCCCATAGACGGCTATGGTGAAAAAGGAAATATCTTCCGTTCAAAACTGGAAAGAAGCTTTCTGAGAAACAGCTCTGTGTTCTGTGAATTCATCTCACAGAGTTACATCTTTCCCTTCAAGAAGCCTTTCGCTAAGGCTGTTCTTGTGGAATTGGCAAAGGGATATTTGGAAGCCCTTAGACGGCTATGGTGAAAAAGGAAATATCTTCCGTTCAAAACTTTAAAGAAGCTTTCTG
Source organism: Chlorocebus sabaeus (assembly GCF_047675955.1). Lineage (NCBI taxonomy): Eukaryota > Metazoa > Chordata > Mammalia > Primates > Cercopithecidae > Chlorocebus > Chlorocebus sabaeus. The sequence continues at coordinate 19,023,608 of NC_132910.1, forward strand.
AGAAACTGCTCTGTGTTCTGTGAATTCATCTCACAGAGTTACATCTTTCCCTTCAAGAAGCCTTTCGCTAAGGCTGTTCTTGTGGAATTGGCAAAGGGATATTTGGAAGCCCATAGAGGCCTATGGTGAAAAAGGAAATATCTTCCGTTCAATATGGAAAGAAGCTTTCTGTGACACTGCTCTGTGTTCTGTGAATTCATCTCACAGAGTTACATCTTTCCCTTCAAGAAGCCTTTCGCTAAGGCTGTTCTTGTGGAATTGGCAAAGGGATATTTGGAAGCCCATAGAGGCCTATGGTGAAAAAGGAAATATCTTCCGTTCCAAACTGGAAAGAAGCTTTCTGAGAAACTGCTCTGTGTTCTGTGAATTCATCTCACAGAGTTACATCTTTCCCTTCAAGAAGCCTTTCGCTAAGGCTGTTCTTGTGGAATTGGCAAAGGGATATTTGGAAGCCCATAGACGGCTATGGAGAAAAAGGAAATATCTTCCGTTCAAAACTGGAAAGAAGCTTTCTGAGAAACTGCTCTGTGTTCTGTGAATTCATCTCACAGAGTTACATCTTCCCCTTCAAGAAGCCTTTCGCTAAGGCTGTTCTTGTGGAATTGGCAAAGGGATATTTGGAAGCCCATAGAGGCCTATGGTGAAAAAGGAAATATCTTCCGTTCAAAACTGGAAAGAAGCTTTCTGCGAAACTGCTCTGTGTTCTGTGAATTCATCTCACAGAGTTACATCTTTCCCTTCAAGAAGCCTTTCGCTAAGGCTGTTCTTGTGGAATTGGCAAAGGGATATTTGGAAGCCCATAGAGGGCTATGGTGAAAAAGGAAATATCTTAAGTTCAAAACTGGAAAGAAGCTTTCTGAGAAACTGCTCTGTGTTCTGTGAATTCATCTCACAGAGTTACATCTTTCCCTTCAAGAAGCCTTTCGCTAAGGTTGTTCTTGTATAATTGGCAAAGGGATATTTGGAAGCCCATAGAGGGCTATGTTGAAAAAGGAAATATCTTCCGTTCAAAACTGGAAAGAAGCTTTCTGAGAAACTGCTCTGTGTTCTGTGAATTCATCTCACAGCGTTACATCTTTCCCTTCAAGAAGCCTTTCGCTAAGGCTGTTCTTGTGGAATTGGCAAAGGGATATTTGGAAGCCCATAGAGGGCTATGGTGAAAAAGGAAATATCTTCCGTTCAAAACTGGAAAGAAGCTTTCTGAGAAACTGCTCTGTGTTCTGTGAATTCATCTCACAGAGTTACATCTTTCCCTTCAAGAGGCCTTTCGCTAAGGCTGTTCTTGTGGAATTGGCAAAGGGATATTTGGAAGACCCTAGAGGGCTATGGTGAAAAAGGAAATAGCTTCCGTTCAAAACTGGAAAGAAGCTTTCTGAGAAACTGCTCTGTGTTCTGTGAATTCATCTCACAGAGTTACATCTTTCCCTTCAAGAAGCCATTCGCTAAGGCTGTTCTTGTGGAATTGGCAAAGGGATATTTGGAAGCCCATAGAGGCCTATGGTGAAAAAGGAAATATCTTCCGTTCAAAACTGGAAAGAAGCTTTCTGAGAAACTGCTCTGTGTTCTGTGAATTCATCTCACAGAGTTACATCTTTCCCTTCAAGAAGCCTTTCGCTAAGGCTGTTCTTGTGGAATTGGCAAAGGGATATTTGGAAGCCCATAGAGGGCTATGGTGAAAAAGGAAATATCTTCCGTTCAAAACTGGAAAGAAGCTTTCTGAGAAACTGCTCTGTGTTCTGTGAATTCATCTCACAGAGTTACATCTTTCCCTTCAAGAGGCCTTTCGCTAAGGCTGTTCTTGTGGAATTGGCAAAGCGATATTTGGAAGACCCTAGAGGGCTATGGTGAAAAAGGAAATATCTTCCGTTCAAAACTGGAAAGAAGCTTTCTGAGAAACAGCTCTGTGTTCTGTGAATTCACCTCACAGAGTTACATCTTTCCCTTCAAGAAGCCTTTCGCTAAGGCTGTTCTTGTGGAATTGGCAAAGGGATATTTGGAAGCCCTTAGACGGCTATGGTGAAAAAGGAAATATCTTCCGTTCAAAACTGGAAAGAAGCTTTCTGAGAAACTGCTCTGTGTTCTGTGAATTCATCTCACAGAGTTACATCTTTCCCTTCAAGAAGCCTTTCGCTAAGGCTGTTCTTGTGGAATTGGCAAAGGGATATTTGGAAGCCCATAGAGGCCTATGGTGAAAAAGGAAATATCTTCCGTTCAATATGGAAAGAAGCTTTCTGTGACACTGCTCTGTGTTCTGTGAATTCATCTCACAGAGTTACATCTTTCCCTTCAAGAAGCCTTTCGCTAAGGCTGTTCTTGTGGAATTGGCAAAGGGATATTTGGAAGCCCATAGAGGGCTATGGTGAAAAAGGAAATATCTTCCGTTCAAAACTGGAAAGAAGCTTTCTGAGAAACTGCTCTGTGTTCTGTGAATTCATCTCACGGAGTTACATCTTTCCCTTCAAGAAGTCTATCGCTAAGGCTGTTCTTGTGGAATTGGCAAAGGGATATTTGGAAGCCCATAGAGGGCTATGTTGAAAAAGGAAATATCTTCCGTTCAAAACTGGAAAGAAGCTTTCTGAGAAACTGCTCTGTGTTCTGTGAATTCATCTCACAGAGTTACATCTTTCCCTTCAAGAAGCCTTTCGCTAAGGCTGTTCTTGTGGAATTGGCAAAGGGATATTTGGAAGCCCTTAGACGGCTATGGTGAAAAAGGAAATATCTTCCGTTCAAAACTGGAAAGAAGCTTTCTGAGAAACTGCTCTGTGTTCTGTGAATTCATCTCACAGAGTTACATCTTTCCCTTCAAGAAGCCTTTCGCTAAGGCTGTTCTTGTGGAATTGGCAAAGGGATATTTGGAAGCCCATAGAGGGCTATGGTGAAAAAGGAAATATCTTCCGTTCAAAACTGGAAAGAAGCTTTCTGAGAAACTGCTCTGTGTTCTGTGAATTCATCTCACAGAGTTACATCTTTCCCTTCAAGAAGCCTTTCGCTAAGGCTGTTCTTGTGGAATTGGCAAAGGGATATTTGGAAGCCCATAGACGGCTATGGTGAAAAAGGAAATATCTTCCGTTCAAAACTGGAAAGAAGCTTTCTGAGAAACTGCTCTGTGTTCTGTGAATTCATCTCACGGAGTTACATCTTTCCCTTCAAGAAGCCTTTCGCTAAGGCTGTTCTTGTGGAATTGGCAAAGGGATATTTGGAAGCCCATAGAGGCATATGGTGAAAAAGGAAATATCTTCCGTTCAAAACTGGAAAGAAGCTTTCTGAGAAACTGCTCTGTGTTCTGTGAATTCATCTCACAGAGTTACATCTTTCCCTTCAAGAAGGCTTTCGCTAAGGCTGTTCTTGTGTAATTGGCAAAGGGATATTTGGAAGCCCATAGAGGCCTATGGTGAAAAAGGAAATATCTTCCGTTCAAAACTGGAAAGAAGCTTTCTGAGAAACTGCTCTGTGTTCTGTGAATTCCTCTCACAGAGTTACATCTTCCCCTTCAAGAAGCCTTTCGCTAAGGCTGTTCTTGTGGAATTGGCAAAGGGATATTTGGAAGCCCTTAGACGGCTATGGTGAAAAAGGAAATATCTTCTGTTCAAAACTGGAAAGAAGCTTTCTGAGAAACTGCTCTTTTTTCTGTGAATTCATCTCACAGAGTTACATCTTTCCCTTCAAGAAGCCTTTCGCTAAGGCTGTTCTTGTGGAATTGGCAAAGCGATATTTGGAAGACCATAGAGGGCTATGGTGAAAAAGGAAATATCTTCCGTTCAAAACTGGAAAGAAGCTTTCTGAGAAACTGCTCTGTGTTCTGTGAATTCATCTCACAGAGTTACATCTTTCCCTTCAAGAAGCCTTTCGCTAAGGCTGTTCTTGTGGAATTGGCAAAGGGATATTTGGAAGCCCATAGAGGCCTATGGTGAAAAAGGAAATATCTTCCGTTCAAAACTGGAAAGAAGCTTTCTGAGAAACTGCTCTGTGTTCTGTTAATTCATCTCACAGAGTTACATCTTTCCCTTCAAGAAGCCTTTCGCTAAGGCTGTTCTTGTGGAATTGGCAAAGGGATATTTGGAAGCCCTTAGACGGCTATGGTGAAAAAGGAAATATCTTCCGTTCAAAACTGGAAAGAAGCTTTCTGAGAAACTGCTCTGTGTTCTGTGAATTCATCTCACAGAGTTACATCTTTCCCTTCAAGAAGCCTTTCGCTAAGGCTGTTCTTGTGGAATTGGCAAAGCGATATTTGGAAGCCCATAGAGGGCTATGGTGAAAAAGGAAATATCTTCCGTTCAAACTGGAAAGAAATTTCTGAGAAACTGCTCTGTGTTCTGTTAATTCATCTCACAGAGTTACATCTTTCCCTTCAAGAAGCCTTTCGCTAAGGCTGCTCTTGTGGAATTAGCAAAGGGATATTTGGAAGCCCATAGAGGCCTATGGTGAAAAAGGAAATATCTTCCGTTCAAAACTGGAAAGAAGCTTTCTGAGAAACTGCTCTGTGTTCTGTGAATTCATCTCACAGAGTTACATCTTTCCCTTCAAGAAGGCTTTCGCTAAGGCTGTTGTTGTGGAATTGGCAAAGGGATATGAGGAAGCCCATAGAGGGCTATGGTGAAAAAGGAAATATCTTCCGTTCAAAACTGGAAAGAAGCTTTCTGAGAAACGGCTCTGTGTTCTGTTAATTCATCTCACAGAGTTACATCTTTCCCTTCAAGAAGCCTTTCGCTGAGGCTGTTCTTGTGGAATTGGCAAAGGGATATGAGGAAGCCCATAGAGGGCTACGGTGAAAAAGGAAATATCTTCCGTTCAAAACTGGAAAGAAGCTTTCTGAGAAACTGCTCTGTGTTCTGTGAATTCATCTCACAGAGTTACATCTTTCCCTTCAAGAAGCCTTTCGCTAAGGCTGTTCTTGTGGAATTGGCAAAGGGATATTTGGAAGCCCATAGAGGCCTATGGTGAAAAAGGAAATATCTTCCGTTCAAAACTGGAAAGAAGCTTTCTGAGAAACTGCTCTGTGTTCTGTGAATTCATCTCACAGAGTTACATCTTTCGCTTCAAGAAGCCTTTCGCTAAGGCTGTTCTTGTGGAATTGGCAAAGGGATATTTGGAAGCCCATACAGGGCTATGGTGAAAAAGGAAATATCTTCCGTTCAAAACTGGAAAGAAGCTTTCTGAGAAACTGCTCTGTGTTCTGTGAATTCATCTCACAGAGTTACATCTTTCCCTTCAAGAGGCCTTTCGCTAAGGCTGTTCTTGTGGAATTGGCAAAGCGATATTTGGAAGACCCTAGAGGGCTATGGTGAAAAAGGAAATATCTTCCGTTCAAAACTGGAAAGAAGCTTTCTGAGAAACAGCTCTGTGTTCTGTGAATTCATCTCACAGAGTTACATCTTTCCCTTCAAGAAGCCTTTCGCTAAGGCTGTTCTTGTGGAATTGGCAAAGGGATATTTGGAAGCCCTTAGACGGCTATGGTGAAAAAGGAAATATCTTCCGTTCAAAACTGGAAAGAAGCTTTCTGAGAAACTGCTCTGTGTTCTGTGAATTCATCTCACAGAGTTACATCTTTCCCTTCAAGAAGCCTTTCGCTAAGGCTGTTCTTGTGGAATTGGCAAAGGGATATTTGGAAGCCCATAGAGGCCTATGGTGAAAAAGGAAATATCTTCCGTTCAAAACTGGAAAGAAGCTTTCTGAGAAACTGCTCTGTGTTCTGTGAATTCATCTCACAGAGTTACATCTTTCGCTTCAAGAAGCCTTTCGCTAAGGCTGTTCTTGTGGAATTGGCAAAGGGATATTTGGAAGCCCATACAGGGCTATGGTGAAAAAGGAAATATCTTCCGTTCAAAACTGGAAAGAAGCTTTCTGAGAAACTGCTCTGTGTTCTGTGAATTCATCTCACAGAGTTACATCTTTCCCTTCAAGAGGCCTTTCGCTAAGGCTGTTCTTGTGGAATTGGCAAAGCGATATTTGGAAGACCCTAGAGGGCTATGGTGAAAAAGGAAATATCTTCCGTTCAAAACTGGAAAGAAGCTTTCTGAGAAACAGCTCTGTGTTCTGTGAATTCATCTCACAGAGTTACATCTTTCCCTTCAAGAAGCCTTTCGCTAAGGCTGTTCTTGTGGAATTGGCAAAGGGATATTTGGAAGCCCTTAGACGGCTATGGTGAAAAAGGAAATATCTTCCGTTCAAAACTGGAAAGAAGCTTTCTGAGAAACTGCTCTGTGTTCTGTGAATTCATCTCACAGAGTTACATCTTTCCCTTCAAGAAGCCTTTCGCTAAGGCTGTTCTTGTGGAATTGGCAAAGGGATATTTGGAAGCCCATAGAGGCCTATGGTGAAAAAGGAAATATCTTCCGTTCAATATGGAAAGAAGCTTTCTGTGACACTGCTCTGTGTTCTGTGAATTCATCTCACAGAGTTACATCTTTCCCTTCAAGAAGCCTTTCGCTAAGGCTGTTCTTGTGGAATTGGCAAAGGGATATTTGGAAGCCCATAGAGGGCTATGGTGAAAAAGGAAATATCTTCCGTTCAAAACTGGAAAGAAGCTTTCTGAGAAACTGCTCTGTGTTCTGTGAATTCATCTCACGGAGTTACATCTTTCCCTTCAAGAAGTCTTTCGCTAAGGCTGTTCTTGTGGAATTGGCAAAGGGATATTTGGAAGCCCATAGAGGGCTATGTTGAAAAAGGAAATATCTTCCGTTCAAAACTGGAAAGAAGCTTTCTGAGAAACTGCTCTGTGTTCTGTGAATTCATCTCACAGAGTTACATCTTCCCCTTCAAGAAGCCTTTCGCTAAGGCTGTTCTTGTGGAATTGGCAAAGGGATATTTGGAAGCCCTTAGACGGCTATGGTGAAAAAGGAAATATCTTCCGTTCAAAACTGGAAAGAAGCTTTCTGAGAAACTGCTCTGTGTTCTGTGAATTCATCTCACAGAGTTACATCTTTCCCTTCAAGAAGCCTTTCGCTAAGGCTGTTCTTGTGGAATTGGCAAAGGGATATTTGGAAGCCCATAGAGGCCTATGGTGAAAAAGGAAATATCTTCCGTTCAAAACTGGAAAGAAGCTTTCTGAGAAACTGCTCTGTGTTCTGTTAATTCATCTCACAGAGTTACATCTTTCCCTTCAAGAAGCCTTTCGCTAAGGCTGTTCTTGTGGAATTGGCAAAGGGATATTTGGAAGCCCATAGAGGCCTATGGTGAAAAAGGAAATATCTTCCGTTCAAAACTGGAAAGAAGCTTTCTGAGAAACTGCTCTGTGTTCTGTGAATTCATCTCACAGAGTTACATCTTTCCCTTCAAGAGGCCTTTCGCTAAGGCTGTTCTTGTGGAATTGGCAAAGCGATATTTGGAAGACCCTAGAGGGCTATGGTGAAAAAGGAAATATCTTCCGTTCAAAACTGGAAAGAAGCTTTCTGAGAAACAGCTCTGTGTTCTGTGAATTCATCTCACAGAGTTACATCTTTCCCTTCAAGAAGCCTTTCGCTAAGGCTGTTCTTGTGGAATTGGCAAAGGGATATTTGGAAGCCCTTAGACGGCTATGGTGAAAAAGGAAATATCTTCCGTTCAAAACTGGAAAGAAGCTTTCTGAGAAACTGCTCTGTGTTCTGTGAATTCATCTCACAGAGTTACATCTTTCCCTTCAAGAAGCCTTTCGCTAAGGCTGTTCTTGTGGAATTGGCAAAGGGATATTTGGAAGCCCATAGAGGCCTATGGTGAAAAAGGAAATATCTTCCGTTCAATATGGAAAGAAGCTTTCTGTGACACTGCTCTGTGTTCTGTGAATTCATCTCACAGAGTTACATCTTTCCCTTCAAGAAGCCTTTCGCTAAGGCTGTTCTTGTGGAATTGGCAAAGGGATATTTGGAAGCCCATAGAGGGCTATGGTGAAAAAGGAAATATCTTCCGTTCAAAACTGGAAAGAAGCTTTCTGAGAAACTGCTCTGTGTTCTGTGAATTCATCTCACGGAGTTACATCTTTCCCTTCAAGAAGTCTATCGCTAAGGCTGTTCTTGTGGAATTGGCAAAGGGATATTTGGAAGCCCATAGAGGGCTATGTTGAAAAAGGAAATATCTTCCGTTCAAAACTGGAAAGAAGCTTTCTGAGAAACTGCTCTGTGTTCTGTGAATTCATCTCACAGAGTTACATCTTTCCCTTCAAGAAGCCTTTCGCTAAGGCTGTTCTTGTGGAATTGGCAAAGGGATATTTGGAAGCCCTTAGACGGCTATGGTGAAAAAGGAAATATCTTCCGTTCAAAACTGGAAAGAAGCTTTCTGAGAAACTGCTCTGTGTTCTGTTAATTCATCTCACAGAGTTACATCTTTCCCTTCAAGAAGCCTTTCGCTAAGGCTGTTCTTGTGGAATTGGCAAAGGGATATTTGGAAGCCCATAGAGGGCTATGGTGAAAAAGGAAATATCTTCCGTTCAAAACTGGAAAGAAGCTTTCTGAGAAACTGCTCTGTGTTCTGTGAATTCATCTCACAGAGTTACATCTTTCCCTTCAAGAAGCCTTTCGCTAAGGCTGTTCTTGTGGAATTGGCAAAGGGATATTTGGAAGCCCTTAGACGGCTATGGTGAAAAAGGAAATATCTTCCGTTCAAAACTGGAAAGAAGCTTTCTGAGAAACTGCTCTGTGTTCTGTGAATTCATCTCACAGAGTTACATCTTTCCCTTCAAGAAGCCTTTCGCTAAGGCTGTTCTTGTGGAATTGGCAAAGGGATATTTGGAAGCCCATAGAGGCATATGTTGAAAAAGGAAATATCTTCCGTTCAAAACTGGAAAGAAGCTTTCTGAGAAACTGCTCTGTGTTCTGTGAATTCATCTCACAGAGTTACATCTTTCCCTTCAAGAAGCCTTTCGCTAAGGCTGTTCTTGTGTAATTGGCAAAGGGATATTTGGAAGCCCATAGAGGCCTATGGTGAAAAAGGAAATATCTTCCGTTCAAAACTGGAAAGAAGCTTTCTGAGAAACTGCTCTGTGTTCTGTGAATTCCTCTCACAGAGTTACATCTTCCCCTTCAAGAAGCCTTTCGCTAAGGCTGTTCTTGTGGAATTGGCAAAGGGATATTTGGAAGCCCTTAGACGGCTATGGTGAAAAAGGAAATATCTTCTGTTCAAAACTGGAAAGAAGCTTTCTGAGAAACTGCTCTTTTTTCTGTGAATTCATCTCACAGAGTTACATCTTTCCCTTCAAGAAGCCTTTCGCTAAGGCTGTTCTTGTGGAATTGGCAAAGCGATATTTGGAAGACCATAGAGGGCTATGGTGAAAAAGGAAATATCTTCCGTTCAAAACTGGAAAGAAGCTTTCTGAGAAACTGCTCTGTGTTCTGTGAATTCATCTCACAGAGTTACATCTTTCCCTTCAAGAAGCCTTTCGCTAAGGCTGTTCTTGTGGAATTGGCAAAGGGATATTTGGAAGCCCATAGAGGCCTATGGTGAAAAAGGAAATATCTTCCGTTCAAAACTGGAAAGAAGCTTTCTGAGAAACTGCTCTGTGTTCTGTTAATTCATCTCACAGAGTTACATCTTTCCCTTCAAGAAGCCTTTCGCTAAGGCTGTTCTTGTGGAATTGGCAAAGGGATATTTGGAAGCCCTTAGACGGCTATGGTGAAAAAGGAAATATCTTCCGTTCAAAACTGGAAAGAAGCTTTCTGAGAAACTGCTCTGTGTTCTGTGAATTCATCTCACAGAGTTACATCTTTCCCTTCAAGAAGCCTTTCGCTAAGGCTGTTCTTGTGGAATTGGCAAAGCGATATTTGGAAGCCCATAGAGGGCTATAGTGAAAAAGGAAATATCTTCCGTTCAAAACTGGAAAGAAGCTTTCTGAGAAACTGCTCTGTGTTCTGTGAATTCATCTCACAGAGTTACATCTTTCCCTTCAAGAAGCCTTTCGCTAAGGCTGTTCTTGTGGAATTGGCAAAGGGATATTTGGAAGCCCATAGAGGCCTATGGTGAAAAAGGAAATATCTTCCGTTCAAAACTGGAAAGAAGCTTTCTGAGAAACTGCTCTGTGTTCTGTTAATTCATCTCACGGAGTTACATCTTTCCCTTCAAGAAGCCTTTCGCTAAGGCTGTTCTTGTGGAATTGGCAAAGGGATATTTGGAAGCCCATAGAGGGCTATGGTGAAAAAGGAAATATCTTCCGTTCAAAACTGGAAAGAAATTTCTGAGAAACTGCTCTGTGTTCTGTTAATTCATCTCACAGAGTTACATCTTTCCCTTCAAGAAGCCTTTCGCTAAGGCTGCTCTTGTGGAATTAGCAAAGGGATATTTGGAAGCCCATAGAGGCCTATGGTGAAAAAGGAAATATCTTCCGTTCAAAACTGGAAAGAAGCTTTCTGAGAAACTGCTCTGTGTTCTGTGAATTCATCTCACAGAGTTACATCTTTCCCTTCAAGAAGGCTTTCGCTAAGGCTGTTGTTGTGGAATTGGCAAAGGGATATGAGGAAGCCCATAGAGGGCTATGGTGAAAAAGGAAATATCTTCCGTTCAAAACTGGAAAGAAGCTTTCTGAGAAACGGCTCTGTGTTCTGTTAATTCATCTCACAGAGTTACATCTTTCCCTTCAAGAAGCCTTTCGCTAAGGCTGTTCTTGTGGAATTGGCAAAGGGATATGAGGAAGCCCATAGAGGGCTACGGTGAAAAAGGAAATATCTTCCGTTCAAAACTGGAAAGAAGCTTTCTGAGAAACTGCTCTGTGTTCTGTGAATTCATCTCACAGAGTTACATCTTTCCCTTCAAGAAGCCTTTCGCTAAGGCTGTTCTTGTGGAATTGGCAAAGGGATATTTGGAAGCCCATAGAGGCCTATGGTGAAAAAGGAAATATCTTCCGTTCAAAACTGGAAAGAAGCTTTCTGAGAAACTGCTCTGTGTTCTGTGAATTCATCTCACAGAGTTACATCTTTCCCTTCAAGAAGCCTTTCGCTAAGGCTGTTCTTGTGGAATTGGCAAAGGGATATTTGGAAGCCCATACAGGGCTATGGTGAAAAAGGAAATATCTTCCGTTCAAAACTGGAAAGAAGCTTTCTGAGAAACTGCTCTGTGTTCTGTGAATTCATCTCACAGAGTTACATCTTTCCCTTCAAGAGGCCTTTCGCTAAGGCTGTTCTTGTGGAATTGGCAAAGCGATATTTGGAAGACCCTAGAGGGCTATGGTGAAAAAGGAAATATCTTCCGTTCAAAACTGGAAAGAAGCTTTCTGAGAAACAGCTCTGTGTTCTGTGAATTCATCTCACAGAGTTACATCTTTCCCTTCAAGAAGCCTTTCGCTAAGGCTGTTCTTGTGGAATTGGCAAAGGGATATTTGGAAGCCCTTAGACGGCTATGGTGAAAAAGGAAATATCTTCCGTTCAAAACTGGAAAGAAGCTTTCTGAGAAACTGCTCTGTGTTCTGTGAATTCATCTCACAGAGTTACATCTTTCCCTTCAAGAAGCCTTTCGCTAAGGCTGTTCTTGTGGAATTGGCAAAGGGATATTTGGAAGCCCATAGAGGCCTATGGTGAAAAAGGAAATATCTTCCGTTCAATATGGAAAGAAGCTTTCTGTGACACTGCTCTGTGTTCTGTGAATTCATCTCACAGAGTTACATCTTTCCCTTCAAGAAGCCTTTCGCTAAGGCTGTTCTTGTGGAATTGGCAAAGGGATATTTGGAAGCCCATAGAGGGCTATGGTGAAAAAGGAAATATCTTCCGTTCAAAACTGGAAAGAAGCTTTCTGAGAAACTGCTCTGTGTTCTGTGAATTCATCTCACGGAGTTACATCTTTCCCTTCAAGAAGTCTTTCGCTAAGGCTGTTCTTGTGGAATTGGCAAAGGGATATTTGGAAGCCCATAGAGGGCTATGTTGAAAAAGGAAATATCTTCCGTTCAAAACTGGAAAGAAGCTTTCTGAGAAACTGCTCTGTGTTCTGTGAATTCATCTCACAGAGTTACATCTTCCCCTTCAAGAAGCCTTTCGCTAAGGCTGTTCTTGTGGAATTGGCAAAGGGATATTTGGAAGCCCTTAGACGGCTATGGTGAAAAAGGAAATATCTTCCGTTCAAAACTGGAAAGAAGCTTTCTGAGAAACTGCTCTGTGTTCTGTGAATTCATCTCACAGAGTTACATCTTTCCCTTCAAGAAGCCTTTCGCTAAGGCTGTTCTTGTGGAATTGGCAAAGGGATATTTGGAAGCCCATAGAGGCCTATGGTGAAAAAGGAAATATCTTCCGTTCAAAACTGGAAAGAAGCTTTCTGAGAAACTGCTCTGTGTTCTGTGAATTCATCTCACAGAGTTACATCTTTCCCTTCAAGAAGCCTTTCGCTAAAGCTGTTCTTGTGGAATTGGCAAAGGGATATTTGGAAGCCCATAGAGGGCTATGGTGAAAAAGGAAATATCTTCCGTTCAAAACTGGAAAGAAGCTTTCTGAGAAACTGCTCTGTGTTCTGTTAATTCATCTCACAGAGTTACATCTTTCCCTTCAAGAAGCCTTTCGCTAAGGCTGTTCTTGTGGAATTGGCAAAGGGATATTTGGAAGCCCTTAGACGGCTATGGTGAAAAAGGAAATATCTTCCGTTCAAAACTGGAAAGAAGCTTTCTGAGAAACTGCTCTGTGTTCTGTGAATTCATCTCACAGAGTTACATCTTTCCCTTCAAGAAGCCTTTCGCTAAGGCTGTTCTTGTGGAATTGGCAAAGCGATATTTGGAAGCCCATAGAGGGCTATAGTGAAAAAGGAAATATCTTCCGTTCAAAACTGGAAAGAAGCTTTCTGAGAAACTGCTCTGTGTTCTGTGAATTCATCTCACAGAGTTACATCTTTCCCTTCAAGAAGCCTTTCGCTAAGGCTGTTCTTGTGGAATTGGCAAAGGGATATTTGGAAGCCCATAGAGGCCTATGGTGAAAAAGGAAATATCTTCCGTTCAAAACTGGAAAGAAGCTTTCTGAGAAACTGCTCTGTGTTCTGTTAATTCATCTCACGGAGTTACATCTTTCCCTTCAAGAAGCCTTTCGCTAAGGCTGTTCTTGTGGAATTGGCAAAGGGATATTTGGAAGCCCATAGAGGGCTATGGTGAAAAAGGAAATATCTTCCGTTCAAAACTGGACAGAAACTTTCTGAGAAACTGCTCTGTGTTCTGTTAATTCATCTCACAGTTACATCTTTCCCTTCAAGAAGCCTTTCGCTAAGGCTGCTCTTGTGGAATTGGCAAAGGGATATTTGGAAGCCCATAGAGGCCTATGGTGAAAAAGGAAATATCTTCCGTTCAAAACTGGAAAGAAGCTTTCTGAGAAACTGCTCTGTGTTCTGTGAATTCATCTCACAGAGTTATATCTTTCCCTTCAAGAAGGCTTTCGCTAAGGCTGTTCTTGTGGAATTGGCAAAGGGATATGAGGAAGCCCATAGAGGGCTATGGTGAAAAAGGAAATCTCTTCCGTTCAAAACTGGAAAGAAGCTTTCTGAGAAACTGCTCTGTGTTCTGTTAATTCATCTCACAGAGTTACATCTTTCCCTTCAAGAAGCCTTTCGCTAAGGCTGTTCTTGTGGAATTGGCAAAGGGATATTTGGAAGCCCATAGACGGCTATGTTGAAAAAGGAAATATCTTCCGTTCAAAACTGGAAAGAAGCTTTCTGAGAAACTGCTCTGTGTTCTGTGAATCCATCTCACAGAGTTACATCTTTCCCTTCAAGAAGCCTTTCGCTTAGGCTGTTCTTGTGGAATTGGCAAAGGGATATTTGGAAGCCCTTAGACGGCTATGGTGAAAAAGGAAATATCTTCCGTTCAAAACTGGAAAGAAGCTTTCTGAGAAACTGCTCTGTGTTCTGTGAATTCATCTCACAGAGTTACATCTTTCCCTTCAAGAAGCCTTTCGCTAAGGCTGTTCTTGTGGAATTGGCAAAGCGATATTTGGAAGCCCATAGAGGCCTATGGTGAAAAAGGAAATATCTTCCGTTCAAAACTGGAAAGAAGCTTTCTGAGAAACTGCTATGTGTTCTGTGAATTCATCTCACAGAGTTACATCTTTCCCTTCAAGAAGCCTTTCGCTAAGGCTGTTCTTGTGGAATTGGCAAAGCGATATTTGGAAGCCCATAGAGGGCTATGGTGAAAAAGGAAATATCTTCCGTTCAAAACTGGAAAGAAGCTTTCTGAGAAACTGCTCTGTGTTCTGTGAATTCATCTCACAGAGTTACATCTTTCCCTTCAAGAAGCTTTTCGCTAAAGCTGTTCTTGTGGAATTGGCAAAGGGATATTTGGAAGCTCATAGAGGCCTATGGTGAAAAAGGAAATATCTTCCGTTCAAAACTGGAAAGAAGCTTTCTGAGACACTGCTCTGTGTTCTGTGAATTCATCTCACAGAGTTACATCTTTCCCTTCAAGAAGCCTTTCGCTAAGGCTGTTCTTGTGGAATTGGCAAAGGGATATTTGGAAGCCCATAGAGGGCTATGGTGAAAAAGGAAATATCTTCCGTTCAAAACTGGAAAGAAGCTTTCTGAGAAACTGCTCTGTTTTCTGTTAATTCATCTCACAGAGTTACATCTTTCCCTTCAAGAAGCCTTTCGCTAAGGCTGTTCTTGTGGAATTGGCAAAGGGATATTTGGAAGCCCATAGACGGCTATGTGGAAAAAGGAAATATCTTCCGTTCAAAACTGGAAAGAAGCTTTCTGAGAAACTGCTCTGTGTTCTGTGAATTCATCTCACAGAGTTTCATCTTTCCCTTCAAGAAGCCTTTCGCTAAGGCTGTTCTTGTGGAATTGGCAAAGGGATATTTGGAATCCCATAGAGGCCTATGGTGAAAAAGGAAATATCTTCCGTTCAAAACTGGAAAGAAGCTTTCTGAGAAACTGCTCTGTGTTCTGTGAATTCATCTCACAGAGTTACATCTTTCCCTTCAAGAAGCCTTTCGCTAAGGCTGTTCTTGTGGAATTGGCAAAGGGATATTTGGAAGCCCATAGAGGGCTATGGTGAAAAAGGAAATATCTTCCGTTCAAAACTGGAAAGAAGCTTTCTGAGAAACTGCTCTGTGTTCTGTGAATTCATCTCACAGAGTTACATCTTTCCCTTCAAGAAGCCTTTCGCTAAGGCTGTTCTTGTGGAATTGGCAAAGCGATATTTGGAAGCCCATAGAGGGCTATGGTGAAAAAGGAAATATCTTCCGTTCAAAACTGGAAAGAAGCTTTCTGAGAAACAGCTCTGTGTTCTGTGAATTCATCTCACAGAGTTACATCTTTCCCTTCAAGAAGCCTTTCGCTAAGGCTGTTCTTGTGGAATTGGCAAAGGGATATTTGGAAGCCCTTAGACGGCTATGGTGAAAAAGGAAATATCTTCCGTTCAAAACTGGGAAGAAGCTTTCTGAGAAACTGCTCTGTGTTCTGTGAATTCATCTCACAGAGTTACATCTTTCCCTTCAAGAAGCCTTTCGCTAAGGCTGTTCTTGTGGAATTGGCAAAGGGATATTTGGAAGCCCATAGAGGCCTATGGTGAAAAAGGAAATATCTTCCGTTCAATATGGAAAGAAGCTTTCTGTGACACTGCTCTGTGTTCTGTGAATTCATCTCACAGAGTTACATCTTTCCCTTCAAGAAGCCTTTCGCTAAGGCTGTTCTTGTGGAATTGGCAAAGGGATATTTGGAAGCCCATAGAGGCCTATGGTGAAAAAGGAAATATCTTCCGTTCCTACTGGAAAGAAGCTTTCTGAGAAACTGCTCTGTGTTCTGTGAATTCATCTCACAGAGTTACATCTTTCCCTTCAAGAAGCCTTTCGCTAAGGCTGTTCTTGTGGAATTGGCAAAGGGATATTTGGAAGCCCATAGACGGCTATGGAGAAAAAGGAAATATCTTCCGTTCAAAACTGGAAAGAAGCTTTCTGAGAAACTGCTCTGTTTTCTGTTAATTCATCTCACAGAGTTACATCTTTCCCTTCAAGAAGCCTTTCGCTAAGGCTGTTCTTGTGGAATTGGCAAAGGGATATTTGGAAGCCCATAGACGGCTATGTGGAAAAAGGAAATATCTTCCGTTCAAAACTGGAAAGAAGCTTTCTGAGAAACTGCTCTGTGTTCTGTGAATTCATCTCACAGAGTTACATCTTTCCCTTCAAGAAGCCTTTCGCTAAGGCTGTTCTTGTGGAATTGGCAAAGGGATATTTGGAATCCCATAGAGGCCTATGGTGAAAAAGGAAATATCTTCCGTTCAAAACTGGAAAGAAGCTTTCTGAGAAACTGCTCTGTGTTCTGTGAATTCATCTCACAGAGTTACATCTTTCCCATCAAGAAGCCTTTCGCTAAGGCTGTTCTTGTGGAATTGGCAAAGGGATATTTGGAAGCCCATAGAGGGCTATGGTGAAAAAGGAAATATCTTCCGTTCAAAACTGGAAAGAAGCTTTCTGAGAAACTGCTCTGTGTTCTGTGAATTCATCTCACAGAGTTACATCTTTCCCTTCAAGAAGCCTTTCGCTAAGGCTGTTCTTGTGGAATTGGCAAAGCGATATTTGGAAGCCCATAGAGGGCTATGGTGAAAAAGGAAATATCTTCCGTTCAAAACTGGAAAGAAGCTTTCTGAGAAACAGCTCTGTGTTCTGTGAATTCATCTCACAGAGTTACATCTTTCCCTTCAAGAAGGCTTTCGCTAAGGCTGTTCTTGTGGAATTGGCAAAGGGATATTTGGAAGCCCTTAGACGGCTATGGTGAAAAAGGAAATATCTTCCGTTCAAAACTGGAAAGAAGCTTTCTGAGAAACTGCTCTGTGTTCTGTGAATTCATCTCACAGAGTTACATCTTTCCCTTCAAGAAGCCTTTCGCTAAGGCTGTTCTTGTGGAATTGGCAAAGGGATATTTGGAAGCCCATAGAGGCCTATGGTGAAAAAGGAAATATCTTCCGTTCAATATGGAAAGAAGCTTTCTGTGACACTGCTCTGTGTTCTGTGAATTCATCTCACAGAGTTACATCTTTCCCTTCAAGAAGCCTTTCGCTAAGGCTGTTCTTGTGGAATTGGCAAAGGGATATTTGGAAGCCCATAGAGGCCTATGGTGAAAAAGGAAATATCTTCCGTTCCTAATGGAAAGAAGCTTTCTGAGAAACTGCTCTGTGTTCTGTGAATTCATCTCACAGAGTTACATCTTTCCCTTCAAGAAGCCTTTCGCTAAGGCTGTTCTTGTGGAATTGGCAAAGGGATATTTGGAAGACCATAGACGGCTATGGAGAAAAAGGAAATATCTTCCGTTCAAAACTGGAAAGAAGCTTTCTGAGAAACTGCTCTGTGTTCTGTGAATTCATCTCACAGAGTTACATCTTCCCCTTCAAGAAGCCTTTCGCTAAGGCTGTTCTTGTGGAATTGGCAAAGGGATATTTGGAAGCCCATAGAGGCCTATGGTGAAAAAGGAAATATCTTCCGTTCAAAACTGGAAAGAAGCTTTCTGAGAAACTGCTCTGTGTTCTGTGAATTCATCTCACAGAGTTACATCTCTCCCTTCAAGAAGCCTTTCGCTAAGGCTGTTCTTGTGGAATTGGCAAAGGGATATGAGGAAGCCCATAGAGGGCTATGGTGAAAAAGGAAATATCTTCCGTTCAAAACTGGAAAGAAGCTTTCTGAGAAACTGCTCTGTGTTCTGTGAATTCATCTCACAGAGTTACATCTTTCCCTTCAAGAAGCCTTTCGCTAAGGCTGTTCTTGTGGAATTGGCAAAGGGATATTTGGAAGCCCATAGAGGGCTATGGTGAAAAAGGCAATATCTTCCGTTCAAAACTAGAAAGAAGCTTTCTGAGAAACTGCTCTGTGTTCTGTGAATTCAACTCACAGAGTTACATCTTTCCCTTCAAGAAGCCTTTCGCTAAGGCTGTTCTTGTGGAATTGGCAAAGGGATATTTGGAAGCCCATAGAGGCCTATGGTGAAAAAGGAAATATCTTCCGTTCAATATGGAAAGAAGCTTTCTGTGACACTGCTCTGTGTTCTGTGAATTCATCTCACAGAGTTACATCTTTCCCTTCAAGAAGCCTTTCGCTAAGGCTGTTCTTGTGGAATTGGCAAAGGGATATTTGGAAGCCCATAGACGGCTATGGAGAAAAAGGAAATATCTTCCGTTCAAAACTGGAAAGAAGCTTTCTGAGAAACTGCTCTGTGTTCTGTGAATTCATCTCACAGAGTTACATCTTCCCCTTCAAGAAGCCTTTCGCTAAGGCTGTTCTTGTGGAATTGGCAAAGGGATATTTGGAAGCCCATGGAGGCCTATGGTGAAAAAGGAAATATCTTCCGTTCAAAACTGGAAAGAAGCTTTCTGAGAAACTGCTCTGTGTTCTGTGAATTCATCTCACAGAGTTACATCTTTCCCTTCAAGAAGCCTTTCGCTAAGGCTGTTCTTGTGGAATTGGCAAAGGGATATTTGGAAGCCCATAGAGGGCTATGGTGAAAAAGGAAATATCTTCCGTTCAAAACTGGAAAGAAGCTTTCTGAGAAACTGCTCTGTGTTCTGTGAATTCATCTCACAGAGTTACATCTTTCCCTTCAAGAAGCCTTTCGCTAAGGTTGTTCTTGTATAATTGGCAAAGGGATATTTGGAAGCCCATAGAGGGCTATGGTGAAAAAGGAAATATCTTCCGTTCAAAACTGGAAAGAAGCTTTCTGAGAAACTGCTCTGTGTTCTGTTAATTCATCTCACGGAGTTACATCTTTCCCTTCAAGAAGCCTTTCGCTAAGGCTGTTCTTGTGGAATTGGCAAAGGGATATTTGGAAGCCCATAGAGGCCTATGGTGAAAAAGGAAATATCTTCCGTTCAAAACTGGAAAGAAGCATTCTGAGAAACTGCTCTGTGTTCTGTGAATTCATCCCACAGAGTTACATCTTTCCCTTCAAGAAGCCTTTCGCTAAGGCTGTTCTTGTGGAATTGGCAAAGGGATATTTGGAAGCCCATAGAGGCCTATGGTGAAAAAGGAAATATCTTCCGTTCAAAACTGGAAAGAAGCTTTCTGAGAAACTGCTCTGTGTTCTCTGAATTCATCTCACAGAGTTACATCTTTCCCTTCAAGAAGCCTTTCGCTAAGGTTGTTCTTGTATAATTGGCAAAGGGATATTTGGAAGCCCATAGAGGGCTATGGTGAAAAAGGAAATATCTTCCGTTCAAAACTGGAAAGAAGCTTTCTGAGAAACTGCTCTGTGTTCTGTTAATTCATCTCACGGAGTTACATCTTTCCCTTCAAGAAGCCTTTGGCTAAGGCTGTTCTTGTGGAATTGGCAAAGGGATATTTGGAAGCCCATAGAGGGCTATGGTGAAAAAGGAAATATCTTCCGTTCAAAACTGGAAAGAAGCTTTCTGAGAAACGGCTCTGTGTTCTGTGAATTCATCTCACAGAGTTACATCTTTCCCTTCAAGAAGCCTTTCGCTAAGGCTGCTCTTGTGGAATTGGCAAAGGGATATTTGGAAGCCCATAGAGGCCTATTGTGAAAAAGGAAATATCTTCCGTTCAAAACTGGAAAGAAGCTTTCTGAGAAACTGCTCTGTGTTCTGTGAATTCATCTCACAGAGTTACATCTTTCCCTTCAAGAAGCCTTTCGCTAAGGCTGTTCTTGTGGAATTGGCAAAGGGATATTTTGAAGCTCATAGAGGCCTATGGTGAAAAAGGAAATATCTTCCGTTCAAAACTGGAAAGAAGCTTTCTGAGACACTGCTCTGTGTTCTGTGAATTCATCTCACAGAGTTACATCTTTCCCTTCAAGAAGCCTTTCGCTAAGGCTGCTCTTGTGGAATTGGCAAAGGGATATTTGGAAGCCCATAGAGGGCTATGGTGAAAAAGGAAATATCTTCCGTTCAAAACTGGAAAGAAGCTTTCTGAGAAACTGCTCTGTTTCCTGTTAATTCATGTCACAGAGTTACATCTTTCCCTTCAAGAAGCCTTTCGCTAAGGCTGTTCTTGTGGAATTGGCAAAGGGATATTTGGAAGCCCATAGACTGCTATGTTGAAAAAGGAAATATCTTCCGTTCAAAACTGGAAAGAAGCTTTCTGAGAAACTGCTCTGTGTTCTGTGAATTCATCTCACAGAGTTACATCTTTCCCTTCAAGAAGCCTTTCGCTAAGGCTGTTCTTGTGGAATTGGCAAAGGGATATTTGGAAGCCCATAGAGGCCTATGGTGAAAAAGGAAATATCTTCCGTTCAAAACTGGAAAGAAGCTTTCTGAGAAACTGCTCTGTGTTCTGTGAATTCATCTCACAGAGTTACATCTTTCCCTTCAAGAAGCCTTTCGCTAAGGCTGCTCTTGTGGAATTGGCAAAGGGATATTTGGAAGCCCATAGAGGCCTATTGTGAAAAAGGAAATATCTTCCGGTCAAAACTGTAAAGAAGCTTTCTGAGAAACTGCTCTGTGTTCTGTGAATTCATCTCACAGAGTTACATCTTTCCCTTCAAGAAGCCTTTCGCTAAGGCTGTTCTTGTGGAATTGGCAAAGGGATATTTGGAAGCCCATAGAGGGCTATGGTGAAAAAGGAAATATCTTCCGTTCAAAACTGGAAAGAAGCTTTCTGAGAAACTGCTCTGTGTTCTGTGAATGCATCTCACAGAGTTACATCTTTCCCTTCAAGAAGCCTTTCGCTAAGGCTGTTCTTGTGGAATTGGCAAAGGGATATTTGGAAACCCATAGACGGCTATGTTGAAAAAGGAAATATCTTCCGTTCAAAACTGGAAAGAAGCTTTCTGAGAAACTGCTCTGTGTTCTGTGAATTCATCTCACAGAGTTACATCTTTCCCTTCAAGAAGCCTTTCGCTAAGGCTGTTCTTGTGGAATTGGCAAAGGGATATTTGGAAGCCCATAGAGGCCTATGGTGAAAAAGGAAATATCTTCCGTTCAAAACTGGAAAGAAGCTTTCTGAGAAACTGCTCTGTGTTCTGTGAATTCATCTCACAGAGTTACATCTTTCCCTTCAAGAAGCCTTTCGCTAAGGCTGTTCTTGTGGAATTGGCAAAGGGATATTTGGAAGCCCATAGAGGGCTATGGTGAAAAAGGAAATATCTTCCGTTCAAAACTGGAAAGAAGCTTTCTGAGAAACTGCTCTGTGTTCTGTGAATTCATCTCACAGAGTTACATCTTTCCCTTCAAGAAGCCTTTCGCTTAGGCTGTTCTTGTGGAATTGGCAAAGCGATATTTGGAAGCCCATAGAGGGCTATGGTGAAAAAGGAAATATCTTCCGTTCAAAACTGGAAAGAAGCTTTCTGAGAAACAGCTCTGTGTTCTGTGAATTCATCTCACAGAGTTACATCTTTCCCTTCAAGAAGCCTTTCGCTAAGGCTGTTCTTGTGGAATTGGCAAAGGGATATTTGGAAGCCCTTAGGCGGCTATGGTGAAAAAGGAAATATCTTCCGTTCAAAACTGGAAAGAAGCTTTCTGAGAAACTGCTCTGTGTTCTGTGAATTCATCTCACAGAGTTACATCTTTCCCTTCAAGAAGCCTTTCGCTAAGGCTGTTCTTGTGGAATTGGCAAAGGGATATTTGGAAGCCCATAGAGACCTATGGTGAAAAAGGAAATATCTTCCGTTCAATATGGAAAGAAGCTTTCTGTGACACTGCTCTGTGTTCTGTGAATTCATCTCACAGGGTTACATCTTTCCCTTCAAGAAGCCTTTCGCTAAGGCTGTTCTTGTGGAATTGGCAAAGGGATATTTGGAAGCCCGTAGAGGCCTATGGTGAAAAAGGAAATATCTTCCGTTCCAAACTGGAAAGAAGCTTTCTGAGAAACTGCTCTGTGTTCTGTGAATTCATCTCACAGAGTTACATCTTTCCCTTCAAGAAGCCTTTCGCTAAGGCTGTTCTTGTGGAATTGGCAAAGGGATATTTGGAAGCCCATAGACGGCTATGGAGAAAAAGGAAATATCTTCCGTTCAAAACTGGAAAGAAGCTTTCTGAGAAACTGCTCTGTGTTCTGTGAATTCATCTCACAGAGTTACATCTTCCCCTTCAAGAAGCCTTTCGCTAAGGCTGTTCTTGTGGAATTGGCAAAGGGATATTTGGAAGCCCATAGAGGCCTATGGTGAAAAAGGAAATATCTTCCGTTCAAAACTGGAAAGAAGCTTTCTGAGAAACTGCTCTGTGTTCTGTGAATTCATCTCACAGAGTTACATCTTTCCCTTCAAGAAGCCTTTCGCTAAGGCTGTTCTTGTGGAATTGGCAAAGGGATATTTGGAAGCCCATAGAGGGCTATGGTGAAAAAGGAAATATCTTCCGTTCAAAACTAGAAAGAAGCTTTCTGAGAAACTGCTCTGTGTTCTGTGAATTCATCTCACAGAGTTACATCTTTCCCTTCAAGAAGCCTTTCGCTAAGGTTGTTCTTGTATAATTGGCAAAGGGATATTTGGAAGCCCATAGAGGGCTATGGTGAAAAAGGAGATATCTTCCGTTCAAAACTGGAAAGAAGCTTTCTGAGAAACTGCTCTGTGTTCTGTTAATTCATCTCACGGAGTTACATCTTTCCCTTCAAGAAGCCTTTCGCTAAGGCTGTTCTTGTGGAATTGGCAAAGGGATATTTGGAAGCCCATAGAGGCCTAAGGTGAAAAAGGAAATATCTTCCGTTCAAAACTGGAAAGAAGCTTTCTGAGAAACTGCTCTGTGTTCTGTGAATTCATCCCACAGAGTTACATCTTTCCCTTCAAGAAGCCTTTCGCTAAGGCTGTTCTTGTGGAATTGGCAAAGGGATATTTGGAAGCCCATAGAGGGCTATGGTGAAAAAGGAAATATCTTCCGTTCAAAACTGGAAAGAAGCTTTCTGAGAAACTGCTCTGTGTTCTCTGAATTCATCTCACAGAGTTACATCTTTCCCTTCAAGAAGCCTTTCGCTAAGGTTGTTCTTGTATAATTGGCAAAGGGATATTTGGAAGCCCATAGAGGGCTATGGTGAAAAAGGAAATATCTTCCGTTCAAAACTGGAAAGAAGCTTTCTGAGAAACTGCTCTGTGTTCTGTTAATTCATCTCACGGAGTTACATCTTTCCCTTCAAGAAGCCTTTCGCTAACGCTGTTCTTGTGGAATTGGCAAAGGGATATTTGGAAGCCCATAGAGGGCTATGGTGAAAAAGGAAATATCTTCCGTTCAAAACTGGAAAGAAGCTTTCGGAGAAACTGCTCTGTGTTCTGTGAATTCATCTCACTGAGATACATCTTTCCCTTCAAGAAGTCCTTCGCTAAGGCTGTTCTTGTGGAATTGGCAAAGGGATATTTGGAAGCCCATAGAGGCCTATGGTGAAAAAGGAAATATCTTCCGTTCAAAACTGGAAAGAAGCTTTCTGAGAAACTGCTCTGTGTTCTGTGAATTCATCTCACAGAGTTACATCTTTCCCTTCAAGAAGCCTTTCGCTAAGGCTGTTCTTGTGGAATTGGCAAAGGGATATTTGGAAGCCCATAGAGGGCTATGGTGAAAAAGGAAATATCTTCCGTTCAAAACTGGAAAGAAGCTTTCTGAGAAACTGCTCTGTGTTCTGTGAATTCATCTCACAGAGTTACATCTTTCCCTTCAAGAAGCCTTTCGCTAAGGTTGTTCTTGTATAATTAGCAAAGGGATATTTGGAAGCCCATAGAGGGCTATGGTGAAAAAGGAAATATCTTCCGTTCAAAACTGGAAAGAAGCTTTCTGAGAAACTGCTCTGTGTTCTGTGAATTCATCTCACGGAGTTACATCTTTCCCTTCAAGAAACCTTTCGCTAAGGCTGTTCTTGTGGAATTGGCAAAGGGATATTTGGAAGCCCATAGAGGCCTATGGTGAAAAAGGAAATATCTTCCGTTCAAAACTGGAAAGAAGCTTTCTGAGAAACTGCTCTGTGTTCTGTAAATTCAACCCACGGAGTTACATCTTTCCCTTCAAGAAGCCTTTCGCTAAGGCTGTTCTTGTGGAATTGGAAAAGGGATATTTGGAAGCCCATAGAGGGCTATGGTGAAAAAGGAAATATCTTCCGTTCAAAACTGGAAAGAAGCTTTCTGAGAAACTGCTCTGTGTTCTCTGAATTCATCTCACAGAGTTACATCTTTCCCTTCAAGAAGCCTTTCGCTAAGGTTGTTCTTGTATAATTGGCAAAGGGATATTTGGAAGCCCATAGAGGGCTATGGTGAAAAAGGAAATATCTTCCGTTCAAAACTGGAAAGAAGCTTTCTGAGAAACTGCTCTGTGTTCTGTGAATTCATCTCACAGAGTTACATCTTTCCCTTCAAGAAGCCTTTCGCTAAGGCTGCTCTTGTGGAATTGGCAAAGGGATATTTGGAAGCCCATAGAGGCCTATTGTGAAAAAGGAAATATCTTCCGTTCAAAACTGGAAAGAAGCTTTCTGAGAAACTGCTCTGTGTTCTGTGAATTCATCTCACAGAGTTACATCTTTCCCTTCAAGAAGCCTTTTGCTAAGGCTGTTCTTGGGGAATTGGCAAAGGGATATTTGGAAGACCATAGAGGCCTATGGTGAAAAAGGAAATATCTTCCGTTCAAAACTGGAAAGAAGCTTTCTGAGAAACTGTTCTGTGTTCTGCTAATTCATCTCACAGAGTTACATCTTTCCCTTCAAGAAGCCTTTCGCTAAGGCTGTTCTTGTGGAATTGGCAAAGGGATATTTGGAAGCCCATAGAGGGCTATGGTGAAAAAGGAAATATCTTCCGTTCAAAACTGGAAAGAAGCTTTCTGAGAAACTGCTCTGTGTTCTGTTAATTCATCTCACAGAGTTACATCTTTCCCTTCAAGAAGCCTTTCGCTAAGGCTGTTCTTGTGGAATTGGCAAAGGGATATTTGGAAGCCCATAGACGGCTATGGAGGAAAAGGAAATATCTTCCGTTCAAAACTGGAAAGAAGCTTTCTGAGAAACTGCTCTGTGTTCTGTGAATTCATCTCACTGAGTTACATCTTTCCCTTCAAGAAGTCTTTCGCTAAGGCTGTTCTTGTGGAATTGGCAAAGGGATATTTGGAAGCCCATAGAGGCCTATGGTGAAAAAGGAAATATCTTCCGTTCAAAACTGGAAAGAAGCTTTCTGAGAAACTGCTCTGTGTTCTGTGAATTCATCTCACAGAGTTACATCTTTCCCTTCAAGAAGCCTTTCGCTAAGGCTGTTCTTGTGGCATTGGCAAAGGGATATTTGGAAGCCCATAGAGGGCTATGGTGAAAAAGGAAATATCTTCCGTTCAAAACTGGAAAGAAGCTTTCTGAGAAACTGCTCTGTGTTCTGTGAATTCATCTCACAGAGTTACATCTTTCCCTTCAAGAAGCCTTTCGCTAAGGCTGTTCTTGTGGAATTGGCAAAGGGATATTTGGAAGCCCATAGAGGGCTATGGTGAAAAAGGAAATATCTTCCGTTCAAAACTGGAAAGAAGCTTTCTGAGAAACTGCTCTGTGTTCTGTTAATTCATCTCACGGAGTTACATCTTTCCCTTCAAGAAACCTTTCGCTAAAGCTGTTCTTGTGGAATTGGAAAAGGGATATTTGGAAGCCCATGGAGGGCTATGGTGAAAAAGGAAATATCTTCCGTTCAAAACCGGAAAGAAGCTTTCTGAGAAACTGCTCTGTGTTCTGTGAATTCATCTCACAGAGTTACATCTTTCCCTTCAAGAAGGCTTTCGCTAAGGCTGCTCTTGTGGAATTGGCAAAGGGATACTTGGAAGCCCATAGAGGCCTATTGTGAAAAAGGAAATATCTTCCGTTCAAAACTGGAAAGAAGCTTTCTGAGAAACTGCTCTGTGTTCTGTGAATTCATCTCACAGAGTTACATCTTTCCCTTCAAGAAGCCTTTTGCTAAGGCTGTTCTTGTGGAATTGGCAAAGGGATATTTGGAAGCCCATAGAGGCCTATGTTGAAAAAGGAAATATCTTCCGTTCAAAACTGGAAGGAAGCTTTCTGAGAAACTGTTCTGTGTTCTGCTAATTCATCTCACAGAGTTACATCTTTCCCTTCAAGAAGCCTTTCGCTAAGGCTGTTCTTGTGGAATTGGCAAAGGGATATTTGGAAGCCCATAGAGGGCTATGGTGAAAAAGGAAATATCTTCCGTTCGAAACTGGAAAGAATCTTTCTGAGAAACTGCTCTGTGTTCTGTGAACTCATCTCACAGAGTTACATCTTTCCCTTCAAGAAGCCTTTCGCTAAGGCTGTTCTTGTGGAATTGGCACAGGGATATTTGGAAGCCCATAGAGGCCTATGGTGAAAAAGGAAATATCTTCCGTTCAAAACTGGAAAGAAGCTTTCTGAGAAACTGCTCTGTGTTCTGTGAATTCATCTCACAGAGTTACATCTTTCCCTTCAAGAAGCCTTTCGCTAAGGCTGTTCTTGTGGAATTGGCAAAGGGATATTTGGAAGCCCATAGAGGGCTATGGTGAAAAAGGAAATATCTTCCGTTCAAAACTGGAAAGAAGCTTTCTGAGAAACTGCTCTGTGTTCTGTTAATTCATCTCACAGAGTTACATCTTTCCCTTCAAGAAGCCTTTCGCTAAGGCTGTTCTTGTGGAATTGGCAAAGGGATATTTGGAAGCCCATTGACGGCTATGGAGAAAAAGGAAATACCTTCCGTTCAAAACTGGAAAGAAGCTTTCTGAGAAACTGCTCTGTGTTCTGTGAATTCATCTCACAGAGTTACATCTTTCCCTTCAAGAAGCCTTTCGCTAAGGCTGTTCTTGTGGAATTGGCAAAGGGATATTTGGAAGCCCATAGAGGCCTATGGTGAAAAAGGAAATATCTTCCGTTCAAAACTGGAAAGAAGCTTTCTGAGAAACTGCTCTGTGTTCTGTGAATTCATCTCACAGAGTTACATCTTTCCCATCAAGATGCCTTTCGCTAAGGCTGTTCTTGTGGAATTGGCAAAGGGGTATTTGGAAGCCCATAGAGGGCTATGGTGAAAAAGGAAATATCTTCCGTTCAAAACTGGAAAGAAGCTTTCTGAGAAACTGCTCTGTGTTCTGTGAATTCATCTCACAGAGTTACATCTTTCCCTTCAAGAAGCCTTTCGCTAAGGTTGTTCTTGTATAATTGGCAAAGGGATATTTGGAAGCCCATAGAGGGCTATGGTGAAAAAGGAAATATCTTCCGTTCAAAACTGGAAAGAAGCTTTCTGAGAAACTGCTCTGTGTTCTGTGAATTCATCTCACAGAGTTACATCTTTCCCTTCAAGAAGCCTTTCGCTAAGGCTGTTCTTGTGGAATTGGCAAAGGGATATTTGGAAGCCCATAGAGGCCTATGGTGAAAAAGGAAGTATCTTCCGTTAAAAACTGGAAAGAAGCTTTCTGAGAAACTGCTCTGTGTTCTTTGAATTCATCTCACAGAGTTACAACTTTCCCTTCAAGAAGCCTTTCGCTAAGGCTGTTCTTGTGGAATTGGCAAAGGGATATTTGGAAGCCCATAGAGGCCTATGGTGAAAAAGGAAATATCTTCCGTTCAAAACTGGAAAGAAGCTTTCTGAGAAACTGCTCTGTGTTCTGTGAATTCATCTCACAGAGTTACATCTTTCCCTTCAAGAAGCCTTCGCTAAGGCTGTTCTTGTGGAATTGGCAAAGGGATATTTGGAAGCCCATAGAGGGCTATGGTGAAAAAGGAAATATCTTCCGTTCAAAACTGGAAAGAAGCTTTCTGAGAAACTGCTCTGTGTTCTGTGAATTCATCTCACAGAGTTACATCTTTCCCTTCAAGAGGCCTTTCGCTAAGGCTGTTCTTGTGGAATTGGCAAAGCGATATTTGGAAGACCCTAGAGGGCTATGGTGAAAAAGGAAATATCTTCCGTTCAAAACTGGAAAGAAGCTTTCTGAGAAACTGCTCTGTGTTCTGTGAATTCATCTCACAGAGTTACATCTTTCCCTTCAAGAAGCCTTTTGCTAAGGCTGGTCTTGTGGAATTGGCAAAGGGATATTTGGAAGCCCATAGAGGGCTATGGTGAAAAAGGAAATATCTTCCGTTCAAAACTGGAAAGAAGCTTTCTGAGAAACTGCTCTGTGTTCTGCTAATTCATCTCACAGAGTTACATCTTTCCCTTCAAGAAGCCTTTCGCTAAGGCTGTTCTTGTGGAATTGGCAAAGGGATATTTGGAAGCCCATAGAGGGCTATGGTGAAAATGGAAATATCTTCCGTTCAAAACTGGAAAGAAGCTTTCTGAGAAACTGCTCTGTGTTCTGTGAATTCATCTCACAGAGTTACATCTTTCCCTTCAAGAAGCCTTTCGCTAAGGCTGTTCTTGTGGAATTGGCAAAGGGATATTTGGAAGCCCATAGAGGCCTATGGTGAAAAAGGAAATATCTTCCGTTCAAAACTGGAAAGAAGCTTTCTGAGAAACTGCTCTGTGTTCTGTGAATTCATCTCACAGAGTTACATCTTTCCCTTCAAGAAGCCTTTCGCTAAGGCTGTTCTTGTGGAATTGGCAAAGGGATATTTGGAAGCCCATAGAGGGCTATGGTGAAAAAGGAAATATCTTCCGTTCAAAACTGGAAAGAAGCTTTCTGAGAAACTGCTCTGTGTTCTGTGAATTCATCTCACAGAGTTACATCTTTCCCTTCAAGAAGCCTTTCGCTAAGGCTGTTCTTGTGGAATTGGCAAAGGGATATTTGGAAGCCCATAGAGGCCTATGGTGAAAAAGGAAATATCTTCCGTTCAATATGGAAAGAAGCTTTCTGTGACACTGCTCTGTGTTCTGTGAACTCATCTCACAGAGTTACATCTTTCCCTTCAAGAAGCCTTTCGCTAAGGCTGTTCTTGTGGAATTGGCAAAGGGATATTTGGAAGCCCATAGAGGGCTATGGTGAGAAAGGAAATATCTTCCGTTCAAAACTGGAAAGAAGTTTTCTGAGAAACTGCTCTGTGTTCTGTGAATTCATCTCACGGAGTTACATCTTTCCCTTCAAGAAGTCTTTCGCTAAGGCTGTTCTTGTGGAATTGGCAAAGGGATATTTGGAAGCCCATAGAGGGCTATGTTGAAAAAGGAAATATCTTCCGTTCAAAACTGGAAAGAAGCTTTCTGAGAAACTGCTCTGTGTTCTGTGAATTCATCTCACAGAGTTACATCTTTCCCTTCAAGAAGCCTTTCGCTAAGGCTGTTCTTGTGGAATTGGCAAAGGGATATTTGGAAGCCCATAGAGGCCTATGGTGAAAAAGGAAATATCTTCCGTTCAATATGGAAAGAAGCTTTCTGTGACACTGCTCTGTGTTCTGTGAATTCATCTCACAGAGTTACATCTTTCCCTTCAAGAAGCCTTTCGCTAAGGCTGTTCTTGTGGAATTGGCAAAGGGATATTTGGAAGCCCATAGAGGGCTATGGTGAGAAAGGAAATATCTTCCGTTCAAAACTGGAAAGAAGTTTTCTGAGAAACTGCTCTGTGTTCTGTGAATTCATCTCACGGAGTTACATCTTTCCCTTCAAGAAGTCTTTCGCTAAGGCTGTTCTTGTGGAATTGGCAAAGGGATATTTGGAAGCCCATAGAGGGCTATGTTGAAAAAGGAAATATCTTCCGTTCAAAACTGGAAAGAAGCTTTCTGAGAAACTGCTCTGTGTTCTGTGAATTCATCTCACAGAGCTACATCTTTCCCTTCAAGAAGCCTTTCGCTAAGGCTGTTCTTGTGGAATTGGCAAAGGGATATTTGGAAGCCCATAGAGGCCTATGGTGAAAAAGGAAATATCTTCCGTTCAAAACTGGAAAGAAGCTTTCTGAGAAACTGCTCTGTGTTCTGTGAATTCATCTCACAGAGTTACATCTTTCCCTTCAAGAAGCCTTTCGCTAGGGCTGTTCTTGTGGAATTGGCAAAGGGATATTTGGAAGCCCATAGAGGCCTATGGAGAAAAAGGAAATATCTTCCGTTCAAAACTGGAAAGAAGCTTTCTGAGAAACTGCTCTGTGTTCTGTGAATTCATCTCACGGAGTTACATCTTTCCCTTCAAGAAGCCTTTCGCTAAAGCTGTTCTTGTGGAATTGGCAAAGGGATATTTGGAAGCCCATAGAGGGCTATGGTGAAAAAGGAAATATCTTCCGTTCAAAACTGGAAAGAAACTTTCTGAGAAACTGCTCTGTGTTCTGTGAATTCATCTCACAGAGTTACATCTTTCCCTTCAAGAAGGGTTTCGCTAAGGCTGCTCTTGTGGAATTGGCAAAGGGATATTTGGAAGCCCATAGAGGCCTATGGTGAAAAAGGAAATATCTTCCGTTCAAAACTGGAAAGAAGCTTTCTGAGAAACTGCTCTGTGTTCTGTGAATTCATCTCACAGAGCTACATCTTTCCCTTCAAGAAGCCTTTCGCTAAGGCTGTTCTTGTGGAATTGGCAAAGGGATATTTGGAAGCCCATAGAGGCCTATGGTGAAAAAGGAAATATCTTCCGTTCAAAACTGGAAAGAAGCTTTCTGAGAAACTGCTCTGTGTTCTGTGAATTCATCTCACAGAGTTACATCTTTCCCTTCAAGAAGCCTTTCGCTAGGGCTGTTCTTGTGGAATTGGCAAAGGGATATTTGGAAGCCCATAGAGGCCTATGGAGAAAAAGGAAATATCTTCCGTTCAAAACTGGAAAGAAGCTTTCTGAGAAACTGCTCTGTGTTCTGTGAATTCATCTCACGGAGTTACATCTTTCCCTTCAAGAAGCCTTTCGCTAAAGCTGTTCTTGTGGAATTGGCAAAGGGATATTTGGAAGCCCATAGAGGGCTATGGTGAAAAAGGAAATATCTTCCGTTCAAAACTGGAAAGAAACTTTCTGAGAAACTGCTCTGTGTTCTGTGAATTCATCTCACAGAGTTACATCTTTCCCTTCAAGAAGGGTTTCGCTAAGGCTGCTCTTGTGGAATTGGCAAAGGGATATTTGGAAGCCCATAGAGGCCTATGGTGAAAAAGGAAATATCTTCCGTTCAAAACTGGAAAGAAGCTTTCTGAGAAACTGCTCTGTGTTCTGTGAATTCATCTCACAGAGTTACATCTTTCCCTTCAAGAAGCCTTTCGCTAAGGCTGCTCTTGTGGAATTGGCAAAGGGATATTTGGAAGCCCATAGAGGGCTATGGTGAAAAAGGAAATATCTTCCGTTCAAAACTGGAAAGAAGCTTTCTGAGAAACTGCTCTGTGTTCTGCTAATTCATCTCACAGAGTTATATCTTTCCCTTCAAGAAGCCTTTCGCTAAGGCTGTTCTTGTGGAATTGGCAAAGCGCTATTTGGAAGCCCATAGATGGCTATGGTGAAAAAGGAAATATCTTCCGTTCAAAACTGGAAAGAAGCTTTCTGAGAAACTGCTCTGTGTTCTGTGAATTCATCTCACAGAGTTACATCTTTCCCTTCAACAAGCCTTTCGCTAAGGCTGTTCTTGTGGAATTGGCAAAGGGATATTTGGAAGCCCATAGAGGCCTATGGTGAAAAAGGAAATATCTTCCGTTCAAAACTGGAAAGAAGCTTTCTGAGAAACTGCTCTGTGTTCTGTGAATTCATCTCACAGAGTTACATCTTTCCCTTCAAGAAGGCTTTCCCTAAGGCTGTTCTTGAGGAATTGGCAAAGGAATATGTGGAAGCCCATAGTGGGCTATGGTGAAAAAGGAAATATCTTCCGTTCAAAACTGGAAAGAAGCTTTCTGAGAAACTGCTCTGTGTTCTGTTAATTCATCTCACAGAGTTACATCTTTCCCTTCAAGAAGCCTTTCGCTAAGGCTGTTCTTGTGGAATTGGCAAAGGGATATTTGGAAGCCCATAGACGGCTATGTTGAAAAAGGAAATATCTTCCGTTCAAAACTGGAAAGAAGCTTTCTGAGAAACTGCTCTGTGTTCTGTGAATTCATCTCACAGAGTTACATCTTTCCCTTCAAGAAGCCTTTCGCTAAGGCTGTTCTTGTGGAATTGGCAAAGGGATATTTGGAAGCCCTTAGACGGCTATGGTGAAAAAGGAAATATCTTCCGTTCAAAACTGGAAAGAAGCTTTCTGAGAAACTGCTCTGTGTTCTGTGAATTCATCTCACAGAGTTACATCTTTCCCTTCAAGAAGCCTTTCGCTAAGGCTGTTCTTGTGGAATTGGCAAAGCGATATTTGGAAGCCCATAGAGGCCTATGGTGAAAAAGGAAATTTCTTCCGTTCAAAACTGGAAAGAAGCTTTCTGAGAAACTGCTCTGTGTTCTGTGAATTCATCTCACAGAGTTACATCTTTCCCTTCAAGAAGCCTTTCGCTAAGGCTGTTCTTGTGGAATTGGCAAAGCGATATTTGGAAGCCCATAGAGGCCTATGGTGAAAAAGGAAATATCTTCCGTTCAAAACTGGAAAGAAGCTTTCTGAGAAACTGCTCTGTGTTCTGTGAATTCATCTCACAGAGTTACATCTTTCCCTACAAGAAGCTTTTCGCTAAGGCTGTTCTTGTGGAATTGGCAAAGGGATATTTTGAAGCTCATAGAGGCCTATGGTGAAAAAGGAAATATCTTCCGTTCAAAACTGGAAAGAAGCTTTCTGAGACACTGCTCTGTGTTCTGTGAATTCATCTCACAGAGTTACATCTTTCCCTTCAAGAAGCCTTTCGCTAAGGCTGTTCTTGTGGAATTGGCAAAGGGATATTTGGAAGCCCATAGAGGGTTATGGTGAAAAAGGAAATATCTTCCGTTCAAAACTGGAAAGAAGCTTTCTGAGAAACTGCTCTGTTTTCTGTTAATTCATCTCACACAGTTACATCTTTCCCTTCAAGAAGCCTTTCGCTAAGGCTGTTCTTGTGGAATTGGCAAAGGGATATTTGGAAGCCCATAGACGGCTATGTTGAAAAAGGAAATATCTTCCGTTCAAAACTGGAAAGAAGCTTTCTGAGAAACTGCTCTGTGTTCTGTGAATTCATCTCACAGAGTTACATCTTTCCCTTCAAGAAGCCTTTCGCTAAGGTTGTTCTTGTATAATTGGCAAAGGGATATTTGGAAGCCCATAGAGGGCTATGTTGAAAAAGGAAATATCTTCCGTTCAAAACTGGAAAGAAGCTTTCTGAGAAACTGCTCTGTGTTCTGTGAATTCATCTCACAGCGTTACATCTTTCCCTTCAAGAAGCCTTTCGCTAAGGTTGTTCTTGTGGAATTGGCAAAGGGATATTTGGAAGCCAATATAGGGCTATGGTGAAAAAGGAAATATCTTCCGTTCAAAACTGGAAAGAAGCTTTCTGAGAAACTGCTCTGTGTTCTGTAAATTCATCTCACAGAGTTACATCTTTCCCTTCAAGAAGCCTTTCGCTAAGGCTGTTCTTGTGGAATTGGCAAAGGGATATTTGGAAGCCCATAGAGGCCTATGGTGAAAAATGAAATATCTTCCGTTCAAAACTGGAAAGAAGCTTTCTGTCACACTGCTCTGTGTTCTGTGAATTCATCTCACAGAGTTACATCTTTCCCTTCAAGAAGCCTTTCGCTAAGACTGTTCTTTTGGAATTGGCAAAGGGATATTTGGAAGCCCATAGAGGCCTATGGTGAAAAAGGAAATATCTTCCGTTCAAAACTGGAAAGAAGCTTTCTGAGAAACTGCTCTGTGTTCTGTTAATTCATCTCACGGAGTTACATCTTTCCCTTCAAGAAGCTTTTCGCTAAGGCTGTTCTTGTGGAATTGGCAAAGATATATTTGGAAGCCCATAGAGGGCTATGGTGAAAAAGGAAATATCTTCCGTTCAAAACTGGAAAGAAACTTTCTGAGAAACTGCTCTGTGTTCTGTTAATTCATCTCACAGAGTTACATCTTTCCCTTCAAGAAGCCTTTCGCTAAGGCTGCTCTTGTGGAGTTGGCAAAGGGATATTTGGAAGCCCATAGAGGCCTATGGTGAAAAAGGAAATATCTTCCGTTCAAAACTGGAAAGAAGCTTTCTGAGAAACTGCTCTGTGTTCTGTGAATTCATCTCACAGAGTTACATCTTTCCCTTCAAGAAGCCTTTTGCTAAGGCTGGTCTTGTGGAATTGGCAAAGGGATATTTGGAAGCCCATAGAGGGCTATGGTGAAAAAGGAAATATCTTCCGTTCAAAACTGGAAAGAAGCTTTCTGAGAAACTGCTCTGTGTTCTGCTAATTCATCTCACAGAGTTACATCTTTCCCTTCAAGAAGCCTTTCGCTAAGGCTGTTCTTGTGGAATTGGCAAAGGGATATTTGGAAGCCCATAGAGGGCTATGGTGAAAAAGGAAATATCTTCCGTTCAAAACTGGAAAGAAGCTTTCTGAGAAACTGCTCTGTGTTCTGTGAATTCATCTCACAGAGTTACATCTTTCCCTTCAAGAAGGCTTTCGCTAAGGCTGTTCTTGTGGAACTGGCAAAGGGATATGAGGAAGCCCATAGAGGGCTACGGTGAAAAAGGAAATATCTTTCGTTCAAAACTGGAAAGAAGCTTTCTGAGAAACTGCTCTGTGTTCTGTGAATTCATCTCACAGAGTTACATCTTTCCCTTCAAGAAGCCTTTCGCTAAGGCTGTTCTTGTGGAATTGGCAAAGGGATATTTGGAAGCCCATAGAGGCCTATGGTGAAAAAGGAAATATCTTCCGTTCAAAACTGGAAAGAAGCTTTCTGAGAAACTGCTCTGTGTTCTGTGAATTCATCTCACAGAGTTACATCTTTCCCTTCAAGAAGCCTTTCGCTAAGGCTGTTCTTGTGGAATTGGCAAAGGGATATTTGGAAGCCCATAGAGGGCTATGGTGAAAAAGGAAATATCTTCCGTTCAAAACTGGAAAGAAGCTTTCTGAGAAACTGCTCTGTGTTCTGTGAATTCATCTCACAGAGTTACATCTTTCCCTTCAAGAAGCCTTTCGCTAAGGCTGTTCTTGTGGAATTGGCAAAGCGATATTTGGAAGACCCTAGAGGGCTATGGTGAAAAAGGAAATATCTTCCGTTCAAAACTGGAAAGAAGCTTTCTGAGAAACAGCTCTGTGTTCTGTGAATTCATCTCACAGAGTTACATCTTTCCCTTCAAGAAGCCTTTCGCTAAGGCTGTTCTTGTGGAATTGGCAAAGGGATATTTGGAAGCCCTTAGACGGCTATGGTGAAAAAGGAAATATCTTCCGTTCAAAACTGGAAAGAAGCTTTCTGAGAAACTGCTCTGTGTTCTGTGAATTCATCTCACAGAGTTACATCTTTCCCTTCAAGAAGCCTTTCGCTAAGGCTGTTCTTGTGGAATTGGCAAAGGGATATTTGGAAGCCCATAGAGGCCTAAGGTGAAAAAGGAAATATCTTCCGTTCAATATGGAAAGAAGCTTTCTGTGACACTGCTCTGTGTTCTGTGAATTCATCTCACAGAGTTACATCTTTCCCTTCAAGAAGCCTTTCGCTAAGGCTGTTCTTGTGGAATTGGCAAAGGGATATTTGGAAGCCCATAGAGGGCTATGGTGAAAAAGGAAATATCTTCCGTTCAAAACTGGAAAGAAGCTTTCTGAGAAACTGCTCTGTGTTCTGTGAATTCATCTCACAGAGTTACATCTTTAACTTCAAGAAGCCTTTCGCTAGGGCTGTTCTTGTGGAATTGGCAAAGGGATATTTGGAAGCCCATAGAGGCCTATGGTGAAAAAGGAAATATCTTCCGTTCAAAACTGGAAAGAAGCTTTCTGAGAAACTGCTCTGTGTTCTGTGAATTCATCTCACGGAGTTACATCTTTCCCTTCAAGAAGCCTTTCGCTAAAGCTGTTCTTGTGGAATTGGCAAAGGGATATTTGGAAGCCCATAGATGGCTATGGTGAAAAAGGAAATATCTTCCGTTCAAAACTGGAAAGAAACTTTCTGAGAAACTGCTCTGTGTTCTGTGAATTCATCTCACAGAGTTACATCTTTCCCTTCAAGAAGCCTTTCGCTAAGGCTGCTCTTGTGGAATTGGCAAAGGGATATTTGGAAGCCCATAGAGGCCTATGGTGAAAAAGGAATTATCTTCCGTTCAAAACTGGAAAGAAGCTTTCTGAGAAACTGCTCTGTGTTCTGTGAATTCATCTCACAGAGTTACATCTTTCCCTTCAAGAAGCCTTTCGCTAAGGCTGTTCTTGTGGAATTGGCAAAGGGATATTTGGAAGCCCATAGAGGCCTATGGTGAAAAAGGAAATATCTTCCGTTCAAAACTGGAAAGAAGCTTTCTGAGAAACTGCTCTGTGTTCTGTGAATTCATCTCACAGAGTTACATCTTTCCCTTCAAGAAGGCTTTCGCTAAGGCTGTTCTTGTGGAATTGGCAAAGGAATATGAGGAAGCCCATAGTGGGCTATGGTGAAAAAGGAAATATCTTCCGTTCAAAACTGGAAAGAAGCTTTCTGAGAAACTGCTCTGTGTTCTGTTAATTCATCTCACAGAGTTACATCTTTCCCTTCAAGAAGCCTTTCGCTAAGGCTGTTCTTGTGGAATTGGCAAAGGGATATTTGGAAGCCCATAGACGGCTATGTTGAATAAGGAAATATCTTCCGTTCAAAACTGGAAAGAAGCTTTCTGAGAAACTGCTCTGTGTTCTGTGAATTCATCTCACAGAGTTACATCTTTCCTATCAAGAAGCCTTTCGCTAAGGCTGTTCTTGTGGAATTGGCAAAGGGATATTTGGAAGCCCTTAGACGGCTATGGTGAAAAAGGAAATATCTTCCGTTCAAAACTGGAAAGAAGCTTTCTGAGAAACTGCTCTGTGTTCTGTGAATTCATCTCACAGAGTTACATCTTTCCCTTCAAGAAGCCTTTCGCTAAGGCTGTTCTTGTGGAATTGGCAAAGCGATATTTGGAAGCCCATAGAGGCCTATGGTGAAAAAGGAAATATCTTCCGTTCAAAACTGGAAAGAAGCTTTCTGAGAAACTGCTCTGTGTTCTGTGAATTCATCTCACAGAGTTACATCTTTCCCTTCAAGAAGCCTTTCGCTAAGGCTGTTCTTGTGGAATTGGCAAAGGGATATTTGGAAGCCCATAGACGGCTATGTTGAAAAAGGAAATATCTTCCGTTCAAAACTGGAAAGAAGCTTTCTGAGAAACTGCTCTGTGTTCTTGAATTCATCTCACAGAGTTACATCTTTCCCTTCAAGAAGCCTTTCGCTAAGGCTGTTCTTGTGGAATTGGCAAAGGGATATTTGGAAGCCCATAGAGGCCTATGGTGAAAAAGGAAATATCTTCCGTTCAAAACTGGAAAGAAGCTTTCTGAGAAACTGCTCTGTGTTCTGTGAATTCATCTCACAGAGTTACATCTTTCCCTTCAAGAAGCCTTTCGCTAAGGCTGTTCTTGTGGAATTGGCAAAGGGATATTTGGAAGCCCATAGAGGGCTATGGTGAAAAAGGAAATATCTTCCGTTCAAAACTGGAAAGAAGCTTTCTGAGAAACTGCTCTGTGTTCTGTGAATTCATCTCACAGAGTTACATCTTTCCCTTCAAGAAGCCTTTCGCTAAGGCTGTTCTTGTGGAATTGGCAAAGCGATATTTGGAAGCCCATAGAGGGCTATGTTGAAAAAGGAAATATCTTCCGTTCAAAACTGGAAAGAAGCTTTCTGAGAAACAGCTCTGTGTTCTGTGAATTCATCTCACAGAGTTACATCTTTCCCTTCAAGAAGCCTTTCGCTAAGGCTGTTCTTGTGAAATTGGCAAAGGGATATTTGGAAGCCCTTAGACGGCTATGGTGAAAAAGGAAATATCTTCCGTTCAAAACTGGAAAGAAGCTTTCTGAGAAACTGCTCTGTGTTCTGTGAATTCATCTCACAGAGTTACATCTTTCCCTTCAAGAAGCCTTTCGCTAAGGCTGTTCTTGTGGAATTGGCAAAGGGATATTTGGAAGCCCATAGAGGCCTATGGTGAAAAAGGAAATATCTTCCGTTCAATATGGAAAGAAGCTTTCTGTGACACTGCTCTGTGTTCTGTGAATTCATCTCACAGAGTTACATCTTTCCCTTCAAGAAGCCTTTCGCTAAGGCTGTTCTTGTGGAATTGGCAAAGCGATATTTGGAAGCCCATAGAGGGCTATGGTGAAAAAGGAAATATCTTCCGTTCAAAACGTGAAAGAAGCTTTCTGAGAAACTGCTCTGTGTTCTGTGAATTCATCTCACAGAGTTACATCTTTCCCTTCAAGAAGCTTTTCGCTAAGGCTGTTCTTGTGGAATTGGCAAAGGGATATTTTGAAGCTCATAGAGGCCTATGGTGAAAAAGGAAATATCTTCCGTTCAAAACTGGAAACAAGCTTTCTGAGACACTGCTCTGTGTTCTGTGAATTCATCTCACAGAGTTACATCTTTCCCTTCAAGAAGCCTTTCGCTAAGGCTGTTCTTGTGGAATTGGCAAAGGGATATTTGGAAGCCCATAGAGGGCTATGGTGAAAAAGGAAATATCTTCCGTTCAAAACTGGAAAGAAGCTTTCTGAGAAACTGCTCTGTTTTCTGTTAATTCATCTCACAGAGTTACATCTTTCCCTTCAAGAAGCCTTTCGCTAAGGCTGTTCTTGTGGAATTGGCAAAGGGATATTTGGAAGCCCATAGACGGCTATGTTGAAAAAGGAAATATCTTCCGTTCAAAACTGGAAAGAAGCTTTCTGAGAAACTGCTCTGTGTTCTGTGAATTCATCTCACAGAGTTACATCTTTCCCTTCAAGAAGCCTTTCGCTAAGGCTGTTCTTGTGGAATTGGCAAAGGGATATTTGGAAACCCATAGAGGCCTATGGTGAAAAAGGAAATATCTTCCGTTCAATATGGAAAGAAGCTTTCTGTGACACTGCTCTGTGTTCTGTGAATTCATCTCACAGAGTTACATCTTTCCCTTCAAGAAGCCTTTCGCTAAGGCTGTTCTTGTGGAATTGGCAAAGGGATATTTGGAAGCCCATAGAGGCCTATGGTGAAAAAGGAAATATCTTCCGTTCCAAACTGGAAAGAAGCTTTCTGAGAAACTGCTCTGTGTTCTGTGAATTCATCTCACAGAGTTACATCTTTCGCTTCAAGAAGCCTTTCGCTAAGGCTGTTCTTGTGGAATTGGCAAAGGGATATTTGGAAGCCCATAGACGGCTATGGAGAAAAAGGAAATATCTTCCGTTCAGAACTGGAAAGAAGCTTTCTGAGAAACTGCTCTGTGTTCTGTGAATTCATCTCACAGAGTTACATCTTCCCCTTCAAGAAGCCTTTCGCTAAGGCTGTTCTTGTGGAATTGGCAAAGGGATATTTGGAAGCCCATAGAGGCCTATGGT
This sequence comes from Chlorocebus sabaeus, assembly GCF_047675955.1. NCBI lineage: Eukaryota > Metazoa > Chordata > Mammalia > Primates > Cercopithecidae > Chlorocebus > Chlorocebus sabaeus. Next base: position 19,062,584 of record NC_132910.1, read on the forward strand.
GAAAAAGGAAATATCTTCCGTTCAAAACTGGAAAGAAGCTTTCTGAGAAACTGCTCTGTGTTCTGTGAATTCATCTCACAGAGTTACATCTTTCCCTTCAAGAAGCCTTTCGCTAAGGCTGTTCTTGTGGAATTGGCAAAGGGATATTTGGAAGCCCATAGAGGGCTATGGTGAAAAAGGAAATATCTTAAGTTCAAAACTGGAAAGAAGCTTTCTGAGAAACTGCTCTGTGTTCTGTGAATTCATCTCACAGAGTTACATCTTTCCCTTCAAGAAGCCTTTCGCTAAGGTTGTTCTTGTATAATTGGCAAAGGGATATTTGGAAGCCCATAGAGGGCTATGTTGAAAAAGGAAATATCTTCCGTTCAAAACTGGAAAGAAGCTTTCTGAGAAACTGCTCTGTGTTCTGTGAATTCATCTCACAGCGTTACATCTTTCCCTTCAAGAAGCCTTTCGCTAAGGTTGTTCTTGTGGAATTGGCAAAGGGATATTTGGAAGCCCATATAGGGCTATGGTGAAAAAGGAAATATCTTCCGTTCAAAACTGGAAAGAAGCTTTCTGAGAAACTGCTCTGTGTTCTGTGAATTCATCTCACAGAGTTACATCTTTCCCTTCAAGAAGCCTTTCGCTAAGGCTGTTCTTGTGGAATTGGCAAAGGGATATTTGGAAGCCCATAGAGGCCTATGGTGAAAAAGGAAATATCTTCCGTTCAAAACTGGAAAGAAGCTTTCTGAGAAACTGCTCTGTGTTGTGTGAATTCATCTCACAGAGTTACATCTTTCCCTTCAAGAAGCCTTTCGCTAAGGCTGTTCTTGTGGAATTGGCAAAGGGATATTTGGAAGCCCATAGAGGCCTACGGTGAAAAAGGAAATATCTTCCGTTCAAAACTGGAAAGAAGCTTTCTGAGAAACTGCTCTGTGTTCTGTTAATTCATCTCACGGAGTTACATCTTTCCCTTCAAGAAGCTTTTCGCTAAGGCTGTTCTTGTGGAATTGGCAAAGATATATTTGGAAGCCCATAGAGGGCTATGGTGAAAAAGGAAATATCTTCCGTTCAAAACTGGAAAGAAACTTTCTGAGAAACTGCTCTGTGTTCTGTTAATTCATCTCACAGAGTTACATCTTTCCCTTCAAGAAGCCTTTCGCTAAGGCTGTTCTTGTGGAGTTGGCAAAGGGATATTTGGAAGCCCATAGAGGCCTATGGTGAAAAAGGAAATATCTTCCGTTCAAAACTGGAAAGAAGCTTTCTGAGAAACTGCTCTGTGTTCTGTGAATTCATCTCACAGAGTTACATCTTTCCCTTCAAGAAGCCTTTTGCTAAGGCTGGTCTTGTGGAATTGGCAAAGGGATATTTGGAAGCCCATAGAGGGCTATGGTGAAAAAGGAAATATCTTCCGTTCAAAACTGGAAAGAAGCTTTCTGAGAAACTGCTCTGTGTTCTGCTAATTCATCTCACAGAGTTACATCTTTCCCTTCAAGAAGCCTTTCGCTAAGGCTGTTCTTGTGGAATTGGCAAAGGGATATTTGGAAGCCCTTAGACGGCTATGGTGAAAAAGGAAATATCTTCCGTTCAAAACTGGAAAGAAGCTTTCTGAGAAACTGCTCTGTGTTCTGTGAATTCATCTCACAGAGTTACATCTTTCCCTTCAAGAAGCCTTTCGCTAAGGCTGTTCTTGTGGAATTGGCAAAGGGATATTTGGAAGCCCATAGAGGGCTATGGTGAAAAAGGAAATATCTTCCGTTCAAAACTGGAAAGAAGCTTTCTGAGAAACTGCTCTGTGTTCTGTGAATTCATCTCACAGAGTTACATCTTTCCCTTCAAGAAGCCTTTCGCTAAGGCTGTTCTTGTGGAATTGGCAAAGGGATATTTGGAAGCCCATAGAGGCCTATGGTGAAAAAGGAAATATCTTCCGTTCAAAACTGGAAAGAAGCTTTCTGAGAAACTGCTCTGTGTTCTGTGAATTCATCTCACAGAGTTACATCTTCCCCTTCAAGAAGCCTTTCGCTAAGGCTGTTCTTGTGGAATTGGCAAAGGGATATTTGGAAGCCCTTAGACGGCTATGGTGAAAAAGGAAATATCTTCTGTTCAAAACTGGAAAGAAGCTTTCTGAGAAACTGCTCTTTTTTCTGTGAATTCATCTCACAGAGTTACATCTTTCCCTTCAAGAAGCCTTTCGCTAAGGTTGTTCTTGTGGAATTGGCAAAGCGATATTTGGAAGCCCATAGAGGGCTATGGTGAAAAAGGAAATATCTTCCGTTCAAAACTGGAAAGAAGCTTTCTGAGAAACTGCTCTGTGTTCTGTGAATTCATCTCACAGAGTTACATCTTTCCCTTCAAGAAGCCTTTCGCTAAGGCTGTTCTTGTGGAATTGGCAAAGGGATATTTGGAAGCCCATAGAGGCCTATGGTGAAAAAGGAAATATCTTCCGTTCAAAACTGGAAAGAAGCTTTCTGAGAAACTGCTCTGTGTTCTGTGAATTCATCTCACAGAGTTACATCTTTCCCTTCAAGAAGCCTTTCGCTAAGGCTGTTCTTGTGGAATTGGCAAAGGGATATTTGGAAGCCCATAGAGGGCTATGGTGAAAAAGGAAATATCTTCCGTTCAAAACTGGAAAGAAGCTTTCTGAGAAACTGCTCTGTGTTCTGTGAATTCATCTCACAGAGTTACATCTTTCCCTTCAAGAAGCCTTTCGCTAAGGCTGTTCTTGTGGAATTGGCAAAGGGATATTTGGAAGCCCTTAGACGGCTATGGTGAAAAAGGAAATATCTTCCGTTCAAAACTGGAAAGAAGCTTTCTGAGAAACTGCTCTGTGTTCTGTGAATTCATCTCACAGAGTTACATCTTTCCCTTCAAGAAGCCTTTCGCTAAGGCTGCTCTTGTGGAATTGGCAAAGGGATATTTGGAAGCCCATAGAGGCCTATGGTGAAAAAGGAAATATCTTCCGTTCAAAACTGGAAAGAAGCTTTCTGAGAAACTGCTCTGTGTTCTGTGAATTCATCTCACAGAGTTACATCTTTCCCTTCAAGAAGCCTTTTGCTAAGGCTGGTCTTGTGGAATTGGCAAAGGGATATTTGGAAGCCCATAGAGGGCTATGGTGAAAAAGGAAATATCTTCCGTTCAAAACTGGAAAGAAGCTTTCTGAGAAACTGCTCTGTGTTCTGCTAATTCATCTCACAGAGTTACATCTTTCCCTTCAAGAAGCCTTTCGCTAAGGCTGTTCTTGTGGAATTGGCAAAGGGATATTTGGAAGCCCATAGAGGGCTATGGTGAAAAAGGAAATATCTTCCGTTCAAAACTGGAAAGAAGCTTTCGGAGAAACTGCTCTGTGTTCTGTGAATTCATCTCACAGAGTTACATCTTTCCCTTCAAGAAGGCTTTCGCTAAGGCTGTTCTTGTGGAATTGGCAAAGGGATATGAGGAAGCCCATAGAGGGCTACGGTGAAAAAGGAAATATCTTCCGTTCAAAACTGGAAAGAAGCTTTCTGAGAAACTGCTCTGTGTTCTGTGAATTCATCTCACAGAGTTACATCTTTCCCTTCAAGAAGCCTTTCGCTAAGGCTGTTCTTGTGGAATTGGCAAAGGGATATTTGGAAGCCCATAGAGGCCTATGGTGAAAAAGGAAATATCTTCCGTTCAAAACTGGAAAGAAGCTTTCTGAGAAACTGCTCTGTGTTCTGTGAATTCATCTCACAGAGTTACATCTTTCCCTTCAAGAGGCCTTTCGCTAAGGCTGTTCTTGTGGAATTGGCAAAGCGATATTTGGAAGACCCTAGAGGGCTATGGTGAAAAAGGAAATATCTTCCGTTCAAAACTGGAAAGAAGCTTTCTGAGAAACAGCTCTGTGTTCTGTGAATTCATCTCACAGAGTTACATCTTTCCCTTCAAGAAGCCTTTCGCTAAGGCTGTTCTTGTGGAATTGGCAAAGGGATATTTGGAAGCCCTTAGACGGCTATGGTGAAAAAGGAAATATCTTCCGTTCAAAACTGGAAAGAAGCTTTCTGAGAAACTGCTCTGTGTTCTGTGAATTCATCTCACAGAGTTACATCTTTCCCTTCAAGAAGCCTTTCGCTAAGGCTGTTCTTGTGGAATTGGCAAAGGGATATTTGGAAGCCCATAGAGGCCTATGGTGAAAAAGGAAATATCTTCCGTTCAATATGGAAAGAAGCTTTCTGTGACACTGCTCTGTGTTCTGTGAATTCATCTCACAGAGTTACATCTTTCCCTTCAAGAAGCCTTTCGCTAAGGCTGTTCTTGTGGAATTGGCAAAGGGATATTTGGAAGCCCATAGAGGGCTATGGTGAAAAAGGAAATATCTTCCGTTCAAAACTGGAAAGAAGCTTTCTGAGAAACTGCTCTGTGTTCTGTGAATTCATCTCACGGAGTTACATCTTTCCCTTCAAGAAGTCTTTCGCTAAGGCTGTTCTTGTGGAATTGGCAAAGGGATATTTGGAAGCCCATAGAGGGCTATGTTGAAAAAGGAAATATCTTCCGTTCAAAACTGGAAAGAAGCTTTCTGAGAAACTGCTCTGTGTTCTGTGAATTCATCTCACAGAGTTACATCTTTCCCTTCAAGAAGCCTTTCGCTAAGGCTGTTCTTGTGGAATTGGCAAAGGGATATTTGGAAGCCCTTAGACGGCTATGGTGAAAAAGGAAATATCTTCCGTTCAAAACTGGAAAGAAGCTTTCTGAGAAACTGCTCTGTGTTCTGTGAATTCATCTCACAGAGTTACATCTTTCCCTTCAAGAAGCCTTTCGCTAAGGCTGTTCTTGTGGAATTGGCAAAGGGATATTTGGAAGCCCATAGAGGGCTATGGTGAAAAAGGAAATATCTTCCGTTCAAAACTGGAAAGAAGCTTTCTGAGAAACTGCTCTGTGTTCTGTGAATTCATCTCACAGAGTTACATCTTTCCCTTCAAGAAGCCTTTCGCTAAGGCTGTTCTTGTGGAATTGGCAAAGGGATATTTGGAAGCCCTTAGACGGCTATGGTGAAAAAGGAAATATCTTCCGTTCAAAACTGGAAAGAAGCTTTCTGAGAAACTGCTCTGTGTTCTGTGAATTCATCTCACAGAGTTACATCTTTCCCTTCAAGAAGCCTTTCGCTAAGGCTGTTCTTGTGGAATTGGCAAAGGGATATTTGGAAGCCCATAGAGGCCTATGGTGAAAAAGGAAATATCTTCCGTTCAAAACTGGAAAGAAGCTTTCTGAGAAACTGCTCTGTGTTCTGGGAATTCATCTCACAGAGTTACATCTTTCCCTTCAAGAAGCCTTTCGCTAAGGCTGTTCTTGTGGAATTGGCAAAGGGATATTTGGAAGCCCATAGAGGCCTATGGTGAAAAAGGAAATATCTTCCGTTCAAAACTGGAAAGAAGCTTTCTGAGAAACTGCTCTGTGTCCTGTGAATTCATCTCACAGAGTTACATCTTCCCCTTCAAGAAGCCTTTCGCTAAGGCTGTTCCTGTGGAATTGGCAAAGGGATATTTGGAAGCCCTTAGACGGCTATGGTGAAAAAGGAAATATCTTCTGTTCAAAACTGGAAAGAAGCTTTCTGAGAAACTGCTCTGTGTTCTGTGAATTCATCTCACAGAGCTACATCTTTCCCTTCAAGAAGCCTTTCGCTAAGGCTGTTCTTGTGGAATTGGCAAAGGGATATTTGGAAGCCCATAGAGGGCTATGGTGAAAAAGGAAATATCTTCCGTTCAAAACTGGAAAGAAGTTTTCTGAGAAACTGCTCTGTGTTCTGTGAATTCATCTCACAGAGTTACATCTTTCCCTTCAAGAAGCCTTTCGCTAAGGCTGTTCTTGTGGAATTGGCAAAGGGATATTTGGAAGCCCATAGAGGCCTATGGTGAAAAAGGAAATATCTTCCGTTCAAAACTGGAAAGAAGCTTTCTGAGAAACTGCTCTGTGTTCTGTGAATTCATCTCACAGAGTTACATCTTTCCCTTCAAGAAGCCTTTCGCTAAGGCTGTTCTTGTGGAATTGGCAAAGGGATATTTGGAAGCCCATAGAGGGCTATAGTGAAAAAGGAAATATCTTCCGTTCAAAACTGGAAAGAAGCTTTCTGAGAAACTGCTCTGTGTTCTGTTAATTCATCTCACAGAGTTACATCTTTCCCTTCAAGAAGCCTTTCGCTAAGGCTGTTCTTGTGGAATTGGCAAAGGGATATTTGGAAGCCCTTAGACGGCTATGGTGAAAAAGGAAATATCTTCCGTTCAAAACTGGAAAGAAGCTTTCTGAGAAACTGCTCTGTGTTCTGTGAATTCATCTCACAGAGTTACATCTTTCCCTTCAAGAAGCCTTTCGCTAAGGCTGTTCTTGTGGAATTGGCAAAGCGATATTTGGAAGCCCATAGAGGGCTATAGTGAAAAAGGAAATATCTTCCGTTCAAAACTGGAAAGAAGCTTTCTGAGAAACTGCTCTGTGTTCTGTGAATTCATCTCACAGAGTTACATCTTTCCCTTCAAGAAGCCTTTCGCTAAGGCTGTTCTTGTGGAATTGGCAAAGGGATATTTGGAAGCCCATAGAGGCCTATGGTGAAAAAGGAAATATCTTCCGTTCAAAACTGGAAAGAAGCTTTCTGAGAAACTGCTCTGTGTTCTGTTAATTCATCTCACGGAGTTACATCTTTCCCTTCAAGAAGCCTTTCGCTAAGGCTGTTCTTGTGGAATTGGCAAAGGGATATTTGGAAGCCCATAGAGGGCTATGGTGAAAAAGGAAATATCTTCCGTTCAAAACTGGAAAGAAACTTTCTGAGAAACTGCTCTGTGTTCTGTTAATTCATCTCACAGAGTTACATCTTTCCCTTCAAGAAGCCTTTCGCTAAGGCTGTTCTTGTGGAATTGGCAAAGGGATATTTGGAAGCCCATAGAGGCCTATGGTGAAAAAGGAAATATCTTCCGTTCAAAACTGGAAAGAAGCTTTCTGAGAAACTGCTCTGTGTTCTGTGAATTCATCTCACAGAGTTACATCTTTCCCTTCAAGAAGGCTTTCGCTAAGGCTGTTCTTGTGGAATTGGCAAAGGGATATGAGGAAGCCCATAGAGGGCTATGGTGAAAAAGGAAATAGCTTCCGTTCAAAACTGGAAAGAAGCTTTCTGAGAAACTGCTCTGTGTTCTGTTAATTCATCTCACAGAGTTACATCTTTCCCTTCAAGAAGCCTTTCGCTAAGGCTGTTCTTGTGGAATTGGCAAAGGGATATTTGGAAGACCATAGACGGCTATGTTGAAAAAGGAATTATCTTCCGTTCAAAACTGGAAAGAAGCTTTCTGAGAAACTGCTCTGTGTTCTGTGAATCCATCTCACAGAGTTACATCTTTCCCTTCAAGAAGCCTTTCGCTAAGGCTGTTCTTGTGGAATTGGCAAAGGGATATTTGGAAGCCCTTAGACGGCTATGGTGAAAAAGGAAATATCTTCCCTTCAAAACTGGAAAGAAGCTTTCTGAGAAACTGCTCTGTGTTCTGTGAATTCATCTCACAGAGTTACATCTTTCCCTTCAAGAAGCCTTTCGCTAAGGCTGTTCTTGTGGAATTGGCAAAGCGATATTTGGAAGCCCATAGAGGCCTATGGTGAAAAAGGAAATATCTTCCGTTCAAAACTGGAAAGAAGCTTTCTGAGAAACTGCTCTGTGTTCTGTGAATTCATCTCACGGAGTTACATCTTTCCCTTCAAGAAGCCTTTCGCTAAGGCTGTTCTTGTGGAATTGGCAAAGCGATATTTGGAAGCCCATAGAGGGCTATGGTGAAAAAGGAAATATCTTCCGTTCAAAACTGGAAAGAAGCTTTCTGAGAAACTGCTCTGTGTTCTGTGAATTCATCTCACAGAGTTACATCTTTCCCTTCAAGAAGCTTTTCGCTAAAGCTGTTCTTGTGGAATTGGCAAAGGGATATTTTGAAGCTCATAGAGGCCTATGGTGAAAAAGGAAATATCTTCCGTTCAAAACTGGAAAGAAGCTTTCTGAGACACTGCTCTGTGTTCTGTGAATTCATCTCACAGAGTTACATCTTTCCCTTCAAGAAGCCTTTCGCTAAGGCTGTTCTTGTGGAATTGGCAAAGGGATATTTGGAAGCCCATAGAGGGCTATGGTGAAAAAGGAAATATCTTCCGTTCAAAACTGGAAAGAAGCTTTCTGAGAAACTGCTCTGTTTTCTGTTAATTCATCTCACAGAGTTACATCTTTCCCTTCAAGAAGCCTTTCGCTAAGGCTGTTCTTGTGGAATTGGCAAAGGGATATTTGGAAGCCCATAGACGGCTATGTGGAAAAAGGAAATATCTTCCGTTCAAAACTGGAAAGAAGCTTTCTGAGAAACTGCTCTGTGTACTGTGAATTCATCTCACAGAGTTACATCTTTCCCTTCAAGAAGCCTTTCGCTAAGGCTGTTCTTGTGGAATTGGCAAAGGGATATTTGGAAGCCCATAGAGGCCTATGGTGAAAAAGGAAATATCTTCCGTTCAAAACTGGAAAGAAGCTTTCTGAGAAACTGCTCTGTGTTCTGTGAATTCATCTCACAGAGTTACATCTTTCCCTTCAAGAAGCCTTTCGCTAAGGCTGTTCTTGTGGAATTGGCAAAGGGATATTTGGAAGCCCATAGACGGCTATGGAGAAAAAGGAAATATCTTCCGTTCAAAACTGGAAAGAAGCTTTCTGAGAAACTGCTCTGTGTTCTGTGAATTCATCTCACAGAGTTACATCTTCCCCTTCAAGAAGCCTTTCGCTAAGGCTGTTCTTGTGGAATTGGCAAAGGGATATTTGGAAGCCCATAGAGGCCTATGGTGAAAAAGGAAATATCTTCCGTTCAAAACTGGAAAGAAGCTTTCTGAGAAACTGCTCTGTGTTCTGTGAATTCATCTCACAGAGTTACATCTTTCCCTTCAAGAAGGCTTTCGCTAAGGCTGTTCTTGTGGAATTGGCAAAGGGATATGAGGAAGCCCATAGAGGGCTATGGTGAAAAAGGAAATAGCTTCCGTTCAAAACTGGAAAGAAGCTTTCTGAGAAACTGCTCTGTGTTCTGTTAATTCATCTCACAGAGTTACATCTTTCCCTTCAAGAAGCCTTTCGCTAAGGCTGTTCTTGTGGAATTGGCAAAGGGATATTTGGAAGACCATAGACGGCTATGTTGAAAAAGGAATTATCTTCCGTTCAAAACTGGAAAGAAGCTTTCTGAGAAACTGCTCTGTCTTCTGTGAATCCATCTCACAGAGTTACATCTTTCCCTTCAAGAAGCCTTTCGCTAAGGCTGTTCTTGTGGAATTGGCAAAGGGATATTTGGAAGCCCTTAGACGGCTATGGTGAAAAAGGAAATATCTTCCCTTCAAAACTGGAAAGAAGCTTTCTGAGAAACTGCTCTGTGTTCTGTGAATTCATCTCACAGAGTTACATCTTTCCCTTCAAGAAGCCTTTCGCTAAGGCTGTTCTTGTGGAATTGGCAAAGCGATATTTGGAAGCCCATAGAGGCCTATGGTGAAAAAGGAAATATCTTCCGTTCAAAACTGGAAAGAAGCTTTCTGAGAAACTGCTCTGTGTTCTGTGAATTCATCTCACAGAGTTACATCTTTCCCTTCAAGAAGCCTTTCGCTAAGGCTGTTCTTGTGGAATTGGCAAAGCGATATTTGGAAGCCCATAGAGGGCTATGGTGAAAAAGGAAATATCTTCCGTTCAAAACTGGAAAGAAGCTTTCTGAGAAACTGCTCTGTGTTCTGTGAATTCATCTCACAGAGTTACATCTTTCCCTTCAAGAAGCTTTTCGCTAAAGCTGTTCTTGTGGAATTGGCAAAGGGATATTTTGAAGCTCATAGAGGCCTATGGTGAAAAAGGAAATATCTTCCGTTCAAAACTGGAAAGAAGCTTTCTGAGACACTGCTCTGTGTTCTGTGAATTCATCTCACAGAGTTACATCTTTCCCTTCAAGAAGCCTTTCGCTAAGGCTGTTCTTGTGGAATTGGCAAAGGGATATTTGGAAGCCCATAGAGGGCTATGGTGAAAAAGGAAATATCTTCCGTTCAAAACTGGAAAGAAGCTTTCTGAGAAACTGCTCTGTTTTCTGTTAATTCATCTCACAGAGTTACATCTTTCCCTTCAAGAAGCCTTTCGCTAAGGCTGTTCTTGTGGAATTGGCAAAGGGATATTTGGAAGCCCATAGACGGCTATGTGGAAAAAGGAAATATCTTCCGTTCAAAACTGGAAAGAAGCTTTCTGAGAAACTGCTCTGTGTACTGTGAATTCATCTCACAGAGTTACATCTTTCCCTTCAAGAAGCCTTTCGCTAAGGCTGTTCTTGTGGAATTGGCAAAGGGATATTTGGAAGCCCATAGAGGCCTATGGTGAAAAAGGAAATATCTTCCGTTCAAAACTGGAAAGAAGCTTTCTGAGAAACTGCTCTGTGTTCTGTGAATTCATCTCACAGAGTTACATCTTTCCCTTCAAGAAGCCTTTCGCTAAGGCTGTTCTTGTGGAATTGGCAAAGGGATATTTGGAAGCCCATAGACGGCTATGGAGAAAAAGGAAATATCTTCCGTTCAAAACTGGAAAGAAGCTTTCTGAGAAACTGCTCTGTGTTCTGTGAATTCATCTCACAGAGTTACATCTTTCCCTTCAAGAAGCCTTTCGCTAAGGCTGTTCTTGTGGAATTGGCAAAGGGATATTTGGAAGCCCATAGAGGCCTATGGTGAAAAAGGAAGTATCTTCCGTTAAAAACTGGAAAGAAGCTTTCTGAGAAACTGCTCTGTGTTCTTTGAATTCATCTCACAGAGTTACAACTTTCCCTTCAAGAAGCCTTTCGCTAAGGCTGTTCTTGTGGAATTGGCAAAGGGATATTTGGAAGCCCATAGAGGCCTATGGTGAAAAAGGAAATATCTTCCGTTCAAAACTGGAAAGAAGCTTTCTGAGAAACTGCTCTGTGTTCTGTGAATTCATCTCACAGAGTTACATCTTTCCCTTCAAGAAGCCTTCGCTAAGGCTGTTCTTGTGGAATTGGCAAAGGGATATTTGGAAGCCCATAGAGGGCTATGGTGAAAAAGGAAATATCTTCCGTTCAAAACTGGAAAGAAGCTTTCTGAGAAACTGCTCTGTGTTCTGTGAATTCATCTCACAGAGTTACATCTTTCCCTTCAAGAGGCCTTTCGCTAAGGCTGTTCTTGTGGAATTGGCAAAGCGATATTTGGAAGACCCTAGAGGGCTATGGTGAAAAAGGAAATATCTTCCGTTCAAAACTGGAAAGAAGCTTTCTGAGAAACTGCTCTGTGTTCTGTGAATTCATCTCACAGAGTTACATCTTTCCCTTCAAGAAGCCTTTTGCTAAGGCTGGTCTTGTGGAATTGGCAAAGGGATATTTGGAAGCCCATAGAGGGCTATGGTGAAAAAGGAAATATCTTCCGTTCAAAACTGGAAAGAAGCTTTCTGAGAAACTGCTCTGTGTTCTGCTAATTCATCTCACAGAGTTACATCTTTCCCTTCAAGAAGCCTTTCGCTAAGGCTGTTCTTGTGGAATTGGCAAAGGGATATTTGGAAGCCCATAGAGGGCTATGGTGAAAATGGAAATATCTTCCGTTCAAAACTGGAAAGAAGCTTTCTGAGAAACTGCTCTGTGTTCTGTGAATTCATCTCACAGAGTTACATCTTTCCCTTCAAGAAGCCTTTCGCTAAGGCTGTTCTTGTGGAATTGGCAAAGGGATATTTGGAAGCCCATAGAGGCCTATGGTGAAAAAGGAAATATCTTCCGTTCAAAACTGGAAAGAAGCTTTCTGAGAAACTGCTCTGTGTTCTGTGAATTCATCTCACAGAGTTACATCTTTCCCTTCAAGAAGCCTTTCGCTAAGGCTGTTCTTGTGGAATTGGCAAAGGGATATTTGGAAGCCCATAGAGGGCTATGGTGAAAAAGGAAATATCTTCCGTTCAAAACTGGAAAGAAGCTTTCTGAGAAACTGCTCTGTGTTCTGTGAATTCATCTCACAGAGTTACATCTTTCCCTTCAAGAAGCCTTTCGCTAAGGCTGTTCTTGTGGAATTGGCAAAGGGATATTTGGAAGCCCATAGAGGCCTATGGTGAAAAAGGAAATATCTTCCGTTCAATATGGAAAGAAGCTTTCTGTGACACTGCTCTGTGTTCTGTGAATTCATCTCACAGAGTTACATCTTTCCCTTCAAGAAGCCTTTCGCTAAGGCTGTTCTTGTGGAATTGGCAAAGGGATATTTGGAAGCCCATAGAGGGCTATGGTGAGAAAGGAAATATCTTCCGTTCAAAACTGGAAAGAAGTTTTCTGAGAAACTGCTCTGTGTTCTGTGAATTCATCTCACGGAGTTACATCTTTCCCTTCAAGAAGTCTTTCGCTAAGGCTGTTCTTGTGGAATTGGCAAAGGGATATTTGGAAGCCCATAGAGGGCTATGTTGAAAAAGGAAATATCTTCCGTTCAAAACTGGAAAGAAGCTTTCTGAGAAACTGCTCTGTGTTCTGTGAATTCATCTCACAGAGTTACATCTTTCCCTTCAAGAAGCCTTTCGCTAAGGCTGTTCTTGTGGAATTGGCAAAGGGATATTTGGAAGCCCATAGAGGCCTATGGTGAAAAAGGAAATATCTTCCGTTCAATATGGAAAGAAGCTTTCTGTGACACTGCTCTGTGTTCTGTGAATTCATCTCACAGAGTTACATCTTTCCCTTCAAGAAGCCTTTCGCTAAGGCTGTTCTTGTGGAATTGGCAAAGGGATATTTGGAAGCCCATAGAGGGCTATGGTGAGAAAGGAAATATCTTCCGTTCAAAACTGGAAAGAAGTTTTCTGAGAAACTGCTCTGTGTTCTGTGAATTCATCTCACGGAGTTACATCTTTCCCTTCAAGAAGTCTTTCGCTAAGGCTGTTCTTGTGGAATTGGCAAAGGGATATTTGGAAGCCCATAGAGGGCTATGTTGAAAAAGGAAATATCTTCCGTTCAAAACTGGAAAGAAGCTTTCTGAGAAACTGCTCTGTGTTCTGTGAATTCATCTCACAGAGCTACATCTTTCCCTTCAAGAAGCCTTTCGCTAAGGCTGTTCTTGTGGAATTGGCAAAGGGATATTTGGAAGCCCATAGAGGCCTATGGTGAAAAAGGAAATATCTTCCGTTCAAAACTGGAAAGAAGCTTTCTGAGAAACTGCTCTGTGTTCTGTGAATTCATCTCACAGAGTTACATCTTTCCCTTCAAGAAGCCTTTCGCTAGGGCTGTTCTTGTGGAATTGGCAAAGGGATATTTGGAAGCCCATAGAGGCCTATGGAGAAAAAGGAAATATCTTCCGTTCAAAACTGGAAAGAAGCTTTCTGAGAAACTGCTCTGTGTTCTGTGAATTCATCTCACGGAGTTACATCTTTCCCTTCAAGAAGCCTTTCGCTAAAGCTGTTCTTGTGGAATTGGCAAAGGGATATTTGGAAGCCCATAGAGGGCTATGGTGAAAAAGGAAATATCTTCCGTTCAAAACTGGAAAGAAACTTTCTGAGAAACTGCTCTGTGTTCTGTGAATTCATCTCACAGAGTTACATCTTTCCCTTCAAGAAGGGTTTCGCTAAGGCTGCTCTTGTGGAATTGGCAAAGGGATATTTGGAAGCCCATAGAGGCCTATGGTGAAAAAGGAAATATCTTCCGTTCAAAACTGGAAAGAAGCTTTCTGAGAAACTGCTCTGTGTTCTGTGAATTCATCTCACAGAGCTACATCTTTCCCTTCAAGAAGCCTTTCGCTAAGGCTGTTCTTGTGGAATTGGCAAAGGGATATTTGGAAGCCCATAGAGGCCTATGGTGAAAAAGGAAATATCTTCCGTTCAAAACTGGAAAGAAGCTTTCTGAGAAACTGCTCTGTGTTCTGTGAATTCATCTCACAGAGTTACATCTTTCCCTTCAAGAAGCCTTTCGCTAGGGCTGTTCTTGTGGAATTGGCAAAGGGATATTTGGAAGCCCATAGAGGCCTATGGAGAAAAAGGAAATATCTTCCGTTCAAAACTGGAAAGAAGCTTTCTGAGAAACTGCTCTGTGTTCTGTGAATTCATCTCACGGAGTTACATCTTTCCCTTCAAGAAGCCTTTCGCTAAAGCTGTTCTTGTGGAATTGGCAAAGGGATATTTGGAAGCCCATAGAGGGCTATGGTGAAAAAGGAAATATCTTCCGTTCAAAACTGGAAAGAAACTTTCTGAGAAACTGCTCTGTGTTCTGTGAATTCATCTCACAGAGTTACATCTTTCCCTTCAAGAAGGGTTTCGCTAAGGCTGCTCTTGTGGAATTGGCAAAGGGATATTTGGAAGCCCATAGAGGCCTATGGTGAAAAAGGAAATATCTTCCGTTCAAAACTGGAAAGAAGCTTTCTGAGAAACTGCTCTGTGTTCTGTGAATTCATCTCACAGAGTTACATCTTTCCCTTCAAGAAGCCTTTCGCTAAGGCTGCTCTTGTGGAATTGGCAAAGGGATATTTGGAAGCCCATAGAGGGCTATGGTGAAAAAGGAAATATCTTCCGTTCAAAACTGGAAAGAAGCTTTCTGAGAAACTGCTCTGTGTTCTGCTAATTCATCTCACAGAGTTATATCTTTCCCTTCAAGAAGCCTTTCGCTAAGGCTGTTCTTGTGGAATTGGCAAAGCGCTATTTGGAAGCCCATAGATGGCTATGGTGAAAAAGGAAATATCTTCCGTTCAAAACTGGAAAGAAGCTTTCTGAGAAACTGCTCTGTGTTCTGTGAATTCATCTCACAGAGTTACATCTTTCCCTTCAACAAGCCTTTCGCTAAGGCTGTTCTTGTGGAATTGGCAAAGGGATATTTGGAAGCCCATAGAGGCCTATGGTGAAAAAGGAAATATCTTCCGTTCAAAACTGGAAAGAAGCTTTCTGAGAAACTGCTCTGTGTTCTGTGAATTCATCTCACAGAGTTACATCTTTCCCTTCAAGAAGGCTTTCCCTAAGGCTGTTCTTGAGGAATTGGCAAAGGAATATGTGGAAGCCCATAGTGGGCTATGGTGAAAAAGGAAATATCTTCCGTTCAAAACTGGAAAGAAGCTTTCTGAGAAACTGCTCTGTGTTCTGTTAATTCATCTCACAGAGTTACATCTTTCCCTTCAAGAAGCCTTTCGCTAAGGCTGTTCTTGTGGAATTGGCAAAGGGATATTTGGAAGCCCATAGACGGCTATGTTGAAAAAGGAAATATCTTCCGTTCAAAACTGGAAAGAAGCTTTCTGAGAAACTGCTCTGTGTTCTGTGAATTCATCTCACAGAGTTACATCTTTCCCTTCAAGAAGCCTTTCGCTAAGGCTGTTCTTGTGGAATTGGCAAAGGGATATTTGGAAGCCCTTAGACGGCTATGGTGAAAAAGGAAATATCTTCCGTTCAAAACTGGAAAGAAGCTTTCTGAGAAACTGCTCTGTGTTCTGTGAATTCATCTCACAGAGTTACATCTTTCCCTTCAAGAAGCCTTTCGCTAAGGCTGTTCTTGTGGAATTGGCAAAGCGATATTTGGAAGCCCATAGAGGCCTATGGTGAAAAAGGAAATTTCTTCCGTTCAAAACTGGAAAGAAGCTTTCTGAGAAACTGCTCTGTGTTCTGTGAATTCATCTCACAGAGTTACATCTTTCCCTTCAAGAAGCCTTTCGCTAAGGCTGTTCTTGTGGAATTGGCAAAGCGATATTTGGAAGCCCATAGAGGCCTATGGTGAAAAAGGAAATATCTTCCGTTCAAAACTGGAAAGAAGCTTTCTGAGAAACTGCTCTGTGTTCTGTGAATTCATCTCACAGAGTTACATCTTTCCCTACAAGAACCTTTTCGCTAAGGCTGTTCTTGTGGAATTGGCAAAGGGATATTTTGAAGCTCATAGAGGCCTATGGTGAAAAAGGAAATATCTTCCGTTCAAAACTGGAAAGAAGCTTTCTGAGACACTGCTCTGTGTTCTGTGAATTCATCTCACAGAGTTACATCTTTCCCTTCAAGAAGCCTTTCGCTAAGGCTGTTCTTGTGGAATTGGCAAAGGGATATTTGGAAGCCCATAGAGGGTTATGGTGAAAAAGGAAATATCTTCCGTTCAAAACTGGAAAGAAGCTTTCTGAGAAACTGCTCTGTTTTCTGTTAATTCATCTCACACAGTTACATCTTTCCCTTCAAGAAGCCTTTCGCTAAGGCTGTTCTTGTGGAATTGGCAAAGGGATATTTGGAAGCCCATAGACGGCTATGTTGAAAAAGGAAATATCTTCCGTTCAAAACTGGAAAGAAGCTTTCTGAGAAACTGCTCTGTGTTCTGTGAATTCATCTCACAGAGTTACATCTTTCCCTTCAAGAAGCCTTTCGCTAAGGTTGTTCTTGTATAATTGGCAAAGGGATATTTGGAAGCCCATAGAGGGCTATGTTGAAAAAGGAAATATCTTCCGTTCAAAACTGGAAAGAAGCTTTCTGAGAAACTGCTCTGTGTTCTGTGAATTCATCTCACAGCGTTACATCTTTCCCTTCAAGAAGCCTTTCGCTAAGGTTGTTCTTGTGGAATTGGCAAAGGGATATTTGGAAGCCAATATAGGGCTATGGTGAAAAAGGAAATATCTTCCGTTCAAAACTGGAAAGAAGCTTTCTGAGAAACTGCTCTGTGTTCTGTAAATTCATCTCACAGAGTTACATCTTTCCCTTCAAGAAGCCTTTCGCTAAGGCTGTTCTTGTGGAATTGGCAAAGGGATATTTGGAAGCCCATAGAGGCCTATGGTGAAAAATGAAATATCTTCCGTTCAAAACTGGAAAGAAGCTTTCTGTCACACTGCTCTGTGTTCTGTGAATTCATCTCACAGAGTTACATCTTTCCCTTCAAGAAGCCTTTCGCTAAGACTGTTCTTTTGGAATTGGCAAAGGGATATTTGGAAGCCCATAGAGGCCTATGGTGAAAAAGGAAATATCTTCCGTTCAAAACTGGAAAGAAGCTTTCTGAGAAACTGCTCTGTGTTCTGTTAATTCATCTCACGGAGTTACATCTTTCCCTTCAAGAAGCTTTTCGCTAAGGCTGTTCTTGTGGAATTGGCAAAGATATATTTGGAAGCCCATAGAGGGCTATGGTGAAAAAGGAAATATCTTCCGTTCAAAACTGGAAAGAAACTTTCTGAGAAACTGCTCTGTGTTCTGTTAATTCATCTCACAGAGTTACATCTTTCCCTTCAAGAAGCCTTTCGCTAAGGCTGCTCTTGTGGAGTTGGCAAAGGGATATTTGGAAGCCCATAGAGGCCTATGGTGAAAAAGGAAATATCTTCCGTTCAAAACTGGAAAGAAGCTTTCTGAGAAACTGCTCTGTGTTCTGTGAATTCATCTCACAGAGTTACATCTTTCCCTTCAAGAAGCCTTTTGCTAAGGCTGGTCTTGTGGAATTGGCAAAGGGATATTTGGAAGCCCATAGAGGGCTATGGTGAAAAAGGAAATATCTTCCGTTCAAAACTGGAAAGAAGCTTTCTGAGAAACTGCTCTGTGTTCTGCTAATTCATCTCACAGAGTTACATCTTTCCCTTCAAGAAGCCTTTCGCTAAGGCTGTTCTTGTGGAATTGGCAAAGGGATATTTGGAAGCCCATAGAGGGCTATGGTGAAAAAGGAAATATCTTCCGTTCAAAACTGGAAAGAAGCTTTCTGAGAAACTGCTCTGTGTTCTGTGAATTCATCTCACAGAGTTACATCTTTCCCTTCAAGAAGGCTTTCGCTAAGGCTGTTCTTGTGGAACTGGCAAAGGGATATGAGGAAGCCCATAGAGGGCTACGGTGAAAAAATAAATATCTTTCGTTCAAAACTGGAAAGAAGCTTTCTGAGAAACTGCTCTGTGTTCTGTGAATTCATCTCACAGAGTTACATCTTTCCCTTCAAGAAGCCTTTCGCTAAGGCTGTTCTTGTGGAATTGGCAAAGGGATATTTGGAAGCCCATAGAGGCCTATGGTGAAAAAGGAAATATCTTCCGTTCAAAACTGGAAAGAAGCTTTCTGAGAAACTGCTCTGTGTTCTGTGAATTCATCTCACAGAGTTACATCTTTCCCTTCAAGAAGCCTTTCGCTAAGGCTGTTCTTGTGGAATTGGCAAAGGGATATTTGGAAGCCCATAGAGGGCTATGGTGAAAAAGGAAATATCTTCCGTTCAAAACTGGAAAGAAGCTTTCTGAGAAACTGCTCTGTGTTCTGTGAATTCATCTCACAGAGTTACATCTTTCCCTTCAAGAAGCCTTTCGCTAAGGCTGTTCTTGTGGAATTGGCAAAGCGATATTTGGAAGACCCTAGAGGGCTATGGTGAAAAAGGAAATATCTTCCGTTCAAAACTGGAAAGAAGCTTTCTGAGAAACAGCTCTGTGTTCTGTGAATTCATCTCACAGAGTTACATCTTTCCCTTCAAGAAGCCTTTCGCTAAGGCTGTTCTTGTGGAATTGGCAAAGGGATATTTGGAAGCCCTTAGACGGCTATGGTGAAAAAGGAAATATCTTCCGTTCAAAACTGGAAAGAAGCTTTCTGAGAAACTGCTCTGTGTTCTGTGAATTCATCTCACAGAGTTACATCTTTCCCTTCAAGAAGCCTTTCGCTAAGGCTGTTCTTGTGGAATTGGCAAAGGGATATTTGGAAGCCCATAGAGGCCTAAGGTGAAAAAGGAAATATCTTCCGTTCAATATGGAAAGAAGCTTTCTGTGACACTGCTCTGTGTTCTGTGAATTCATCTCACAGAGTTACATCTTTCCCTTCAAGAAGCCTTTCGCTAAGGCTGTTCTTGTGGAATTGGCAAAGGGATATTTGGAAGCCCATAGAGGGCTATGGTGAAAAAGGAAATATCTTCCGTTCAAAACTGGAAAGAAGCTTTCTGAGAAACTGCTCTGTGTTCTGTGAATTCATCTCACAGAGTTACATCTTTAACTTCAAGAAGCCTTTCGCTAGGGCTGTTCTTGTGGAATTGGCAAAGGGATATTTGGAAGCCCATAGAGGCCTATGGTGAAAAAGGAAATATCTTCCGTTCAAAACTGGAAAGAAGCTTTCTGAGAAACTGCTCTGTGTTCTGTGAATTCATCTCACGGAGTTACATCTTTCCCTTCAAGAAGCCTTTCGCTAAAGCTGTTCTTGTGGAATTGGCAAAGGGATATTTGGAAGCCCATAGATGGCTATGGTGAAAAAGGAAATATCTTCCGTTCAAAACTGGAAAGAAACTTTCTGAGAAACTGCTCTGTGTTCTGTGAATTCATCTCACAGAGTTACATCTTTCCCTTCAAGAAGCCTTTCGCTAAGGCTGCTCTTGTGGAATTGGCAAAGGGATATTTGGAAGCCCATAGAGGCCTATGGTGAAAAAGGAATTATCTTCCGTTCAAAACTGGAAAGAAGCTTTCTGAGAAACTGCTCTGTGTTCTGTGAATTCATCTCACAGAGTTACATCTTTCCCTTCAAGAAGCCTTTCGCTAAGGCTGTTCTTGTGGAATTGGCAAAGGGATATTTGGAAGCCCATAGAGGCCTATGGTGAAAAAGGAAATATCTTCCGTTCAAAACTGGAAAGAAGCTTTCTGAGAAACTGCTCTGTGTTCTGTGAATTCATCTCACAGAGTTACATCTTTCCCTTCAAGAAGGCTTTCGCTAAGGCTGTTCTTGTGGAATTGGCAAAGGAATATGAGGAAGCCCATAGTGGGCTATGGTGAAAAAGGAAATATCTTCCGTTCAAAACTGGAAAGAAGCTTTCTGAGAAACTGCTCTGTGTTCTGTTAATTCATCTCACAGAGTTACATCTTTCCCTTCAAGAAGCCTTTCGCTAAGGCTGTTCTTGTGGAATTGGCAAAGGGATATTTGGAAGCCCATAGACGGCTATGTTGAATAAGGAAATATCTTCCGTTCAAAACTGGAAAGAAGCTTTCTGAGAAACTGCTCTGTGTTCTGTGAATTCATCTCACAGAGTTACATCTTTCCTATCAAGAAGCCTTTCGCTAAGGCTGTTCTTGTGGAATTGGCAAAGGGATATTTGGAAGCCCTTAGACGGCTATGGTGAAAAAGGAAATATCTTCCGTTCAAAACTGGAAAGAAGCTTTCTGAGAAACTGCTCTGTGTTCTGTGAATTCATCTCACAGAGTTACATCTTTCCCTTCAAGAAGCCTTTCGCTAAGGCTGTTCTTGTGGAATTGGCAAAGCGATATTTGGAAGCCCATAGAGGCCTATGGTGAAAAAGGAAATATCTTCCGTTCAAAACTGGAAAGAAGCTTTCTGAGAAACTGCTCTGTGTTCTGTGAATTCATCTCACAGAGTTACATCTTTCCCTTCAAGAAGCCTTTCGCTAAGGCTGTTCTTGTGGAATTGGCAAAGGGATATTTGGAAGCCCATAGACGGCTATGTTGAAAAAGGAAATATCTTCCGTTCAAAACTGGAAAGAAGCTTTCTGAGAAACTGCTCTGTGTTCTTGAATTCATCTCACAGAGTTACATCTTTCCCTTCAAGAAGCCTTTCGCTAAGGCTGTTCTTGTGGAATTGGCAAAGGGATATTTGGAAGCCCATAGAGGCCTATGGTGAAAAAGGAAATATCTTCCGTTCAAAACTGGAAAGAAGCTTTCTGAGAAACTGCTCTGTGTTCTGTGAATTCATCTCACAGAGTTACATCTTTCCCTTCAAGAAGCCTTTCGCTAAGGCTGTTCTTGTGGAATTGGCAAAGGGATATTTGGAAGCCCATAGAGGGCTATGGTGAAAAAGGAAATATCTTCCGTTCAAAACTGGAAAGAAGCTTTCTGAGAAACTGCTCTGTGTTCTGTGAATTCATCTCACAGAGTTACATCTTTCCCTTCAAGAAGCCTTTCGCTAAGGCTGTTCTTGTGGAATTGGCAAAGCGATATTTGGAAGCCCATAGAGGGCTATGTTGAAAAAGGAAATATCTTCCGTTCAAAACTGGAAAGAAGCTTTCTGAGAAACAGCTCTGTGTTCTGTGAATTCATCTCACAGAGTTACATCTTTCCCTTCAAGAAGCCTTTCGCTAAGGCTGTTCTTGTGAAATTGGCAAAGGGATATTTGGAAGCCCTTAGACGGCTATGGTGAAAAAGGAAATATCTTCCGTTCAAAACTGGAAAGAAGCTTTCTGAGAAACTGCTCTGTGTTCTGTGAATTCATCTCACAGAGTTACATCTTTCCCTTCAAGAAGCCTTTCGCTAAGGCTGTTCTTGTGGAATTGGCAAAGGGATATTTGGAAGCCCATAGAGGCCTATGGTGAAAAAGGAAATATCTTCCGTTCAATATGGAAAGAAGCTTTCTGTGACACTGCTCTGTGTTCTGTGAATTCATCTCACAGAGTTACATCTTTCCCTTCAAGAAGCCTTTCGCTAAGGCTGTTCTTGTGGAATTGGCAAAGCGATATTTGGAAGCCCATAGAGGGCTATGGTGAAAAAGGAAATATCTTCCGTTCAAAACGTGAAAGAAGCTTTCTGAGAAACTGCTCTGTGTTCTGTGAATTCATCTCACAGAGTTACATCTTTCCCTTCAAGAAGCTTTTCGCTAAGGCTGTTCTTGTGGAATTGGCAAAGGGATATTTTGAAGCTCATAGAGGCCTATGGTGAAAAAGGAAATATCTTCCGTTCAAAACTGGAAACAAGCTTTCTGAGACACTGCTCTGTGTTCTGTGAATTCATCTCACAGAGTTACATCTTTCCCTTCAAGAAGCCTTTCGCTAAGGCTGTTCTTGTGGAATTGGCAAAGGGATATTTGGAAGCCCATAGAGGGCTATGGTGAAAAAGGAAATATCTTCCGTTCAAAACTGGAAAGAAGCTTTCTGAGAAACTGTTCTGTTTTCTGTTAATTCATCTCACAGAGTTACATCTTTCCCTTCAAGAAGCCTTTCGCTAAGGCTGTTCTTGTGGAATTGGCAAAGGGATATTTGGAAGCCCATAGACGGCTATGTTGAAAAAGGAAATATCTTCCGTTCAAAACTGGAAAGAAGCTTTCTGAGAAACTGCTCTGTGTTCTGTGAATTCATCTCACAGAGTTACATCTTTCCCTTCAAGAAGCCTTTCGCTAAGGCTGTTCTTGTGGAATTGGCAAAGGGATATTTGGAAACCCATAGAGGCCTATGGTGAAAAAGGAAATATCTTCCGTTCAATATGGAAAGAAGCTTTCTGTGACACTGCTCTGTGTTCTGTGAATTCATCTCACAGAGTTACATCTTTCCCTTCAAGAAGCCTTTCGCTAAGGCTGTTCTTGTGGAATTGGCAAAGGGATATTTGGAAGCCCATAGAGGCCTATGGTGAAAAAGGAAATATCTTCCGTTCCAAACTGGAAAGAAGCTTTCTGAGAAACTGCTCTGTGTTCTGTGAATTCATCTCACAGAGTTACATCTTTCGCTTCAAGAAGCCTTTCGCTAAGGCTGTTCTTGTGGAATTGGCAAAGGGATATTTGGAAGCCCATAGACGGCTATGGAGAAAAAGGAAATATCTTCCGTTCAGAACTGGAAAGAAGCTTTCTGAGAAACTGCTCTGTGTTCTGTGAATTCATCTCACAGAGTTACATCTTCCCCTTCAAGAAGCCTTTCGCTAAGGCTGTTCTTGTGGAATT